>NC_088931.1:10377500-10402500 GCF_038396675.1 Hydra vulgaris
CATACAAGGACAGATTTGAGAATAATAAAGATAAAGAATATAATCCAGAGTAAGAAAGTGGCGAGCATGATAAAGTGATGCAACCTTAGCAGATGCTAATTTTGCAATGGATTTGATATATGGTTTCCAAGAAAGATCAGAACTAAGTGCTAATCCTAGAAGACAAAGGGTAGATGACTCATCGAGTACATTAACATTCATAAATAAAGGAACATCAAGACTGTTGTAATAAGGATTAGCTGAAAAACTTCAGTTTTATCTGGATTAAAGTTCACCAACCAATGAGAACCTCATTATGAGACCGTCAAAAGAACCTCATTTCTGCTGTAGCAGAAATGAGGTCCTTTTTACGCTCAAATGCCCCTCCAAGCAAACAGAGAGTATTGGGGTTCTTATTAAGACAAGAATAAATGGTAGTATCATCAGCGATCAATGGCACCTGAGATGAGAGAAATTCTGTAAGATCAATTATGTAAATTAAAAAAAATATAGGGCCAAGGAGTGGACCTTGATACAACTTTTATACCTTGATTGGTAAAGAAGGATTCAATAACCTCAAAGAGGTTATCTGATACATCGTATCAACTTATGGAGCTTATGGAGAAGATCAGCATGCCAAACTTTATCAAAGGCTCTAGAAATGTCAAGAGTGATAGCCTTAACTTCTTCACATCTAATGCATGATAAAACCTATCAGTTATTATTGTTAACAAATCAGCAGTAAAACGAGAAGATCGAAATCCATATTGATGATCAGAAAGTAAGTTCTAAGATTCAAGATGAGAGATTATGTGTTAATTAAAGACTCAAAAACTTTGCTTATGATAGTAAGAAGACTAATGGGATGGTAACTAGACAAATCAGATCGCCCTCCAAAATATTTGAAAATAGGGATAACAATTATTTAAACTTAATCAACATACTTTTAACAATATTTAGCCAAGTTTGAGATAAATATTGTACCAATATTGCACCAATAATGCTTGCTACTAGGAAACTTAATCACAACTTTTCATATTATTTCTTGTTGTATCAACCACTATAGTCTAATACACTGAAAAAACTATTTAATAATAATATGATGACAAGAACAATGCTACTTAACAAATACACATTGTAAAATACCGTAACTCATTATAAAGACTTAAAATTAGAAAATAAAATATAGCAAATACACAGCCTTTGCTACATTTTATACACAGGTGGCTCAGATAATGTTGTCTGAACAGCGTGAAATATGTTTAAAGAAGCAAAAAATATAAAATAAGAAACAAAAACTTTTACAAACACCATTACAAAGAGAAGAAAATTTGAATAAAGCTTGTGAAACTATTTAAAAAAAGAGCAGTCAAAATTCATGACAAACAAAAGAAGCATTTAAACCAGCAAAGAATGAAAAAATCAACGTCAAAAGCTTGCAAAACAGATCAACAATAAGAAAAGCAACTCATAAATGTTTGCAAGTGATATGCTAACTAAATAGAAGAACGCATAGAGTGCCTTCAAGTGGCTTATGAAAGAAAAGCCAACAAACTTTCAAATAAAACAGAAGACGAACATACAAAACACCTACAAACTTATTGCAAAAAATATTCAAGATTGCTGTTGGATGAGACAACAGAAGAACATAGTCAACAAGTTGCTCATGAATGGTATGAAACAAAGGTGATAAATGAAACGCAAGATGAATACAAAAATTGTCTGAAAATTGTTCGTGAGAGACTTGGCTCAAAAAAGTTAAATGAAACAAGCAAAGAATGTAAAACTCGTCTTACTGCAAATTGAGTCAAAGGTATAACAAGAGAAGTAACTGTCTCAAATTTTGAGAAAAATATAAACATCTACTGTGACCTGGCTTGTGACATTTGCTATAAACAATGTTACCTTAGTCAAACCAGGAAACACTGTTTATTGAAAGACAAAATTCCAGCCTACCTTCCTGAAGAACTGGGTTCCCAATCAATTCTCACTCTTAGTACTCTGTGCAAAAAACATGTGACTAGTTAGAAACTTTTACATCCATCAAAAACTGGAACAATTTAAAACCAGATGAAACACCTGTAATTACTTACTTAAAAATTGTTAAATATCAAGCTGTTTCATTTGCAATATACCTATTTAAAATGATGACAATAATACTTCCACAAAAACTTGAAGACTCGTTAGTCGTTGTGATCACAGAAATGTCTCATTGCAAACAATCCATTTTACAGTGATATGAAAATGTTTTTAAAACAGTCAAAATTGATATTAACAAAGTAATCAGAACACAGCAAGATGAAGAAGAATATCAAGAGAGCATTTTTAGCAATAAACAATTTTAGAAGAATCATCAGGGCATCTTTCAATTAATGAAATGAAAGAATCTTTAATGTACAGTATGCAGGATAGCAATGTACTGTAATGGCTTTGGCAACCATGCTTATATCAAAATTTTTACCATTCTAATAATGGAACTCCATTGTGAGAATGATAATAAGTCTGTTTGATGCCTTAAAACAATTATTCAAAGAGCATTTATTTGCAAAATGGTTAAAAAATCATGAGGCTCAAGATCATACAGGAAAACTCCATTAAATAAACTCAAAGCTTACATTCATTGTCAAATTTAGTTGCAACGATTTACATTAGCTTGATTTGATAAAAGCAATTCCGGTGATGTGGTCTTTCAACTATGAAAAAATTTGAACAAAATTCCAGAAAATAATAAAGAAGACTATTGTTGAAATTAATCATCACACTTCAAAATATCACAAAGAATCTTCACAAAGACCAATCGATGTCATTTTGTATTTCCACGACGGACATGCAAAAAAACTAAAATTATCTAATAATGAGATAAAATAATGAGAGCATTGCTGAATACATGGCCAAATACATTGCTAAAAATGAGCCTACAGAAATTAAAAAAAGCTTAAGTAAATTATTTAAAATCTGCATAGTGTTATTAAATAAACGGCAAGTATCGGCAAGTTTTCCGACATTTAAAACTTTGAGAGAACTCAAGAAACTGTGTGTTATTCAAAATAACCCCTCAGGTTTCTGCCCCAACATTATTGATAGATAGAAACATCATCTTTTAGAACACTTGAATTATGAACTTTAATCAATGAGTCTAATAAAATTTGCAATGCTTTTGAACCATATTATGCTAAATCTAATGGTGAGAATGATGAATTGATGATGTATATGAAGAACATGCTCCCGATGAAAATGAGATCACGCCCACCTATAGTGAGAATTCTGCTCTTTCAGGCAAAGATTGATCCTGAAAAATTCAACTACTGCTCATTAGCTCAATGTTTCCTGTTTAGAGATGAAAGTCAATTAATGGAAAGCTTTAATACAGGAAAAGAAGCAAAAAAGATAAAGAAAAATAAAGAATAAAAAGAAATAAAGAAAATTAGGGCATTGATGGACATTCTTTTTTTTCTTCTTTTTCAACATTATTGCTTAAGTGTCAATGTTATCATCTGTCAATGGTTATCATCGCTTGCTTAAGTGTCAATGTTACCATCTATCATTGCTCAAGCAAGAAAACCATTGACAGACGACTTAATATATTGCAAATTGCCAATGGTTGTAACAATATTGATAAAGACAATTTCTCACAAATTTCGATAAGAATAACCAAAGATAATTTGAAAGACATTAAGGATTTGGTACTTAAAACGGTGACACCAGATTGTAAAAAATACAACAAATGTAAAGAGAATTATGAAATTCTTGTTAGACTTAATGAATTTGTCTTTATCAATGTTAATCGACTGGAAGCAGATCTTGTAAAGTTAAGCGTCATTCAAGAATCATTTAAGAAAATTTTGACTACTAACTTATCTTTGTAATAGATTATCAAATCGCACATTTTTTTCATACTGTAAAACACTCAGAAACTTACGGCTTTTAAATGAAGTTAGCATGAAAGAAGAAACTATGTATATGATACTGACACTATTACATTATACCCAGTCTTCCTAGTCTATTCTTGATACAGTCAAAATAATTTTTAATAAACAAACATTATAGTTTTAAGACCAAGACTTAATGCAACCTATTTTTGAAATAAAAGTATGAAATAAAACTTACAACAAAATTTTGTTTAATAATAATATAGAAATATACTACAAAAGTGGGACAAAGATTGACAGGTCTGCACAAAATTCATTTCGAAACAGACCTGTCAATCTTTAATTCATTGAACTATTAAATTTAAATTAAAAAGTTTATTTTCCGCTTTTTAGTATAAAAAAGATTAGATTTTAGCAAATGTTTTTGCTATATTTTTTTACTTAATTAAACTTAATTAAAAAAACAACAACAAGCGAAACAAAAAATAAAAATTCAGAATATTTTAAATCTTATTACTAATTATAAAATATTTAACAATCATTGAAAGACATATTCATTGAAAAGATTTTAGAAAAATTGTAAAACAATAGGACATTGTAAGATAATTGACATATTGAAATGAAATGTGAGATAATGAACATATTGAAGTTGAAGTGTGAGATAATGGATATATTGAAACGGAAACGTATATAATGAACATATTGAAATTTAAATGTAAGAAATTGAAATAAGTAATGTAGTAAGTTGCATGTTGTTTATTTTTTAAACTTTATTTAAATATTAAATGCGGTAGTGGTGTTGTGGTAGAGCACTCACTTTATAAGTAAGAGGTTCTGAGTTCGAGTTTGCTATATTTTAAATACAAGAGCAATGATTAGGGAACTTTGAATCAAGACATGGCGATTCCATTATTCTGAATTGAATAAAAAGTTTCAATATTGGTAATGGAACTTAATGAATAAGAATTAATAGGTAAAAAATTTCATATCATAAATGAATTATTTTTAGTGTTGTATTTGTGGTCATTGAAAATTTGAACAAGATTGAAAGGGGAATGGCAATGGCAGTTGCAATTGATTTTAAAAAAATGGCAGGGTAGCCATCTAGAGATTTGAAAAACATTGCAGTGAGTTATACAACTTTTGAAATAAAACAACAAAATCATTGGGAAATAATATGTTACACAAGGAGTTTTGTTGAACTGGAATATCTAACACTATCATCTTTGACAAAGAAATTATACTTCTTTTAGTCATTTTAAAGTATATCTATATATGTTTAGATACTTAAAAACATAACTTATATATATTTAAACACTTAAAAAAACATATTTATAATAGATTAATGACTTCTAAAGTTTTAAATAATTTATTGTCTACACCAATTTATCAGGTAACTCAATACAATGCATTCTGTACAATCTGTGCCAATATGATACCACATGATCAGTGCATAACAATAATATAAATATATAAACATATAAATATAATTTTTTAAAAGTCTAGTAAAATACAAATGAAAAAATCATATTTTTTATTTATCTATATATTGTTACATAAATTAAATATGTTATTAATAGTTGACTTATCATTGTAAAAATGTTGTTTCATTTTAAGCTATTAAAAATTAACCCATAAGTTTATTTTAGACTTAATTAACCAGATAAGATAAAGTTCTTGTAAATGTCATAAGAAGATCTTTTCATAAAATAATGGTTGTTTTTCTTTAAGTAAATCTTGATTTATAACTAGATTCAAGATTGCCGCTTAAATAAGATTTATTTAATATCCATAAGTACAATCTTCATTTTTTTTGTTTTACAAAACTAAGCTCAATCTTTTTTTACAAAACCAAGTCCAGTCTTGTTTAAGCCCAAACCAGAAGTGTATCTACAGAGAGGCTCAAGCCCTCTCAAATTAAAATTTCTGTCAGTCAAATTTCTGGGTCAAAATACAGGATTCTTGTAATATAACAATAAACAACAAGTTTTTCAAAAATATAACGTTGTAAAGAAAAAAAAAATTGATTTAAAAATAAAAAAAATTTACCTAATTTGTTAAGTTTAATGGAACTTGGATCAATTTTCAAGTGACCAATCATTCCTCTCTTAGATGCAGTTTCTAACTTATCAATAGAATTTTTACCATCAGAAATGAACTCTACAATTATAGATGCACGTATGCTGCCATATCTATTATTAAACAGTTATAAACATCATTAACTGATAAGCAAATGAAAAGAATACCTGTAAACCAAGTTTACAGGTAATACCAAGTACAGGTATTGGTGTGGTAAATTCCTCAATTTGCAAGTGATTAGTATTGAGTACAAACCCCTCTATATCCATGGTAGTACTGATTAAAAACTGCAGAAAAACTTCTATAGTTTACCTTAAATCTTTCCTGGTAAGTTAAAAACGGATCAAGTAGGCAGTAGAAAAACAAATTAGATTATAATTAGATTAGAATATTAGCAACTTTTTTAAATTTATATTTATTATATTTGTAAATATTATTTTAATGATACTTATAAAAATATTATAATATTATAATTATACAATATAATGAAAAAAATAATACTTTAATCTGTGAACACGAGACGTCATGTAATTAAGATCACTTTTGTAAACTTCTGCAACCTGTTTAAAAAAAAAATTTATAAGAACTTTGCTAAACTACCTTAAAGCAATTATATTCTAATAAAATATTAAGTAATTACTTGTTTTTTATAAAAAATTATGATTCTTTTGCAGCTATTTGTGTATTAAATTTATGTGAGTGTGTGTGTTTATATATATATATATATATATATATATATATATATATATATATATATATATATATATATATATATATATATATATATATATATATATATATATATAAATTATGTTAGTGTATTCTACAAATAGATAGAGTACTGGCTCAGGTCATTAATAGAATATTTAAATAAAAAAGGTAAAAATAAATTAAAAAAGACGTTTCTGCAGCATTTAGCACAAAAAATTCTTTGTGGTACTTTTTCACAAAAAAAAATATTACAAAAAATTAACATATTATTTAATCCTTATTTTTATAGGTTCTATTAATCAATTTAAAAAAAAAAAAATCTTCATTTTTATTGTATTCTATTTTTAATATGTTTCAAAAAAAAGACTATTTTATTATCTTTAGAATAAAAATTAATTCTATTTGAAAGAATTTTTTTTTTTAATTTAGCGGTTCTTAACTTTTTCACATACTGCTTTTATATATATATATATATATATATATATATATATATATATATATATATATATATATATATATATATATATTATATATATATGAATATATATATATATATATATATTTTATATATATAAATATATATATTTATATATATATATATATATATATATATATATATATATATATATATATATATATATATATGTGTATATATATATATATATATATATATATATATATATATATATATATATATATATATATATATATATGTATATATATATATATATGTATATATATATATATATATATATATATATATATATATATATATATATATATATATATATATATATATATATAAATGGAAAGTTACATACTAAACTATGATAATGTTGACCATTTTTTTAAAATAATATTTGCATTATTGAATGATTTAAATTAAAATAAGAACTTGATAAAAATTTGTAATAACTTGTTAACTGCTAAAGGATATCTTATGTAAAAACACATTTACATAAATTTTTCAAAGTATGAGTTAACTTCATGATTTATAACATTTTGACAAGGATATACTACGAAGATAAAAATTATTTAAATGAATAAAAAACAACTTCATAAGAATGGAAATAATGTCCTTTTGAAATATATACATTAAGTAAATTTGATTGAAATGCAGCTGTGTTGTAATGTACCTACGCTTAGTAATTTAATTGAAATGCAGCAAAGAGTTATGGAATATTAAAGACTTTTTTATTTTTAATTTTAAAAACTTGTCTATTTTGTTATTCAGGTTTAAGCTGGAGTATAAAACTAAACAACAAAATTTTTTTAAAGATATGTCTAGCTTGTTTTATCTAGCATGTAAACAGAGGACGCAAATAGCTAAAGATAATTACCTTGCATGGTTGAGCAGCCTGATTTTATAAGCAGCCTATTTTTCAGAAACTTTCACGAAGCCGTTACAATATTCCGTTACAATATTCAAATAATAGTCTTTGTTCACAACTAAGATCAATTAGCATTTCTCCTAGAATATACCAATCTACGTTTGGAATTTCAAAATGCTCAAACAAAGTTTGATTTGTATTAAGAATATTTTTGGCACATTTTCTGCCAAGTAGTTGGCTAAAGCTTCTTGGCCTAGTTGTGCCATCATCAAATTTTTTTAAAAAGGTTCTTAACAAAAGTTTTTTTTGATGTAATGTGCATCCAATAAGGTGTAGTATTCTTTTTAAATAACTTTTCACGATTTATTGTTCCAGTAGTAAAAAAAACCATTTAACAATACCACTTAGTGATTTATTTTTCCAGTATTAGTAGCAGTATTATCAAGAAGAACAGCCTTTTTAACTTTTTACTCTGTTAAGCCATTCTAAAACACTGAATAACTCGGTAACGAGAACTAAGCCTGTAGCACCAGTAGGAGGGAATGATCATATAAGTCAAATGATTTCCAGTCAAATAATTTCCATTTTAATAAGTAATGTTAAATGATGTTCAGATTCAATGCAATTTTTTTTCCTTGAGGTGAGTTTATTATTTTAATTGTTCAATCTAATTGACTTTGTTATCCAAAGTCCACATATCTTCACTAACAATTTTTACTCTTGATGTGGCTCTATCTAATTTACACTTGTCAATCAAGATGCGATTGATATCAACATCATTTTTCAAGAGATGTTTAAAATCTTGTAGTTAAATATTTGCAAGAGCTCCATATATTTTTGACAAACGCAACAACAAAATGAATTTTTATTTGCAATTTATGAAGTAGATTAAGATAACTTATACTTTAAAAAATTAAATTTAATTAAATTAAAAACTTAAAAATTAAATTAAAATAATACATTAAAGTTAATAAAATTAATTTTACCTCTTCACGGGTTGAAAAAAAAAATGAACATAAATAATAAATATTAAATGAAAATAGAAAATGAACATAAAAAATAAATATAAAAGCAGTTTTAATTAAAAATTTTAATTAAAATTTTAATTAAAAAAAGCTTAAAAAAATTTTAATTAAAGACAGTTAAGACAGTTAAGCTATATATATTATTGCCTTTCTAATTATTTAAAATATTTTAAATTTTATTTTTTGAGCTTTTTGACTCTTTTAATTTTATAATTTATTGTTTTTTTATTTGCCACATAATTTTTTTCCATTATCAACTTGATAATCAAGAGCTTTTATTTAAACTAATAATTATTTTTATACTTATCCACAACTAAAAATGCTAAGAAGTTATTTATAAATAAACACAATAATTACTAAATAATCTACAAAACAAAACCAACATTAGTCTGGTATAAACCATCAACCATCTGTCATTTTGTTAAGCTTATTATGTACACATTTTAAAATAAATAAGAATTTTATGCAAAATTTTGCTGATGGCACAAAACTGATAATAAATATGCTACAGAAAGATAGATAAATCTTTCTGTATCATACTGCAAGGACTTTTTTTTACATGTAGAAGGCTTTTAGCAAGTGTTTGCTCATTTTTTTAAAAGCACTTTTTTTGTAGAAATTTCTTTTTTGTAAAAATCATTTAAAAGTAAAATTTTGTGAATGTGGTTTTTATAATTTTCCTTTATTTTTTGTTTTAAACTTTGAGATTTCAGTTTGAAATTTATGATGAGTGAAAGTCTTTTATTGATTATCTATTTAGATTTCATTGGTCCATTTAGATAAAATAAATGAAGGAAAATGAGATTGTTAAAAAAGAATTGCTTATTTTGAATCTTGCTTCATATCCAACATATATGTATAAATATAAAATGTTCCTAATAAGTAAGTTTTCTGATTTTCTTAAGATTGCTATCAATATGTATTGATGAAAATCTTTTAACAAAATTTACTGAATTATATAATACCAATTTATGATTTCTTAACCTAACAAGTGAAACAGTATAAATTCTTAATTAAAAGCTATTGGAGAGATAACAGATTATGGATATAATGATTTACAGGTGTATGATGGTTATGTCACATTTCTCTTTTCTCAACACATTGCTGATAGTTGTTTCATGTATCTCATATATTTTATAAACCCTGATGGCTAACAGTTGTTTCACATATCACTAACTATTTTAAATATTTCATCATGATTGTATGATACCATACAATTCTTTGTCTTTTTTAGCTTGTTTTTTTTATTATCTAAGTTTAGTGTAAAAACATCATAATTTAATATTCTGAAAAAATATTTTGAATTGTTTGTTTCTTCCTAATTGTATCAATTAATCCTTAGCTAAAATTCTAACCTGTTGCTGAATATAATCTGATGTTTTATTAAACTTCAAAGATGATTTATCATACAGATTAACATTCCAATCAAGATTCAAGATTGACACAATAATTAAGTACATGGATAATAAATCTAAAAAGAATCTTTAAATAAATACAAACCAATATATATACATATATATACATATATATATATATATATATATATATATATATATATATATATATATATATATATATATATATATATATATATATATATATATGTTTATATTTATATACATACATATTATATATTTATATACATACATATTTATATTTATATACATATTAATCAATTTTTTACTTAATTATGCTTTTATTAAACTTGATTTAATTAATATATTAGCCAAATAAAATTGTTTTTTTTTTGGGTTTTGTAAAAAAATTTAAACAAATTTGTGAAAGTTTAAATCTAAACAAAACAAATAAAAATTCTTTTGCATCTTATAAAAAGTTCTCAGCAGAATGTAAATAATTTATAAGTATAATTATATTTTGTTAATAATTTATATATAATAAGTGTTTTTAAAGGCTTGAATTTATTTCAAGCTTTGAATTTCAAATTTCAACTGATTAATTGTAAAGATGTGAATAGGTGATTATTTAAGTGAATAGGTGATTATTTAAGTTTATTAAAATCATGTCTGGAAGGCAGATGATTTTTTTTAATTAAAAATAATTTAAAAAAATACATTAAAAATCTCATTGATTTAAAGCAAAATTTAAGGGATCATAAATTTTAACAAAACTAACAACATGTAGAAAAATATAATAACCTTATCATAAAAATGTATCAAACTTTTTTCTTAATAATTAACTTAATCATGCAGATTATAACAAACATTGGTTATTAAAAGATTTTTATTATTTATATTTTATCTTATTAATTACCATTATGTTAAATATTTATTAATATAATAATAATAATGATAATATAATAATAATAATATTAATTATCATTATATTAATTACATTATGTTAATTTATTATCATTGTAAACAAATTATTTTATTTATCATATTACTTTGTTATTAATGTAAACAAATTATTAATTTATTCACTTTATTAATTTATTATTGTCAATAAAAAAACACTATGAAGTAAAAAAAACATTTTAATTAAAAACTGTTGTAAAAAAAAAAAAAATTTGTAAGATATTATTAAAAAAAAAATTGTATTTTTGAATAACTTCTAATGATTTATTATAATTATTTTTCTTTTTTTTTTTAACATCAATTTTTAGCAAAATATTATATATATATATATATATATATATATATATATATATATATATATATATATATATATATATATATATATATATATATATATATATATATATATATATATATATAGTAGTAATTGTGTAAATATTTCTTGTTAAAGAGTGCTCAATACCAAATAAATCGAGTGTTATAGTTATTTAGTTTTTTTTTACTATATACATATATATGTATATATATATATATATATATATATATATATATATATATATATATATATATATATATATATATATATATATATATATATATATATATATATATATATATATATATGAAGGGTCGAGGGGAACCCATATTACCAATTTTCAAGTAATTATCCCAACTATGTTTTAGGTAAGTAGGTGCATCTTTAAAAAGAAGGATATCAAAAAAAAAGTTAGATCACATCTAAATTTTCAAGTGAAAAAAAGGGGTCACAAGGGGTAAACCAGATATGTCCAAATTGTTTAAGGGGTAAATCGGAGGTGTCCAAAACTCTTCAAATTGAATTGGAGCACTTTTTTTAACTATTTGAATCACACCCAATCAAATTTCATTTTAACAAAAAAAATTGATCAAGACTAGTAAGTAACAGAAATAAAGATGAACAAGACAGCTTTCTTGCTTCAATGATTGGTATTTTAAGTGATAAACAAAGAAGGCCACAAAAAGAAGAAAAAAGATCTCTTATAACAACAAAGTGACTTGAGATAAAAATACTACTAGAGTTCCAGTTTGCATCAATGCTATTTTATCAATTTTTGAAATTGGAAAATTAAGAATAGAAAGAATAATATCTGTTGCTTTGACTAGTAAGAAAACAGAAAAAAACATTTTTTGTTATTTATTTACTAATTAGTCATTCAAATAAAATACATAATGCACGAATATGTTTTAACAAAATTTCTCTCTCAAAAATAACACAAAAAAAAAGATTTTATATGAGCTTTAGGTTAATAGTTTGGTTTAGTTCATAAAACATTCTAAAGCTTGTACATTTGATTATCTTTAAGGAGTTTCTCCTAAAAATCAGCAGGGAAAACATACAAACCAACCTTTTGCCTTTTAAGACCATATTGTAAATAGTTGATCATATCAAGTTTTTTAAAGGACAAAAAAGTCATTATGCATTAAATGACACATTTACTAGAGGATCTTAACTTATCAAAAATGTATGATATGTACAAGGAGTGCTTTCCACAAAGCAAAACTTGTCAATAAAGCTACAGGTACTTTAATAATGTGTGATTTAATAATATTTAAGAATATTATTGGATATTATCTAACTTTTTGTTGTTTTTTTGTATACGGAAAATACTTGTAGAAAAATTTAACACTTGCATTAGTTATCCTTGTAAAGATTCATGCTCAATATGCGACAAGCTCAATATTATACTTAAAAACTAAAGTGCCTCTGTAGAACAACTCTTCAAAATTTGTCAAGAAAAATAACTTTACTTGTGGTGTTTTGTTTCAGAAAGAAAGAAGCATGTTGTAGTATCTGGGCATGCAGCTCTTGCATATAATAGCACTATTTTGACTACATTTGATCTAAAGATGTATCACATTTGCAGCTTTTTTGTGATTGTGCTGAGTAAATAAGAATTAGACTATTATTCATTTTTTACACTTTAATGTAGTGAATAAGTAACAATTTCAACAAATCATATTATCTTTCCCAATAAATGGTCACAGCTATATGGAGTGTGATTGTGATATGGTACTAGTTACCCAGAAGATTCAAGCAGAACTACCAATAAATTGGATGGAAGAATTTTGTATGCATTGTTAGAAACATTCATATTTTGAAGTAATTAAGATGGAGCTGAACATGTTCCTAAATTTTTTTGAACATATCAAACCATTTTACAAAGCCAAATGTCCGATACTAACACGCCCTACTCATGAAGTTATTTTCTTTCAAGAATTCCCTACGTTGTTTCAATAGACTCAGTTGGAATAGACCTTTTGAAAAAGCTGTCATATCAAAAGCTTTTTGAAAAAAGAAGCGATTGCCTATCAGCTCTGCAAAGTATGCTGACCTGCAAGTTTAAAATATTTTGGCATGTCTGAGGTCCAGCATTTTTTTAATGATCTGACTCACAAAGGTCAGTAAAGCGATGATGAACCAGTGTCAGAGTTGTCTGAACTTGAGTTTAATTTAAAAAATAGATATTGATTAAAGGAAACTGATTTTGAATTCATGGTCAATATTGCTTTTACATATCATTTTTTACAACAACAAAAATGTATCAGAAAATATTATAGAGTTTAGAAATGTAAAACTCAAAACCTTGATTTTTTTATTTACCTCGTATGCACTTTTCTTATTTATCTTAAGCTGAAATTTTTTCATTTTTGTTAACCTAAGGGTCGAATATTAGAAAGATATCAGCCTCAGGGTGGTGGAAGGTAAGAGTTTGTCAAAACAATAACTAACAAAATGAAATTAATAAATTTTTTAATATTATGGAAAATTTATTATATTATGGAAAACGTTATAAAATAACTTATTGGTGGTATGTGATGTAAATCTAAAGCATAGGGGTTTCTTTTGTTTTTACGCACATCTCCTAAATTGAGAAGTTTTTAAATTCAACACAACAGAAATGTATTTGAATGTATTATAAGCAACATATTCAATGTTATTTTGGTTTTTAAATTAAAATCTGGAATTACAAAGGCAAAACCAGCGATATGCTAAAGGAACACTCCATCTAGGATTCAATTGCAGCATATACATTCCTAAAAAATTTTTCACGCTAATTTATCATGTAATAGATCATACTAATTTATCAACCTAAAATATATATATGGAACTGGAACAGTTTAGATAAGTCTTCGAACTTCATTTTTTTTGTTTTTTTAAAATGAAAAAAATGTGACATAACTGGTTTTCCCTTGCACCCTTCACATATATAGAATATTTTATTGTATTAAAAAAGGGTTCTAGAAAAAAAGTTAGGACTCCTTTTTTTTGAACAACTCTATTACCTCTACAATAAACTCCATCTCCAACTGTTCCTTCTTTGCAACCACATGCATAAGAACCATTGGTATTTATACAAAAACCTTTCTCTTTGTCACAAATGTTTTTATCAAGAATGCATTCATCTGTATCTATAAACAAAATAAAATAAAAACTTTTTAAAAATAACTCAAACCATTTTTTAAAAAAAAAGCGGTTGTTGTAATAAATGATTTTATTGTTAACATTAATATCAAATAAATTAATGCCTTTGAGGTCTGAAACACTTTTTTTTCACGATTTACAAAATATTAGGGGAAAAAGTTATTTTTAACAAAAACTTTTTAACTAAGACTTTCTTAAGATGCAGACAAAATAAAATAAAAAAGAATTACAGCTACAGAAATATAGAAAAAAAAATCTTGAGTAATATACTCAAGACTTTTTTATTTATCTAGACATTTGTAACAAATGATTGTCATAATGCAGTCAAAAGAAATTGGACTATAAAAAATCTTTAAAAAAATATACATATTTAAAGATAATGGAACATATTTTCAAATAACCAAATTTAAAATAAACAAAAAATAATAAAAACAAAATACAAAGCTTGTGGACAAACTTTATCAATAATCTATTTTAACAATCATAAACAAAATATTAGGATAAACAGGACTCTCAACTATTAATGAATTAAATTAAATATGAAGAAAAAAATCTTGAGTATACCCAATACTTTTTTATTTATCTAGAAATTTGTAACAAATGATAAGATTGTCATAATGCAGTCAAAAGAAATTGCAGTCAAATTAAATAAGTATACATGTCAAACAGCAAGAATTATGGAACATATTTTCAAATAATAAAATCTAAAATAAATTAAAAAAAAAAAAAAAAAAAAAAAAGCTTGTGGACAAATTTTGTCTAATAATCTATTTAAACAATCATAAGTAAAATATTAAGGATAAAATATTAGGGTCAGCAGAAAAATTGTCTCTTTGTTGTTAATAAACTAATTGTTGCATCACAGCAAAGTTTAAAGAAATTGTGGCATTTTATTTATCTCAAAATCACAGTTATTATCATTTACATTGAAAATTATTCCAGGTGAAATGTTTGAACATTTTTTCAACTGCCATCAAAAAAATTTTCAATTTTGTGTCAGCTATTAAGTTTTTATATTAGACTTCTGCAAATTTTTAAAAACATTTTGATAAAAAAAATTTCAATAAACCAAATCAGAATTAGTTTCACCAACCTTAGATTTATTAGTCTCGCCAACCTTTATAAACATACTTGTAATTCTTTTTTTTCAAATTCTTTTAAGCATTCCAATTTGCTTTATAATTAAGAATTTGCTTTATAAGTAACTTAACTTAATCTGTTAAGTTATCTATCAACCAGTATGAAACTTGAGACCCTGGTATTTATTAATGCTAAATTTCATGAACTTAAGTCTTGATCAATTGCATAAAATGTATAAAGCTATAGAGCAAGGAAACAGTTGACAGGCCTAAAAAGTTGAAGGTTGTATGAGTCAGGAAAACATAAAGATGAAAGAGATTTCCAAAGGGTTGAAGGGTGGGGGAAAAAATTAGACAAAAGTTTTTGAGGATGCAGGGACAGATACAGTAAAAGAATGAAAGTTTTAGTTAATGGAACTGTTTTAAGCAATCGAAAGAGAAGACTTTTTGTCAAGACAGGAGTATAAAGCTGAGTCATCAGCAAAAAGATGTACTTTAGACGTAAGGTTGTCAGGAAGATCATTTATCTAGATAAGAAACAAAACAGGACCAAGGATAAAACCATAATGCACCCCAGAAATTACTGGAAATAAAAAAGAGTGTTGACCTTCAAGGATGACTTTAATAAACCGGGTAGAAAAAATGATTTGATTATCTCAAAAACTTCCCCAGATACACCATATGAAACAAGCTTATGAAGAAGAACTGCATGCTAAACTTTGTCAAAAGCCTTAGATATGTCAAGAGCAATAGCCCTAGCCTCTCCGCCTCCATGCATGATAAAATCTTTCAGCCACAGCAGTTAACAAGTTAGCAACTCAGAGCAAGAAGATTGAAATTCGTATTGAATGTTCGACAGTAAGTACTTGACTCAAGATGGGATGACAGAAATTTGTTAATCAAAGACTCAAAGACCTTGCTAATAACAGAAAGAAGACTGATCGGATGATAAATGGAGAGGTCAGAATGTTTACCAGAGTTTTTGAAAATTATCATTTTCAAAAACTCTGGTAAACATTCTGACCTCTCGAGGCTAGGGCTATTGCTCTTGACATATCTAAGGCTTTTGACAAAGTTTAGCATGCAGTTCTTCTGCCCAACAGTTACCATTTTCCAGGAGCCAGGAAACCAAGACTTATTCAAGCACTTATTAAATAGTTTTGAGAGAATGGAAGAGAGTTCTGGAGAACAATTTTGTAAGACTATGACAGGAATGTTATCTGGACTGCTAGCCGAGGAAGAGTTTAATCAAGATAAGACTTAAGAAACAGACGCTAGAGTGATTTGAATGTCTAACAATGAGTTAAAGAGTTAATGTTTTTCCATTGCCTCAACCATGTTAAAAGCTAAACAATAATACACACAAGACTGGTTTTCAATGTTATTTTGCATCGCTGCTATGAAGATTCATACTAAAAAAAATTTATTCCTCTTACAGTGGTGTATTCATCAATGTTTATGCTGTATTTTACTCCATTTTTGAGTTTTTCTTGAATGTTAGAAACCACTGTTGTTGTTTTTTTATTGTAATGATTGTAAACAAATTTCATTTCATAACATTCTGTTACTAGAAGTTTGTACCTCAAGATACTGATTACTTAATATTTGATTGCTCTTATAATTATTCCATATAATGCAAGACCTGTGATAATTTCTTTAAGGCTTTTTTTGTAGAGAAAACCTTCAATTGTCATTGGTTTTTCATTTGCTGGCTTTCCTTTGATGTGTTTTATGCAATTTTATTGACATCAATGCCATGCATCTTAAGATGGTTCTTTATTGTCATTGTAGAGTTGCTTAAATACTATATAACTTTATTGCACTGTTTACATTGTGTCTTAAAACTTTTTAGCACATTCATTTTTGTAACTAAAAGATCTGTATTTTATTTACTTTTGCAACTTTATATTTAAAATTGAATTTAATTCATCTAAAAAATTTTTAAATTTTAAAGATTCAAATTAAAAATCAAAATAATGAGTACGAAGTAAAAATAATTTTCAAGTGAATTAGTATTATTATTACTATTTTTTTCTTATTAATATTACTCTTATTAATATTAACTTTATAAATATAAATTTTATATAAACATATGGTTATTGTTTTAGAAATTACCTTCACATTTAAACCCATCTCCATGGAAACCACTTGCACAATTGCATTGGAATGAACCAATTGTGTTTATGCAATTAGCCATGCTGTGACAGTTGTCTTCACCTTCCTCACATTCATTTACATCTTAAACATAAGTAACAAAATTTTAATGCACATTTTATCTTAAATTTAATAAAAATATTAATTTTAGCATACACATATTTTAAATTTAATAAAAAAAAAAAAAGGACCACTTACCAACACAAACAAAACCATCACCTATAAAACCATCAACACATTTACATTGAAAAGAGCCATGTGTATTTATACATGTGGCATGTTTACTACAAATGTTGAGATCTTTTATTGCACATTCATTTACATCTAATGCAAAGATATACATATTTAATATTGGTATTTTTAAAAATTACTCATGTTAATACTTGATATTTATTTAAGTTAGTTTTATCTATTAAAAAATTCTATAGAATTGAAGATATATATTATCTAATAAATTTAATAATATTATTATTTGTTTACAGCATCCTGTTAACTTTATTTATTTGTAAGCTTTTATTATTTAACAAAAAAAGATAAGAATATTTTCTAAACAAAAAATCACTAAAAATGTTTGTAAAAACAGAAAATGTTTTTACAGTTATTTTATATATATATTTATAATAACTATATATATAATATAGGTACGTGCGTATCTGGGACTTACGGCACCGATTTTAAAGATAAAATCTGTGACCATTTTTTCACCGCGTGCTCGAAGTAGGTGTCATAAGGATGAATTTTTCTTGTCTTTTTTTTAGAATTTTATATTGACTTGAATAATATTTTAAAAGTAGAGTGTTGTAAGTTTATTGCAATTTGTTTGTTTTTTTTGAAGCTACTAACGTTTTTAGTGATTTGATTGCTATTGAAAACTTCGTTCCTGTTCTGAAAGTGAATTGACATTGAAGACATGATGGTTTTTTTTTCTAACTTTTCAGTCAATTTTATATATCTATTTTCTATGTACCTGCCAAATTTCATTAAAAAATAATGACACGCTCATACTCTATTTTTGCACGCAGTAAAGGTACCAAATATTCTTCTGTTGCAGAGGTTGTGGGGGAGGGGGGAGGGATTCACGATTATGAGCATTTTGTATATTTGAACTTTTTTATTCATTAAAAAGTTGTTTTTTTGGAAAAGTTAAACTTTATTAAAAATTATGGTGATTTTTTTAAAGTATTCAAAACATGATTTACACACACAAAAAAAAACTATGCTATATACTTATTTGTATATATTTTATTTAAGATTCAAGTGATTTTTTGTACTGTTGCATGTAATATAGCTTTTTCAAAAAAAAAAGTGTAATAACGATTAGAGCTAATTCAATAAAATAATTGTTATGATTATTAAAATTTTTTTTTAGGGCATTATGGAACCTAAAAAGAATCATCTATTTTATGGTGAAGCCAAAAATTATTTAGCTTGTAACTTTACAATGCCAACTCATTTAAATATTGATTGAAAAAATGGACATATATTAAATATATTCATATCCAATAACAAATCATTTAAAACAACTGTTGAAATAGTCGATAAACTTTTTAATTTCAAAATATGTAGAAGTCAGATTGTGCAACTAGTAAATAGATCCAAATTCTATGCACGTAATTTTTCAAGAGATTCAAAACAATTTAATAATATTTGCAACATGCTCTTTGCATACCAAAAATCAATATCTGCTATGCCACAACCATTGCATTCAACCACAAGCTCAAGTAACATTGTTTCGTGTTCTTCTGTTTTATCTTCTCAATAGTGTTTTATCTGTATCAAATAGTAATCACTTAACTCCTTCTTTATCAGGTCCCACTTTAATAAGATCTTCTCATGAACCACTTTTACACAGGTTGAGAGCTGATCAGTTGAGTCCGAGGAAGAAAGTTTTGCAAAAGAGGATAACCATTTTGGCAAATGAAATGGCAAATTAAACACACTGGCTATCAATTTAGTCACATTCCACATCGCACAACTGTGGAACAAATGATGCATGAGCTTGGTGTAACATCAAAATTACTGACCGCTAAAATAGCTTTCTCAACAAAAAATCTGAAACTTGGTTTTGGTGCAGCAACACAGGAGGGTGTTCATGTAAATGTTGTGCACTTAACAACAGAATCAGTATGCATGGTTGTAGCTATTGATCAACTTCCTGGAGGTACAGCTTACGACTATCAGAGTCACATTAAAAAATCTGTTGATAATCTTGCAAAGTTATATAGTAACTTCTACCAGCTACAATTCACTGATGTGCAAAGTACTACTATTGGAAACATAACAAACACAATGAGTGACAGAGTAGTAACAAAGCATGCAACAGTTACTAAGTTAAACCTTTTTTGGCAGAAATCATTAAATGAACGAAACTGTCACCTTCACCCCTTGGACACAGTGACCAGTTCGTGCAAGTCTTCACTCAAAGCATTAGAGACCTCTGAAGGAAAACTTTACGGAAGAGACTGCATTGCAGCAAATATTGTTTTACAGCTAAACAAACTTTGCTACAAGGATGCAAAAGGTACATGTATAATCTTAATACCACTTTTTTACTTTAATACAACGTAATTTTGTGAAATAAGATATACAAATCTAAAATATTTTTTTTATTAGCACATAAATGTTTCTTATTTCACATGCTCCTTATGCTCTTTAAAATAATTACTTTATACTATTTAAAGGTGACACAAAGGGTTTTATATCCTTTTTGGACCAACACAAGCTGCCCAGAGGACTGCTACCACGCTACAGAGAGAACAGACTACACATTCTTTTTCACACATGTGGTATTTTGATTCATCACTATGAAATATTGAAGGCATTTCTGGCTTAGCATTATGTGGAGGTCTGACATATAGTTTGTTTCAAGATTACATCTAAAAAAGGTGAAAAAGTTTTTATATGATTGTTTCTATTCTTGGACACATTTAGATCTTAAATTGATAGGAAGGGGTGCAATATTAAAGGCTATGGGATAAACCTTTAAAACCAATAGTAAAACAACTGCTCTACTCTCTAAAAAGCCTACCGTTATTCAAAACAAATTAATATTATGGGCCATTTTTAATGTTAAAAAAACTCGATTTGCAAATGCACAATGTCATAAAGAAATGATGTCAGAACTTATACAGCGTATGGCTGACAAAATTTAAAATAAAAAGGACAAAGAACAGAGGAAAATAGAAAAAAATTTAAAAGATTGTATGCCTAATCAGATAAAAGATATATTTCCTGACTTAGAAAATAATGAGGCTTATAATATTGAAAAAATTCTTATTGGAGCTGCAATTGGAAGATGTATTTGCCATTTGAGGTTTGATAAAGCCACTAACAGCCAAGATATATATTTTGGCAGACTTCATGATGATGATGCTGTCAAGTATGAAATGAGCAAAAACCAACTATCTGCAGACATCATCAGTGGTAATATGGTAATATAAAAAAATGGTATGCAAATTGATTATAATAAGGTATGTATTATTGTAAATCATAATATGGTTTATATACTTGCGTTAATAGTTTTCATTTACAGATATTAGGTAAGTGTATATTAAGCCCCCTCACCCTCTTTTTTTTGCTGTTGTTGATAAGATTATGAAAAGATTTATAATTCTTTCATTGATTGTTTTTTATGTATCAGATCTTATTTTAGATAGTCGGGTAGTTACCAACATCCAACAAGCAGGGTAAACTTGGTTGCAACATGCTATGGGAAACCAAAGCTCATTTACTATTGGTTTTGAGCCAATAACCTGGCTTTTGATATACTGTTTCAACTTAGAAAGATGACCTTTTGCATGCATGCACACCTGGATATTAGTGTTAAGTAGTTTAAATCAATCAGTATAGAAATCAGTTTTTTTGATTATTATTTTTATACATCATATCTTTTCTTTTTCAGGCAACAAATCAAAGAATTCATTTAGTTCCGTTAATATTTCTGTTTTAACGGCATAATGTGTTATGCATCAGAAGTTAAGTTATTTTAATTTATTTTTAACTTAAAACAAAAACCTTTTTTTCCCCTAATTTTTGATGGGTTTTTTTAGTAATTATTTTAAATATTTGATGTATTTTATCTATCATTACTAGGTTTTAACTCAGAGCATGAAAACTGAAAAATAGACTATTGCTTCTATGGATCTTTAATAAGTCAGGACAGAGGTTAATTTATACTTATAGATTAAATTATGCAGTAATCACATATTTATATAAAATAAGATATTAATTTATTTTTCACGACATATGCCTACTCTATTAATAATGGTTGTGCTATGGTGATCTATATATTATTTTAAAAAAATTTTTTCTTTAGATATTCTCGAAGGATCGACTTTTTTCGATCTTTGGATGTCAATGGTAGATTTGCTTTAAAATTAGGCTATTTTCATAGCCACAATTCTGTTAAAAACATTAATAAGCATATGGAAAACAATTAATTTAGTTTAAATTTTATATTAAGAAGTATATTTTAAAACAAATATATCTTTTATTTATTGGGGTGGGCGTACTATTCGATGTTTATCAAGGCGATATACAAAAGATATTCTGATGCGCTTTATCTAAATACATGTCTTCATCTCTTTAAATACTAACTAACATGAAATGTTATCGCTAATTGTCAAAGTAATTAAACAATTTTTATTATTGTATTTTTTAGTATCTATCATGGCTATATAGCATCTATATGGCAGATAGCATCTGTTAAGTCGAAAAATTATGTGGCTTGAGTAATAACAATGGTACGGTGAGGAAAACAGGCCTTGTTTTTTCCCCAAAGCTATTGCTATTACTAAATCACATCCTTTCCCGACTTTTTCCTCAAGTCATATTTTTCGCTTGCAAAAAATAGATATAATTAAAGAGGTTATTATTTTCTTTCAGTTCACTGTTAACCTTCTAGAAGGCTATGTACATATATAATAACGCAACAAATGGTTATACGCGTTTTAATATATAAGACTATATATGTAAAGTGTTATATAATAAGTATTATCTTTAAAAAAAAGTTATAAAATAAATAAATTTATGAAAAAAAATTTTAATCATATAGAAATTGATTTATCTTATTATCATTTATAATTTTTTTAATTAAACAGTATTAGTTTTTTTCTGTTATAAGTTGAATAGAAAAATAAGCAAGGCAAAGTAATGTGCTAAAAACAAAACAATAAAGTTCTATTATAAAACTACCGTAGGCCGAACCCTAACTTTTTTAACAATGAATTTCTGTCACTTAAATGGACATAACTTTTAGTAGAATCATGCGTTTTTTATGAAACTTTCACCATTGTAATACTGATTTAAAGCTCGTTACAATGATGTATAATAATTAAATATTTGAATAGTTTAAAAATTTTGCACACGTACTTATATGATATTGTATATTTATAAGCTAATAATCTATAAGGATGGTATCACTCACACAGAAGTCTGGTCAAAGAAGTGACACCAAGTGACACAAATATAAACAGTATTAGTAATAATATAGTGTTGTTGATTTTCCTCACATTAGTATTTTCCAGCTTCATCTTAAGTTTAATACTTTCCTAAAACTAAATGGAAAAGTTGAAACTGGGTGGAACAGTTCAACATTTCTTTAACCTGAAGGGACTTGCTGCTTAATAATTAATTAATGCTTAATTTAATTTAATTTAATTAATTAATGCTTAATTGCTTGCTTCATCAAATTAGTGAAAAATTTATTTAACTAATTTTTACTTAACTCTTACTCTCCAGATAAAAATAAAAATAAAACAAATAAAAGTGGCATATTAAAAAATAAATTTAAATTAATGAAATCCAGGTTTATTTTTCTATATCTCAATAACTTATTAATTTTCAGTCATACTGGATGTTTACAGCATTTAACTATATCACGTAAAAAAAATATTTATATTCTATAACATTTTAATTAAACAAGCATTGTATACCTGCACAACTTTGTCCATTTCCTTCATAACCTGTTTTGCAAATACAAGAATATGATGCATATTGTTCCATACAAATAGCATCAGAATGACATTTGTTATAGGTGGAACATTCTAATACATCTGGAAAAAAAAATGTTAAAAAAAATTATATCTATTAATATGTAAAATAATTTTTTATGATTTTATACAAATGAATCAAAAAATTATTTTTAGTACATTGCTGTGGCAACAAACTACAGTAATTTGCAACAACAACAAAAAAGATAACTATTTGAATAATAATAAGTTATTGTATTTAATTTAAAATTCATGCATTATTTTTGAAACCACTAAATTATTAGCTTATTTCAACATGGCCTAAAGTACTGTTGAAGAAGGTTTTGTGGTAACTGTTTAGTAAATTGCCGGTATTTTTTGTGTGATTCTTTTCTGTGTTTGTAATGTACCTAGTTTTAAATTTAATTTGCACTTGTTGATTGTTCATTTTGCATTTCTTCAGTTAAAAGTTTTTTTTTATGATCAATTGATTTTAAAGCTGATTTCATAAAAAAATATTATTTTTTATTTTAATTAGCTTTTTTGATTAATTATATTATTAAATCATTAAATAATTTTATTACCATTAAAATAGATTTTTGGTAAATATATATTGATTAGATTTTTATAAATTTCTATTAGATTATCAAGCATTTAATTGTTGTTTTGATTACTAAATTGTTATTACCAGTTGACACTGTTGAATGCTTCGTATAGATTTGAACAGTTACCATTTTTTTTATGACAGATCATTTATGCTGATTGTGTAGATCTTATTTGTTAATTGTGTAGATCTTATTTGGGTCATTTGTAATTATTAAATCAATGGTGTTGTTATTAGGAGTTGGTTCTAACACTGATTATAATATGAAGATTGAACTGAGAACTTCTAAAAACTCTACACTAGATTGACGTAAATAATTTGATCCTCCATTAATGTCCTAGTGTATGTTGGGGTAGTTGATATTACCTGCTACAAAAAAAATTTGAGAAGGATTTTATTATAACAAGTTGGGTAGCAACTTT
>NC_088931.1:10407500-10482500 GCF_038396675.1 Hydra vulgaris
GATATTGCCAACAAACAGGTTGATCCATTGTTTGACACTCGTACCACTTCAGCTTCTGTATCAAAAGTGATTTCCTGCATAGACTCTTCTACAGCTTGTGGTTCAGACAACGCAATAATTTAGATCTTCCTATATTTATGAACGATAATGTACTCGATGAGTCATCTACCCTTCATCTTCTAGGATTAACTTTTACTTTCAATCTTTCTTGGAAATCATATATCAAATCCATTGCAAAATTAGCATCTGCTAAGGTTGCATCTCTTTATCGAGCCCGACACTTACTTACTCCTGATTCTATTCTTTATCTCTATAAATCTCAAATCCGCCCTTGTAAGGAGTACTGTAAGGAACAGCCTTTCTCTTTTAGACAAGGTGCATAAACGCATTGTAAACATATTTAGACCTGTTCTTGCAGCCAACCTCCAACCATTATCACATCGTCATAACGTTGCCTCCTTTCTCTTTTCTACAAATACTATACTATACTTGGTCAACAATTAAAAAAGTTCCAGTGTACAGTAATGCTTAACAAAAAATGTGAAACAACATCAAAGTGGTGTCTTGATAACAAGTTTTTGTTTGACTACCACAAACCCAAAGATTATTAAATCAAAAAAATTAAAGCATGCGTAAAAACAATAATAGCTTTATAATTATTTTTGCAGGTTTCTTTTGTATAACATGAATAAAATAATTTTTAACAAAAAAAAAGGCACAAGAGACGCTAACTCTTTAGAGCAGTGCCCATTATAGTATTTGTAGAAAAGAGAAAGAAGGCAACGTTATGACGATGTGATAATGGTTGGAGGTTGAGTAAAGGCTACAGATCTCAATGAAAATACCTATCTAGTGCATATGTCAATTGTATCAGAGTAATGGTTTGTAAAAGATCTCCTAGGCAAAGATTTTAGGGCTAAGCAGAAAAGTTCTGTTGATTAGTCCTTTTGCATCTAATTGGCTGGTGTAGATATAAATTTGCTACTTGTTACATAGTACTATGAATGTTGGATCTAATTAACTTTACTCATGGAATTTTGCTTGGTAGTGGGTATGCAACTCTTTCTGTTATCTCCTAATGAGATTACAGTTCTAAAACTCAATTTAATGGTTCTAAGGTTGGCTGATAGTAAAGTTTTAGAAAAATAAATTATTGTAGTAACTCTTAGAGAAGCTGATTCATTCAACAGCTTATAATAGATAATATTAATTATTATCTTATAATAGTTCAAACTTATCCTCTCCCAAGAATAAGTCAGACAAATTTGTGAAAAGCTTTTCTTCTAATTGATCTTTTGAATATAAAGCTAATTTAGTTTTGTAACTTCTAAAAAAGACAGACAAAAGCTACTATATTAAAATCCAAAAGTACTAAAAATTGTTTTAATTTAAATTTGAATTGCAGAAATATTTTTTCTTTAATATTAAAAACATCCAAATAAAATTTCCAAAAAAAGGTCCTCAATACTAAGTAGAGTAATAACATACCTTTAGATTATATTTTTAAGTACTACTTTTCCTGTCATTTCAAAGATTTCAGACAGTCAAATTGCTCTTGTTTCTGTTGCTTAAGTTCTTTCCCACTTAAAATCATTTACAGCATGTGGTCCAGTCAAAATTCCCGCTACAGTTTTACAACATTCCTGCAATTGTTCTTACAAAAATGTTCTTTAAAACTTTCTTTAATACTCTCTAAATAGTAAGTTCTTAACTAATTCTTGTTTTCTTGTCTGCTAGAAAATGGCATCTGTGGTTTAAGAAATCTGTAGAGCTTTCTGACCCCTCTAACTATCACAATCACTCTAATCTTACTAACTATCCCCCAATACTTTTTGCTTTTATTATTAAAACTTTTTTATATAAACTTGGTAAACAGTGTATTTAAATAATACTTGAAACAATAAAAAATATACTTTTTATAAACACTGAACTAAGATATGCAATAAATATATCATCAAACCAAAAAACATAAAACAAAAGTAAAATAAAAGGTACACATACAATAATGTAAATTCTAATAATGGAAAAAAACATTAATGCTAATGTATACACTTAATTTGTGTGATTTGTTTGAGATCACTCTGATCCCCCTAGCTATGCCCAGAACACTCTTTATCCTCAAAACAGTCTCGTTTTTTAATCTTGAATTAAAAAACTTCTATTATCTTATCTTGAGTCTTACAACCCACAAAATCAATACAGATTTCAATTCCCTTGTTATACTGTTGACTTGTTAACTAAATTTAAAAGAAAGATTCTAGTAAGCATTAGATGGGAGCAGTGAGGCAAGGGCTATTGCTCTTCTTTAATAGAAAGCTTTGAAATGCTGGTCTTCTCCATAAACTCCTTCCTTTTTTTAGCATATATTTCCACATATACTATAGCATATATTTATAAACAATTTGCCATATTAAAAAAAAATTAGGTTCCGCAATTACGTTTGTGTGTACATATATATATATATATATATATATATATATATATATATATATATATATATATAAAGTTATACACAGTATATATATATATATATTTTTTTTTTTTTTTTTTTTTTTTTTTTTTTAAACATCTTCGCTTCCAACAAGGCTGCAAGCAGCCACTAATTAAAGTTGGAAGTTACTGTAAGAGAAAAGATGAAGATTGTAGAGCAAGATAACGATTGACGGACGATTTAAAAGATTGCAAATTATATGAATCAGGAAAGCAAGATGAAGGAAGCGAATTCCAAAGAGCTGATGTTCGAGGAAAAAAACTAGACGAATAAGCGTTTTTGGAGCACTTAGGAACAGTCACAGAAAAAGGATGACACTTAATTGAATGACGAGTAACACGAGAATGAATTTTAGTAGATGGCACAAGAGACGCTAGCTCTTTCGAGCAGTGCCCTTTATAGTATTTGTAGAAAAGAGAAAGAGAAGCAACATTACGACGATGTGATAATGGTTGAAGGTTGGCTGCAAGAGCAGGTCCAACTATGTTTACAATGCGTTTTTGCACCTTGTCTAAAAGAGAAAGGGCATCATTAGAAGATCCGCCCCAGATATGGCAACAGTATTCCATACAAGGCCGGATTTGAGATTTATAGAGGTAGAGAATAGAATCCAGAGTAAGAAAGTGGCGAGCTCGATAAAGAGATGCAACCTTAGCAGATGCTAATTTTGCAACCGATTTGATATATGGTTTCCAAGAAAGATTGGAAGTAAGAGTTAATCCTAGAAGATGAAGAGTAGGTGACTCATCGAGTACATCACCGTTCATAAATATAGGAAGATCTAAATTATTGCGATAACGATTGGCTGAAAAAAATTGAGTTTTATCTGAATTAAAGTTCACCAGCCACTGTGAGCCCCATGCTGTAGCAGAAGTGAGATCCTTTTCAAGCTCAAATGCCCCCTCCAGGCAATCAGAGGGTGTTGGTTTCTTATCACGACAAGAATAAATGGTAGTATCATCAGCAAACAATGCCACCTTAGATGTGAGAATATCTGGAAGATCGTTAATGTAAATTAAAAAGAGTATAGGGCCAAGGATAGAACCTTGAGGAACCCCTGAAGTTACAGAATAAGAAGAAGAGTGTTGTCCATCGAGGACAACTTTTATGCTACGATTGGAAAGGAAGGATTCAATGATCTTAAAGATGTTGCCAGATACACCATAAGAAGAAAGCTTATGGAGAAGACCAGCATGCCAAACTTTATCAAACGCTTTTGAAATGTCAAGAGCGATGGCCTTAACCTCTCCACCTTCATCTAATGCACGATAAAACCTGTCAGTTATTACTGTTAGCAAATCAGCTGTAGAACGAGATGATCGAAATCCATATTGATGGTCAGAAAGTAAGTTATTAGATTCAAGATTAGAAGTTAAGTGTTTGTTAATTAAAGATTCAAAAACCTTGCTTATGATAGGAAGAAGACTTATGGGACGGTAGTTAGACGAATCAGATCGCTCCCTAGAATTTTTGAAGATAGGGATAACAGATGCGGCTTTCCAGCAGGCTGGAAGACAAGACTCTGATAAGCACTTGTTGAATAGTTTTGAGAGTATAGACGACAGCTCTGGAGAACACTTTTGCAAGACAATAACAGGTATGTTGTCTGGGCCACAAGCTGTAGAAGAGTCTAGACAGGAAATCACTTTAGATACAGATGCTGAAGTGATATGAATGTCAAGCAATGAATCAACCTGTTTGTTGGCAATATAAGGTAGAACGCAATTAGAGGAATCAAGAGATGATATTGATGAAAAGTTTTTAGCAAACAGTTCGGCTTTGTCTTTAGGTGAGGTGACAAAGTCTGAACTATACAAGAGAGGTGGAATTATAGATTTGCCCTTATTATTGATATTATTAAAGATTCTCCAGAAGTCACGAGAGCCTAATTTTTGAGATGAGATACGAGATTTCATGACCTGAGAATAGCGGGTTTTGGCGTTAGACAAAACCTTTTTACAGTTGTTTCTAGCAGTAATGAAAAGACGTCTGTTTTCTGGAGAATTGTTTTGCTGATAAATATGGAAGTAACGGTTTCGATTGGCAATCGCAGCAGCACAGTGTGAGGAAAACCATGGAGGAGAGTGAGGCTTGACCTGGAATCGTCGAGAGGGAATAAAAGATTCCATGCCAGCCTGAATCCACGAAGTTATATAAGAAGCACATTTGTCGACAGGAAGTTGAAAGATTTCTACCCAAGGGCCATCACGAAGAAAATCACGGAAAGAATCCCAGTCAGCTTTACTGTAGTTGTAAGAGGTTCGATAGTAGGGGTATTCAGGTGATGAAGAAGAATGAGATATTAGTTTTAAAGAGATCAAACTGTGATCAGAAGCACCTAAGGGTGAATGTGGAGAAACTGAGCACTGACTAGGATCAGAAACAAGACATAAGTCGAGTAGAGAAGGTAAATGATTAGGGTTGTCAGGAAAGCGAGTTGGAAAGTTGACTATTTGAGTTAGGGATTGAGAAAGGCAAAAGTTGTGGGCTTTAATGCCTGCAGAGTCACTGACACTAGAGCCAAGCCATTCAGAGTGGTGAGCATTAAAGTCACCGACAACAACTATATTAGCTGATGGATAAAGAGAGAGGGCTTGGTCAATATGATCAGAAATAACATCAAAAAGTGTACAGTCTTGAGATGAAGGAGATCGATATAGAACAAAGAGAAAGGCAATAGCGTGAAGTGGTGCTAAACGAAAGCACATGAAAGAATAGTCTGTGGATTCAAACCTAGTTTCACGACAAACAGGTGAATTCTTACGAATGTAAATGCCCAGGCCAAGCATGTGGCTATTGGAGTCTTTACGAATCAGAGGAAGATAACCATCAACACTAAGATCACAAGATGAGACAGCCGAACTCAAATTAGTCTCACAAAGAGCAAGTAGGTCTGGTGAACTTTGCAAGAGATAAGACTCAACAGAAGAAAAGTTACTTCGAAGACCACGAATATTAGTGAATGATAGGTTTAGAGAACTTGGTGATGATGATGGTTTTTTGTGTTTTATAGTTTTTGGTACTTTATTCATTTTTAAATTAGATTGAAGAACTTGACTCAAAGCATAGATAGTACTCAGAACACCGTTGAATAGCCCAAGCAATTGCCTCATTACTACTAATAAACCCTAAGCCGTAACAAAGGGCTCCAAATGTGGCCTCCGCAATGCACACTAAAAGTACAAACAGGGACACCATCCATGCGCAACATGGCACTGTTAATACTTTGATATTTTTTAGCTGTTGATGGAATCAGCCTCTCTGAGAGCTACCACAGAGTTCGGGAAACCTGACTACCAGCCGGCCTCAGAACCATAAAACTGAGTTTTAGAGCTGTACCCTCATAAGGAGATAATAGAATGAGTTGCCTAGTCATAAAAACAGTGACACAAGCAAACCCATGCATTGAGTCAAGAAGATCCAGCATTCAACATCCTAAACTGGAAACAATGTATTAAAAATACATCTGCGCCAGCCTAATAGATGAAGAAGGGGTGCGAGGCTGGTCAACAGATAGAATCTGTTTACCCCTTAAGTCTTTGCCTAGGAGGCCTTCTACAAGACAGTAGCTGGGTGCATTTAACATCTGCCCAAGATGAGTATTTTTATCGAGACACCATCTCTAGCCTTTACTCAACCAAGAGCCCCAAGGCAGGGGGTGTTTTAAATCGGAGTTGGCATCTCCTAGCCTTTGCCTAAAAAGGCGTATCCTACAAGGCAGCAGGACATGAAGCAGATTGTACTGGGTTACATGTTACCAGTAGCAGGATAACCTGATCTGACAATAACGGGTTATATATATATATATATATATATATATATATATATATATATATATATAAATATATAAATATAAATGTATATATATATATATATATATAATTATAACTAAAAACGATAAAGAAAAAACTTTTATAATGAAACTTTAAGTTTCATGCCTAACGGCAATCATCAGCCATATATACAAACTCTTCATAGCAATATAGTTGAAGGATGCCACTTTAGGCAAAACATGATTAGAGCAAAAAGAAATGCAGCTAATAATAACATCAGAATGACACAAAATATTTGGCTATATATATATGGCTGATGATTGCCGTTAGGCATGAAACTTTAAGTTCCATAATAAAAGTTTTTTCTTTATCATTTTTAATTATAATTATAAATCGCTCTGTTTTAAAATTTATATATAACCAAAATAAATTTTCAAAATATTGAGCACTTTTCAACGAACAAGAGTTTTGTATTATTTTAATACAACACTAAATCAAAAGATATATATATATATATATATATATATATATATATATATATATATATATATATATATATATATATATATATATATATATATATATATATATATATATATATATATATATATATATACTATAGTTTATATAGATAACATTTTGGTAACATTTTTTGCTTACTTTTTTATGTGTTTTTTTTTCATAAAAAGAAGAAAAAAAATGTAAACAAAGATTTCTGCCTCAAACCCTTATTCAAACCCTTATTCAATATAGCGGTACTCTCATGTTCTATCTAAATAATCATATACAAAAATAGATGTAACTAAATCAAATAAAAAGCAAATTAACAATTAACCTAAATAAGGGAACTTAAAAATGGTAACTAACCTTTGCATATAGTACCATCGCCAATATATCCAATACCACAAGTACAATTGTATGATCCTTTTGTATTCGTGCAATATGCATTTTCTGAGCATTTATGATCTAAGGCACACTCATTCAAGTCATAACAGTGGGTTCCATTACCTTTGTATCCATTCCAGCATGTACAAGAAAATCCTCCTTGTTTATTTTCACAATATGCATTTTCATGACAGTTATTTTTTCCTATTTCACACTCATTTATATCTAAAACAAAAGCATTAAATTATTAAGATAAAAACCCTCTTTAAATACTTGGAAAAAAATGTTTTTCTTTTTAAAAAAAAATCACTGATTAAAAAAAATATATTTTAAAAAAATGGTTTTCTATTTATAGCACATAATTAATATTTTTTTGCACACAATTAGCTGCACTTTCTTGTTGCCTTAGAGACTATCCCTGGCTTATAAAATTGCATATATAAAGTGTGGCTTCAGCTGCTGAGTGGCCTGACTGAGACTCATAAAACAGGCAGTGCCATAAAAGATCTTTAATGTCATCCATTTTTCACAATATATAAGAAGTTGCAATGTGTAAATATTAATTAAAATATTATAGTTGTTATGTATAATCCATTTAAGCACAAATTGTAAATATTTACTTAAGTATTGGCTCGATATGCTATATCTTGATATATATGATCTGTATTAAAGTTAGCATTTCAATATTTTAGTTTTCAAATATATTAGGACAGTGCGTATCTCAGTGCGTTAAAGTAAAAGTAAATATATATTTATTAAATATGTATTTAAAAAGAACTAACTATAATAAAAAGATTTAAAATACAACAACAACAAATAGAATCAATTGCCATTTCAGAAAATTTTGTTAAAAAAATACCTTCACAAAAATGGCCATCTCCATCATATCCAGCATGACATTTACATTGAAAACTACCTAATGTATTTTTACATACTGCATCTTTATGACAAGAGTTGTTAAAACATTCATCAATGTCTAAAAATTTAATTTTAAAACTCATTTAATATGATATAAATAAATATAATCTTAAATCAAAATCAAGGTTAAAATTTAAACCTTCTACATCAAAATCAAGGTTAAAATTTGAAGCTTCTACATCAAAATCAAGATTAAAATTTGAAACTTTTACATCAAAATCAAGGTTAAAATTTGAAGCTTCTACATTAAAGCTACTTTTTTTTTTAATGCTTGCACAACTTTCCTCCAATTGGAAAACTACTAAAAAAAATTGGATGCTCATATTTTTCATATTTTAAATTAATTCAAATCCTCTATGTATCAAATTATTGAAGTTGCTAACAACTGTGCGTATTTTTTAACATATAATATATATATATATATATATATATATATATATATATATATATATATATATATATATATATATATATATATATTTCTGAGTTCGATCCCCACCACGTCCCTGGTAGTACCGTGCTCAACTTGTTTCTCCGCGCATCGGCCTTGTTCGCCAAGTTTTGTGTTTCAGAGTTGTAGAGTTGAGAGAGGGTTATAACCACAATTAAGTAGCCTCTTCATCTGTAGTGGCCTTGGGCCTTGGGGAGGTGAATTAACAAATATATATATATATATATATATATATATATATATATATATATATATATATATATATATATATATATATATATATATATATATATATATATATATATATATATATATATATATTGTATCGAATATCTTTAACTTTATTAGTTTAGTTTTTTTTATAAGTTACCTTGACAATGTATTCCATTTCCAATATATCCATCGTTACATGAACATTCAAATGATCCTTTTAAGTTTAAACAACTGGCATCCATATGACAATTATGTTTTTCTTGCAAGCACTCATTTAAGTCTATTAAATAAATATTTAGAACTTTTATACTAGCAGTTACCTGTAGTGGTCACTGCTATTATAAATGTGTCAAATTTATAACACTATTGTAAATAAACTTTCACATTAATATGTTGCATAAAGGTAATTCATAAGTAACTAAAATATGCTCAATTCAGAAGTCATTAGAGCACATATAATTGAAAAGTAGACTCTTATCTTTTAAACTGATTGTTAAGAAATATCAAATTTTCCAATAAACTAACCTAAATATTATTTAAATTGATCAACAACAAAAAAAAAAAAAACTTTATACTTATATATTTTAATTATTGGTTTCAAAATGAAATCAGGTAAAATAATAATAAAAAAAAAATTAGAAATAAGAAAGGATAATAAAGAAATAGATCCATGCAATATATTTTATATCTATGTATTTTTACACACATGTATTTATTGTTTGTAAAAATATATATAAAACTCTATCTGATCTCTAATTATAACAATTCTTCGATTTGTCACATTTTCAACTTTTTCTCTCAAAGCTCAAAAAAAATTAAATTTTTTATAACAAGTTTCTTAATTGAGTTTAGATCTAGATGATAAAGTATCATTATTCAAAAAATAAAACCTAAGCTTAAAACATCAAATTTTGAACAAAGTCTGTAAAAATCATGTTTAATGCTAAACAGTGGTTTTCAAGAGTCTAAATGTTTCAAAAAACCCCAACCTTGTATGTGCAGGATATTTTTGCTTATCTTTGAAGTATGTAACATTCTTTAATAAGATACTGCACATATTTACTGCAAATTCCAAAAGTTTTAATATCAAATGTAAAAACATTACATTATAAATCAAAAAATGTTCTGATGTCACTCTGTTATAGTTTTGAAGAAACTTCTTTATTGAATATTTGAGATTGAATTGAGACTAATTTATAAGTCACTAAATCTTTGATCTGAGGCTTGTAAAGGGACAAAGCACTGTAAAATTTGTCTTACTGGGATGGCCGCAGCAAATGCAGTGGGTGATAAAATCCCTATGTTTGTAATAGGTAAATCAAAATCACCTTGCTTCTTCAAAGGTGTTATGCACTTATTGAGACTGAAGTGAGCTTTTGTTGAAAATCTTCATCACTCAGACTGAAGGACATACAAAAATAGTCATACAAAACTTCCCATTTCAACTACAAAAATACATTTCCAGCTGTTATATCTGGAAGGTAAAAATTATCAAGTTTTCTATCTGGTTTTGAAACTCTTTAAATGGGTCGTCTTCTTCATTTAAATGGGCAGATTTCTGCTAATCTTCCGAAACTCCTGATTTTGCAAAACAATTAACAATGATGGAGGTTTTCACTTTTGCCATGCAAGATCAAGGATTTTCATTGATCTTTTTTGGGTATGCTGGGCAGTTATTTATTATAAACGCTACTTTCTTCTTTTCTTTTGTAAATTTTGTATCCATCAAACAGAACGCTATCCACCGAGCTTTTATTTTGATTTCTGTATCTGCAAGGTAAGTGCATAACACCTTTGAAGAAGCAAGGTGATTTTGATTTACCTATTACAAACATAGGGATTTTATCACCCACTGCATTTGCTGCGGCCATCCCAGTAAGACAAATTTTACAGTGCTTTGTCCCTTTACAAGCCTCAGATCAAAGATTTAGTGACTTATAAGGTTGCATACAAAAAAATGATCCAAACTCATCTGCATTATAAATTTCATCAAGTTTATACCTGGATAAAATTGTAGGGAGATTTGTTTCCTTCCAGGATCTGATCATATCAACTGTACAAGAGTTACCCTCTCCACATACCATCTTGAAAGAATCATTATATCTGTTTTTTCAAAGACCAAGCCAACCATCAGACACTTGAAATCATTCGATATTAATGTTTTAAGCAAGTTCTCTTGTTTTTGTTTTTATAATTGACACTAAACTGCCACATTTTAACCCCTTACATTTAAAAAGCCATTTAAAAACAAGATTATCTAAACTTGAAAATGTTCCTTCTGTAATTCTCATACGTTTCAACTTGTTCCTTTAGGTCTTCATAGATTCAAAAACATTTTCTTTTTTTTTTATCCATGTTGACAGCGTATTTATTGGAACGCCATATTTCATAGCAACTTGAGACTTTGACAATCCTTCTCCAATTTCCCTTAAAGCAGAGTTCTATTCTTTGATTAATTTTTTTGTGTCAATTTTTCTCTTTACAGCAACAGTAGCCATTGTAAAATGTAAACACAACTTATATTTATATACACAATACACAACTTTTATTATAATATTCCAATCCACATTAGCATAACTTATACTATAAACTATTTTAATATCAAAACTGTTAAAACTGTTTACATAGCAATGCAAGGCCTTCATCACAGTTTAAATAAATTTCTTGACATTTTGATCGGAAACTTGGCTGCGCTTAACTTGATTAAAAAAAAAAATTATAACTTTTACAAAGTTTTTTTTTTATGTTTTTTCTAAAGTTCGAGTTATCAGAAGAATATTAACCACTGGAACAGATAAAATAGTTTGATTCAGTAAATGTTCAAGCTAACGGGGGTTTGAGCTAACGGGAGTTATTGAGCAATGTTAGTTAGTTAAATGCGTCATCATTGTGGAGAGTTAGATGCGTCATCATCGTTGAGAGTAAGATGTGTCATCATTGTGGAGAGTTAGATGTGTCATCAGTTCCTTTTGATGTGTTAATAAAACAAAGACTTATTTTTAAAAACAATTCTCTGCCATCAATTCATCGATTCATCAATTCTCCACCATTGATTCCAATCTTTTTAAGATAATCTGTCAAGTATTTTTATATTTAATTAAAAAACAAACTTAAAGACTTGACTTTTTAATTAAAATCTGTTACAATATTATATAACAGATGGTGACCTTGAATCATGAGTTAATTTTTCTTTGTGGCAAATACTGATAATGCAATATGTTCAGCTCCAGTTGGATTATTTAGAAGTTTATGAATATTTATTACTTTTTCCAGCAGGGCAAAAGAAACCTTGACATTGAACAATAATTGATAAATATTTGTGTATCGTTTTCAAGTTTGTTACATGAACATAGCTCTTCAGGTTGTAAATGAGCATCATGTCATCATGTTTGTGTACTCTTTCAATAATAAATACAGTTAAAATATTGTAAAAAATCATTTACTTATAGAGAATTCAAAATTAAAGTTAAATTTAATTTAAAAAAGGGAGTTAAAGAGGAAGTAAGTGTCTGACAGAGACTGTAAGATGTTTGAGTCAGAAAAACATTAGGATGGAAGAAAATTTCAGATGTTCAATGAAAGTCAGAAAAACCAATGTTCAAGAAAAATAACTAGTTGAATAAAAGTATTTTGAGCATGAAAGAACACTTAAAGTAAAAAGATGCAATTTAACTGAAAGATATTTCATACAAGTGTTAACAAGAATTTAACTTTCTGTTATTAAAACTATTTAATATCAATATACAGAAATATTCCATGGGTATTCCATAGAAAACCCATGGAATTCCATGAGTAAACCATGGTTTTCCCATGGAAAACAGAAATTCCATGGAATTTCTATGGGTAAATTTCCATGAAAATTAAAATCCCATAGAATTTCCATGGGTGAACCATGGTTTTTTTTTCATAGCTCATGTTACATGGTAAACATTTGTAAAACCATGGGTTTGCGCTTTTAAAGATGCCATCGTAGCTTGTAGAGTAGATTTAATAAGACTATAAATTATATGTTTTTTATAATGCATCACATTTAATATGATTCAAACTAAACATACAGACATAAACAACTAAACATATTTGCTAAAAACTAAACATAATAGTTAAAATATGATAAATGTATCCATTTTATAATACATACAGAGATGTCTCGAGACTTAAATCTTGGTCCCGAGACAGCCCAAGAATCATTTAACTGTCTTGTTCTTAGTCTTGGTATTGAATCTAAATGTCTTGGCCTTAGTCTTGGCCTATACCATTTTTACGTCTCAGGATATTATCATACTATAATGCATTATAAAATGCATATATACATTTATTATTTAAATATTTAATTATATATTATTTATGTATGTACTTATTTTAGCTATTGCTAGTACCTTTGCTTACTTTGCATAACTTGCAATAGTATAGGCTATACTATTGCAAGTTATGCAAAGTAATTGCTTACTAGCTACTGGCAATAGCTAAAATAAGTATATGCATAAATAATATATAATTAAATATACAATACTGAAGCAAGTATGTCAAGTAAGTCAGTTTGAATTTTAATGTTTATTTGGTTTACAACAAATAAACTTTTAGTTTTAATGTACCTTAAATAACTAATGTATTAACACACTAGTTATCTAATGTACTTAAAAACTAATATAATTTTTCTTATAAAACTTATCTAATATATTAAGCAAACTTATCTAATTTTTTAATATATAAGCAGTGTATCTGATAAGATTAGATAACTAATGTACAAAAGATAAGTATCTATCTTTTTTATTTTTATTTTTTTAATGGCTTTAGTTTGCAAAAAAAATGTTTGAAGTAAAAACACTTTATTTTATGGTAAATATTTATTAAGTATTAAAAAATTTTATTTTATGGTAAATGTTTTATTCAATTTTAGTTCTGTTAAGTTGTTTTTGTCTTTTTGTTGATGCAACCATTCAAGTTGGCATTTAGTTAGTGACTAGATCTAGTAGAGATATTTATTATGTTTTTTCTTTAAAATTATTAAAATATGTAAATAATCTAATAGTTTGTGTATAAATCTTTTATATTTATTTTATTATTTTGTTTAAATTCCTAGATTATAAGCCGACAAGTTTGACTAGCGATATAAATAATGTTATTCATCATTTATATCGTTTATAACATTGTCAGTTTTTATATGCATTTCATATTTTTTTAAATAGTTTAAAAGCTGTCTAAATAAAATGATGAATTGAGTTTGAATTAACCAGAAAAGATATTAATGTAATTTTTAGGATTCAACTTGTAAGAATGTTCCAAGAACAACTTAGTTGGAGAAGGAAAACTGTATTAATGTTTTAAAAATATCAGAAAGGGAAGTTAAATAATGCACAAGATTTTACTTCACAGTTGAATATAAGCATGTAAATGCAATTTTTATAAATAGTACACTATTTTTTATTATAATACTATTATTTATATTTGTTCATATTTAACTAATGTGAAGTGCTCGTCTGTATTAAAAATAAATTACTTATGCACACACTTAAATATTTATTATGTTTTTACATTACTATACTTAATAAATTACATATTTATTATATTGCTTGTTTTTTATAAATGTTACTAACATATCGGTAACATTTATGTGCATAAATCTTTTCATTCTAACTTTATCATTTCATTTGCATTACTACATTATCAGCAGGCAGGTTTGACTGATAATATGAATTTTTAATTTATTTATTTAGCCGTACATTAACAAGTTCCGTGTTTTATAATATATATAAAAAGATGGCAAAGACAGGAAGAAAACAGGTTTTTTAAATGTTGTACATCAAGCAGATAGCTCAGATAAAGAAGTAAGTTTTTTTTTAATTACAAAAATAAATAATACAATATTTGTTGCTGTCTTGTTCTATATAAATGTTACTAACATGCAAGTAACATATATATATGTATTAGTTTGAATAAATCTTTTTATTTTAAAATTATCATTTTATTTAAACTACTACATTATCAGCAAGCAGGTTTGACTGGCAATATAAATGATGTTGTACATCATGCAGATAGCTTGGGCAAAAAAGAGGTAATAATCTTATAATTGTTATTTATAAATAATGATACATTCATTGCTACTTTTTTCTGTATATATGTTACCCAACATTTGGCAACATTTATAAATGTGTATAATGCATAATTATAAAGTAGGTTATAATAGATAATAATTATAAGTTAAATGAATTAGTAAATAAAGAAAACTAGTTAGTATGCATATAATAGTTGTATGATGTATTGTCTAGATTGGTGAAATCAACAATGAGACTAACTGTGGTGAAAACAATAATGAATATCAAAATGTGAATGGTGCTTTGTTTGATGTCTACCTAGTTCTACAGACACAGTTTGCGGTTTTTTAACAGGATTTAAATTTTATTTTGTTTATTGATTTTATTCGGCCAAAGTGATCCCATAGATTAAGAGAACTCAATAATATTAGCAACTTGCGCAATAAAATTTGCTTTTTATGGTTTAATATGACAATTCAAATAACATTAGGTCAAAAAAACTTTAAAACAAAACATGCTATTTTATCATGAAAAATCCATAGTTTTTCCTTGGAAAGGTGTTTCAAATACCTATGGATATTCCATGGTTTTTCCAATGATGGAAAATCATGAAATTTCCATGGGTATTCGGAACACTTTTCCATGGAAAAAGGTTCCAAATACCCATGGATTTTTCATGGTAAAATAGCGTGTTTTGTTTTAAAGTTTTTTTTCATGGAAACCTTATGGGTTTTCCATAAAAAACACTAGGGTTTTCATGGAAAACTCATGGATTTTCCATGAAAACTCACGGGTTTTCCATGAAAACTCACGGGTTTTCCATGAAAACTCACGGGTTTTCCATGAAAACTCACGGGTTTTCCATGAAAACTCACGGGTTTTCCATGAAAACTCACGGGTTTTCCATGAAAACTCACGGGTTTTCCATGAAAACTCACGGGTTTTCCATGAAAACTCACGGGTTTTCCATGAAAACTCACGGGTTTTCCATGAAAACTCACGGGTTTTCCATGAAAACTCACGGGTTTTCCATGAAAACGTGTTCCAAATACCCATTGTTTTTCCATGGATTTTTTCATGGGTTTTCCATGGAAATTTTCTGTAAGGGTGTGTGTATATATATATATATAATTTTTTAATATATGTAATTTTTTTAAAGCGTACTTAAGTTTAATGATATATAAGAAAAGTTGAAAGAATATATTATTTTGAATAAATAAACAAAATCGATGAGGAAACATGAGGAATTTGTTTGTTTATTTATTAAAACGATGTGTCATAACAACTACATTCAAAACAGGATATTCGAAGAATGCTGTTACAGAAATCAGAGAAACTGACTCCCTTGAAAATAGAAAGAAAAGTGGTAGACCTGCTAAGCTAACAAAAGATGACAATAAATATTTAAAAACTCTATCTTTAAGAAATACAAAAAAAGCATCAAACGAGCTGGCAAAAGACATTAACACAGCGACTGTGAAAAATGTCAGCTCTTCTTTTACTCGACGGCAACTACTTATATCGGGTTTAAGAGGGTGTGTTGCAATTTGAAAACCATTATTACGGTGTGGCAATAAAGAAAAACAACTTAAATATGCAAAACAACACAAAGATTGGGCCCAGGAAATGTTTAATCGGGTTTGGACACCGATGAGTCCAAATTCAAAATTTTTGGAACGAAAGGACGCCAATATGTTTGAAGAACTGAAGAAGCCTATCAGCCCGAGTGTTTAAACTCTACTATTAAACACAGAGGAGGCTCTTTACAAGTTTGGGGCTGTTTACCTTCATCTGGAGTAGGTGATTTGATCAAAATAGGGGGGGGACTCACCAGGGAACGTTATGTGGATATCCTAAGGCACCATGCTGTATCATCCGGAATGAGACTAATAGGTCATAATTATATTCTGCAGCAGGACAATGACCCAAAACATTGTTCCCAAGTGGCAAAAAATTATTTAAATGAAATGGGAGAGGAAGGAGTTCTGGAATTGATGAACTGGCCTCCTTAGAGTCCAGTTTTGAATATAATTGAGCATATTTGGGATTACCTGGACAGAAAGAAGGTTGAACATGCTCCCTGAAATGCTGAAGAATGTTTTGAAGTACTTCAAAGAGAATGGCACAACGTACCCCAGTATTTTATAACTAACTTGTATGAATCTATTCCCCGGCAAATATTGGCTGGGATTGAGGTAAAAGGAGGACATAGTAAATATTATGAGTTTTTTATGAAGTTTGTTATTAAAAAGTTTGTAATTGTTCCATATTTTGTGTGAAATACATGTGTTTTAATCAGTTTATAATTTGGAACTACAAACTTAAATATTAGAGAAGAATTCTCCAAGATTTTATGAAAAAATGTAAGTGGTCTAAAACTTATTCATAGTACTGTATATATACATATATATTTGTATATATATATATAATATATAAATATATATATATATATATATATATATAATATATATATATATATATATAATATATATATATATATATATTTATATACAGTGTTGTGAATGTCTGTGTTCTGTTGGAACCACTGGTGCAGTGTTTAGTGTGAGCTTTTGACGCTGTGTTAACTCATCTGTAAGTTACTACATGTGTTTTTGTGTTCTGTGTGAACCTCTAATGCAGTGTTTATTCAGCTGTAAATTACTATATTAGGAATTATGTTAGCCTTCTGTCTGAACCTCTGGAACAGTATTAGCTAAATCGTAAGTTCCTATATCTAAATTTGTGTCCTATTTGAACCTCTGGTTTGATTACAACCATATAACAGACCATTTACTTTAATTTTCAGTATTCCTTTAGACAAATGTTTTTCTTAATGTTACACATGTGTGGTGTCACTGTTAATGTTTTTGGTGTAAACTGTTGAAGCACATAAGTTGCCCTTTGTTACAACTTGGTGCTAGTTAGCCGAACTGAAGCAACTGCATAGCTAATTGCATAAGGTGACATGCACTATCTATGATTGAGTCAAATTCTCTTATATCTTAAAACATGACTAAAGTTCCTAAAAATGTTAAGCATAACAAATCGCCTCCACCGTCTAATTGTTCTGTTCTAATTTTTAGAAAATGTTTGTAGTCTTTGAAACAACTTTTATTTAGTCGAATCTTAACCTCTTGTAAAACTCATCGGATTTGTAAGACTTATTTAGATTTGGCATCTGCTTCTTACATTAATTAGACTTTGCTAATTAAAGTAAGAAGACTCATTGGGTAAGAGTATAGCAATCTCTGAGTGATCTATAACTCAGAGCGATCTCCATAAAATAAACTAAGAAAGAAATGGAGATAGACAAATATTCAGAGTTTTAGAGCCAGTAGGGTCAGTAATAATAGATAGTCACCAATAAAAACAATATTGGCTGAGAAAACAAAAGAAATAGGATTGGTCAATTTTTTCAAAAGCAAAAATGGAGTCTAGGGAATAAGTAGAACAATAAATAACAATTCAAAAGGTGCTAAATAAAAGAATAGACATAATTCAAAACTCATTTTTTGACTAATTGATATGTAAATACATGTACGGGTTCGACATAATTTTGCAAATCAAAGAATAATAGTAATCAACACTGAGATTCAAAACAACCAAATTTAAATTTGCACAGAGAGCAAGTAAGTCTGGTGAATTTTGTAAGATGTATTCAACATGATTCAACAGATGAAAAGTTTCATCAAATATTTGTAAAGCATAGATTGAAACAATTTTGCGGTAATGATGGGTTTTTTTTGTTAATATTTTTAGATATATTTTATCCATGCATTTAACAATAAGAGAATTGAGTAAACCATAGAAGACACACAACACTCTAAGCTATGCAGTTGCCTCATTCCAAACAAACAAGCCCTCATTCTCAACAAACAAGCCCTCATTCCAAACAAACAAGCCCTCATTAGGAAATAACAAACCCTTATTAGGAAATAATAAAAAGAGTTGCAGTTTGTATCCTTCTACAAGACAACAGCCAGATGCAGTTAATATTTGTCCAAGAAGAGAATTTATTGAGACACCATCTCTAGACTTTTCTCAAAATTGCTGAAAAATAAATAAAAACATTTTGATTTGATTTTCAAATTTAAAAAAAATCTTTTTCTTTCTCCTTGTAATACTGAGATTGATTTTTTTGTTTGTTTGTTTGTAAGTATCTAAGTTTTAAGGTGTTTAAAACAAAGTGGGCTTATTGCTTGGAAAGAAGTTAGTATCATAAGGTATCATCTAAACTTTGCTAAGTAAAATGGAGTACTAATTTTGTTCAGAATACATTGTGAATTTTTATAAAATAATTTAAATTGGTGCTACTTTATCTTATAGGCCATTTAGAAAAGCTAATATTAAAAAATTGTTTTTTTTTTTTTGCAAATTCTAATCAAAACTATGATTTTTAATATTTTCTCCTACGAATCAAACTAAGACAAAATATAATTATTTACAAAGACAGATTTATATGATTTATAAATTTTAATTTAACTCGAAATATGATTTATTATATTTCAAGATCATATAAATACATCAAATTAATTATAACTAAATTGAAAGTAGAACTAGTAAACAATAAAAACTATTTATACCTTTACAATATGTACCATTTCCTTCAAACCCATGTTTACAGTTGCATAAAAAGGAGCCTATTGTATTATTGCATGTTGCATCTGTATGGCAGTTGTCGGTTTGTACAGCACATTCATTAATATCTACAATTTTATAAATATTTATGTCGTTAGATATGTTAGGTACAACACATATAGTATCTAATAAGATATGCAATTTATTTATTTTTATACTATTATGTAGTGGTGTAATGATTTTCTATCTAACAGTTGAAAGTTAAAACTACTTTACATGACTTTAAAATATTTAACATAATAAGAATAAAGTATTATATAGTATTAATACTTTAGGATTATATAATTTGCATTTATTAATTATATTTATTTGTTAAATTTATTAAATAATATTTCTGTATAATATTTTAAAATCTTTTTTAAAAACTATTAAATATAAATATGACTCTAAGTATTACTTTTGTAGAAAAAGACTTTACCTTGACAATTTATTCCATCACCATAAAATCCATCTAGGCAAGAACACTGGTATGATCCTTTATTATTAGAGCATAAAGCATCTTTATGGCAGTGGTGAGTACCCAAAAAACATTCATTAATGTCTGAAATATAAATTTTATTATTATTTATTATTAGTCTGTTATTAGACATATTATTATCAAAAGGTTTTGGTTTTTATTAATAAACATTTAAATGGTTGAAGATATAAAACTAACTCTAACTTAAGGTAATTTATAACAATTTTAACTTTCATTAGCTTTTAGTTTTTTTATAACTAATTGCACTAACATACTTTTATATACTTTATACTATAACATATACTTTTATATACTTTATACTTTATACTATAACATATACTTTTATATACTTTATACTTACACTTTTTTTAAATTTTTTCTGAAAAAAGATTCTTGTTACATAAGTGGAATGAATTGTTGCCAAAAAACAATAAAATAAACCCAATATTTTGAAATAATATATGCAATAAATATGCATCTAACATTACTGCCTTATTATGCTTTATTATATAGAAGAAATAGAAAAAAAATCACTAGAAGAAATATGTAGAATACTAATCTTAAAATTAATTGACAATTATCTTGGAGCAGAAATTAAAAACAAAGTGTGGTACTTAGTCAGCTTTCAATTAGACAAAAGTTGACTGCTGAATCACCCTAATCATCAAAATACTGGCAATATTTAGTGATGATACAATCATGCATCTAGTAAATCTGTAGGTGATACAATAATGCATCTAGTAAATCTGTAGATGATACAATAATGCATCTAGTAAATCTGTAGATAATACAATCATGAATCTAGTAAATCTGTAGATGATACAATAATGCATCTAGTAAACCTGTAGATGAAGAGAGCACTTGTTTACTAAAAAATATAAAAAAGTAATATTGCGACCAATTTATTGACATCTACAAAAGTATCAACAAATAAAGCAATTGTCACATAAATGTCATCATGATTTTAACTCATTAAAGTCAATAATATTGCTGTTAGAATTACAAAAGTTTTTAATGAATACAACCCAATGAGTTCAAAAAAATGATCAGTGTTGATACAACCATTTTTTTCATAAAATACCTACAAAGAAAAGTACCTACAAAGTTTGACAAAGGTGTGCAGATTCATTTAGTATGAAAGGGCAGACTATTGATTTATTAACTAGATGTACACTTAAAATGATTAAGCAACTTGATAGAATTATTGCATCCATACAGTCATCAAAGAACCCATCTGTAATCAAGATACCAAGAAATAATCAGTGTGCAATCAGTGTGCCAAATGTACAATAAAGTGTCATCAGTGTGCCAATCAAACAATCAGTGTGCCAATCAAATCAATCAATGTAAAATAAAACTGCTTAGCAATAAATATTTTCCAAAAAAATTCTAAAATTAATTTCCATGGGCCAACTAATGAGGTTTTTTGCATCTTCTACTTGAGGTTAATAAACTTATTAAATATATATAATTAAATTTTTTATCCTCAACCTTCACTAAATGATTTCGATGGGTAATAGTGCTAGTCCAACAATATGGAATGATTTCAATCTTACAAATGAACCAAAAACAAATTGATTTCGTTATGTGATCAGTAATTACTCTGTGTTGTTGGAATTTTCTTGTTTAACTTTGTTTAAAAAAGAATAAAAAAGTGAAGTCAATAAAAGAGATTTCCTGGCTATTATTGTAATTATTAATTATAATTATTATTGTGAGCTAATTAGCTAGTTAGACATATGTAAGAAATAAAGAAAGAAAATGCTAATATTGCAACATCTAATAACTTAACAAGAAAAGTATCTCAAGATTTCAGCTAATCGCATGCTCTTCTAGATTATTAGTATGAAAAATTATTAGTTACTTTTCAGTGTTTACCCATTTGATACTTATGTTTTGTACACTTTTAAAAATCTAAAAAAACTAGCATTAAAATTGGCAAGTTGTAATGCATGTTATATTACTGTATTAAACAGGGTTCGTGGCAGTTTTGAAAATCCATTTTCCCTGAGTTTTCACTGATAATTCCCTGATTTTCCTATACTTTTAAGTATTTTTTTCCCTGAGTTTGTGCGGTGGAAAGTATATATTTTTCCCTGTTTATATTGAAGGATATATTACTTTTGCAACTGAATCCTTGTTCCCAAAACAAATAGTTCCTATAGTAATCCATTTATCTAAACATATAGTTACTATATACTATAAATGTTATAAAACCACTGTAGTGAGAAACTTTCAATATTAAAAAAGATTTAAAAACTGGATACAGTAAAGTAACTTCAATCTTAATATTAAAACAAAAAATATTCCCTGAGTTTTCCCTGATTTTAAAGATATTCAAGAAAAATTCCCTGACTTTTCCAGGTATTCCCTGATTTTCTAAACTTTAAAAACTTTTCCCTGGTTTTCCAGGTTTTCCCTGAGTGCCATGAACCCTGATTAAAATTCAATCAAACTGTATTAAACTGTATCAAATAGAAAAATGTTACACAAAATACCTTTACAGTATGTACCATTTCCATCGAATCCATAGTTGCACAGACACAAAAAAGAGCCATTAATGTTTGAACATGTTGCATCTCTATGACAATTGTCAAGATCAAGAGCACATTCATTTATATCTACATATTAAAAGTAAAACAAAATGAGTACTTAATTCACATTTTTACCTGATATAATCACTTTGCTAAACTTCTATTAAAAAACATGTTATAACCATATTATTATTATTATTATATATATATATATATATATATATATATATATATATATATATATATATATATATATATATATATATATATATTTATATATATATATTTATATATATATATTTATATATATATATATATATACATATATATATATATATATACACATACATGCATATATATACACATACATACATATATATACATATATATATATATATATATATATATATATATATATATATATATTATATATATATATATATATATATATATATATATACACATACATGCATACATATACACATACATACATATATATACATATATATATATGTATATATATACATATATAAATATACATATATATATACATATATATATACATATATATATATATATATGTATATATATATATATATATATATATATATATATATATATATATACGTATACATATATATAATTAAATATATATCTATATATATAATTAAACAAATATATATATATTTATATATATATATAAATATACATATATATATACAGGGTTAGTCAAAAGTTTTGTCTCCCCTTAGTGGCACTTTTTTTGAAGTACATTTTATCTCTTGTCAGCGTTGTAATTTATAGATAATTATTTTCAGTATCTAACCTTGACCTTAATACTGTTGTTTACTGATGTTATTTTTAAAAATATGTTTTTGACATAAAAACTATTTAATTTAATATACGAAGATTTTATTATAAAGCAGGAAGGTAAGAATATTTAATAAGGTGCTGTTATTAAATAAACGTAGTTATTTTATAATGAGCATGATTAATAGATAGTATTTTGTCTATATTATTATAAAATGAAAACACGGATTGTTAGGGTGTTCAAAATTTTAAAGGTGAAATTTTCATCATGCATGTCAAAAGTTTTGTCTCCCCCCACCCTAAAATTAAATTTCAATTACAAGCAAAGTATTCTGGAAAACTTATGTTTTGTATTATTATTTTAGATGGGAAAAATAGCTGGTGTCACAAATACAGCTCCTGCTTTAAGAAAAAGAATGGCGGAACTGCAGATAGCCGGCATGACGAAGACACAAATTGCCAACATGTTGGGGTGTCATCCACGAACGGTTCAGCGGTACTGGACAAAATCACCATCGTCAAAGTTTAACGACAAGTTTCGTTCTGATCGTCCGAAGGCTTTGTCACCAGCGTCAAAAAAAATCATCACCGAAACTATAAAAAATAAGTGGGGTTCATCTCCAGGTGCTTGTGCAAGAAAGCTGAACATGTCGCATCGATATCGGGAAAAAAATAAAATCGTATCAGAGTCAACTGTACGAAGATTCGTTCGCGAACAACCGTGGGGTAAAATTGCTTATAAACAGCCAATAAAACCCTTACTAACTGCAAAAAATAAAGACGATCGCTTAAAGCTGTGCCAGTGGTTAGACGAAAACGGGTATCTGGACGATAACCATTTGGGGCGTATCAAGAGGAGTCACATTCTTTGGACAGATGAGTTGCCCATCGAACTTTTCCCGACTCCGAACCGACAAAATGTCCGCATTCGCACTGACGACAAAACTAAAATTATCCCGGCGCAGAAGCCAAAAAATGGACTTAAAATTATGGTTGCCGGTGGAATGTCAGGGTATGGTTTGACAAAATTAATAATTGTCCCAGAAAAAGTTACGATCAATGCTGATTATTACATAAATAATATTCTTCCAGTTTATAAAGAAGCTTGTGTAGGAAAACAAGCCGGTAATGATGCTGACTGTCGCCAACTTGTGTTTAGCCCTCAACATGTGTTGTTTCAGCAAGATGGTGCTCCAGCACATTCTGCGAAGAAGATCCAGGAATTTTGTCGTAAAAATTTTACCGCCTTTATCCCAAAAGGTCGGTGGCCAGGTAACAGCCCTGACATGACATGTTTCGAACACTTATGGGCAAAACTTCAAGACAGTGTGCTGCTTGAACCACGGCCAAAAAATAGGGAAGAACTGGTACGCCGTGTTCAAAAAACTTGGAAAACGATGGATGGTGATTATCTGAAGGCTCTGGCGGAATCTCTGCCGAGTTTTGTTGCGGCTGTTCGAGCTGCAAATGGAGGACATACTAAGTACTAAGCATGAATTATATTTTTATTTTATTGGTTTATGTATTGTTGTGTTTAATAAATATGTATTTCTTGCAAATCATTACTTGTTTTTGTATTAAAGTTGAAATTGTTAGACCAGTGGGGGAGACAAAACTTTTGACTAACCCTGTACATATATATATATATATATATATATATATATATATATATATATATATATATATATATATATATATATATATAACATATATTACTTTAACATGTTATATACATGTTTAAATAATATGTTAAATATGTTATAAAACACTTAAAAGATTTGAACTTTAGTTAATATCTACTTAATTTTAAGATTCTTATTGTATTAAAAAATTTTTGATAATTAAATTAGCTTCACCAGTTCAGAAAGCATCTAGACATTTGCAACTTCAAAGATACCTACGCCAATATACTAAACCTTTATATTAATAATTATGTTAAATCTATACTTGAACTGTTTGGAAACTATTTAAACTATGTTAGAAAGAAAAAATCTTTTAAGTCACAATGAGGTATTTAGATATTTATTAGAAACTATTTTTTTAAATATGAACTTATTTTATTAAACTAACTTATTCTAATAATAAATTATAAAAAAGTGGGAAACCCCAGAGAGACTTTGATTATAAATTAGAAACAAGTATCTATTTTCTATAAAATAATAATTTTTAAACTTTTTACAAAAATAATATTTTTGTAAAGCAATATGTGTTTAGTAAGAATGAAAACAATTTCCAATGTTAAATATTAGTAATACCCTTTTTCTTTTAGACAAGTTGCAAAAACAAATTGTAAACATAGCTAGACCTGCTCTTGCAGCCAACCTCCAACCATTATTACATCATCATAACGTTGCCTCTCTTTCTCTTTTCTACAAATACTATAATGGGCACTGCTCTAAAGAGCTAGCGTCTCTAGTGCCATCTACTTAAATTCATTCTCGTGTTACTCGTCATTCAATTAAGTCTCATCCTTTTACTGTGACTGTTCCTAAGTGCTCCAAAATTTCTTATTTGTCTAGTTTTTTTCCTCGAACCTTTGTAATTCATTTTTCTTCATCTTGTTTTCCTGATTCATATAATTTGTAATCTTTTAAGTCATATGTTAATCATTATACTGCTCTATATATAAATTTTATCTTTTCTTTTCCAGTAACTTCCAACTCTAATAGTGGTTGCTCGCAGCCTTGTTATAAGTGAAGATGTTAAAAAAAAAAGTTGAAAGTTACAAAATGAAAAAACCATTAGCCTTCTGAACTGTATTGACCTCCTATAAAGCCCTAGTGAGAAACTCAATAAAATAAAAATAAAAATGCAAGAAAAGTATGATAATAATAAAAACAGGTTTTTGTATTGGTTGGTAAAGGCAAAACAAGCTCAAACTCAATAACAAAACACAATCAGAAGTTTTTTAGTGAGAAAAAATAATAAATAAAGATTTTAATTGGAATAAAGAAAGTTTACCTGAAGTGAATAAAGTTAGTGATTCGGAAGAGTTAACAACTTATAGTGAAGCAAATTCAGCTATTCATTCGTTCAGTTAAACAGGGTAGTTGGTGATTCTTGTGTATTGGTTGAAAGGTTTCAGGGGATGTGGGTGTTTAGTAAGTGTTGAATCTTTATAACGTTAATTTTTCTAAGTTAAAAACCCTAATTGGAAAAAAGTTTGAATAAAAAATATTTCTCAAGAAGGCAAAAATGTAATAGAAAGTGACTCATACCAAGAATGTGATTTGTACCAAGAACGTGATTTGTACCAAAAATGTGATTGGTTCCAAGGAATAATATTTACCAAGGAATAAATATTTTTTGAAAAAATTATTGAATACAAAGCAGTGTATTTATCAATAACATTCACCTTGGTTTTAATTAAAGAAAGGGAACAACAGATGCAGTATATATTGTAAGTTCAAGAATAATTTCTGGAAAAAAAGTGTTAATTTATGTTAATGGTATTTGTGAATCATAAAAAACTTTTGACAGAGTATCAATAAGTTAAAAAGGTTTTTAAAAAATGTAACAGTTAACACAGCTATGTATAAAAAGATCACAATAGCAATCAAAACATTAGATAAAGAGTGTGATAGCTTTAAGGTTGGTGTACATAAGGATTCAGTACTCAGTCATTTGCTTTTTATCATTGCTTTAAATGCTCTCACTCTAAAGAATTCAATGATGGTTTGCCTAGGAGCTATTATATGCAAATAATTTGTACTTGATTGCAGAGACAGATAATTTAATTTTTTGAAAAATGGAATAGAAAAAAAATCCCTCAGGATAAACATGAATAAGACTAAAGTTAACTAAAGTTGTAAAGTCAAAAATGAGCCAGTAGAAAGTACTGGAAAATGGGCATATGGAGTGTATGGGAAGAGATGTGGAGTAAACTCTATTTTTTGTACAGTTTGAAAAAAGAAAACACAATCTGTTCAAACGCAGAAACAAGGGCGCTAAAAAAAATAATAAAAACATAACTTTGCTTTGATGTTATACTTTTTTTAAATAATATTAGATATTATTTTAAAAAAGAATAACAAAAGAACTGTTACATTAATAAAAAAATTTTAGAGTTAAAAACTATTATAAAAAGTTGATATTTTTTTATAAAAAAAATACCAACTTTTTATAATAGTTTTATAAAACTTAAAAAAATATAAAAAAAAAGTTGTTTTATACAATTGTAAAAAAAGGAAAAAATCTAAAACTAATAGCCATAAATAGCATTGAATAAAAACAAAAAATTTGAATAAAATTTTGTGACATGATTTGACATAAAATTAAATGAAATATTTTTTAGTGGGGCAGGAGTCATCTAATACTTATTATAAGACACTGTAAACCCCAAGTTGTCACAAAAAAGAAATCATATTTTAGATCACCTTTATGTTTTAAGTTATCAAAATGAATGACATTATCAAGACTGTAGCATAGAGATGTTTCATCAGCAAATAGAGCCTATTTAGAGGTAAATTATCAGGAAAATCATTGAAACAAATAAGAAACAATGCAAGATAACAATGAAACCTTGTGGTACCTCATATCATAGCATAATCTGAACCAACTAAAAGAGAACAAAGAGAAACTGAGCACAAGCTAAGGTCAGAGACAAGATGCAAATCAAGAAGTGAAGATAAGTGATTATGGTTGTCTGGAAAACAAAATTAACTATCTGAATAAGAGATTGAGGAAGCCAAAAACTTTGAGCTTTAGAGCCACCAGGGTGAAAAGTACTTGGGCCAAGCCATTCATTGCAATGAACATTAAAATCACCAATAACAATAATATTAGCTGAGGGATAATGTTTGAAAAGATGAGTTTTGGTTGATGGAACAAGAGATTATATTTTGAAAAGATGAGTTTTGGTTGATGGAACAAGAGATTATATTTTGCATGAGCAGCAACCATGGTAGTATTTGTAAAAAAAATGAAAGAAAATTTTTATTGGTAAAAAAATTGAAAAAAAAAGTAAAATTGAACCTTTTCAAACTTGGCAACTAAAGCAGCTCAAACAACATTTACCATGTGTTTTTGGGCCTTGGCGAAAAAGAAAGAGAAAGTCGTTAAGCAAACCAGCCTCAATATGATACCAGAACTCCATACAAAGACTAAGATGGGATATTAGAAGTTTGTTAATTAAAGACTTTGCTAATAATAGTAAAAAGATTGATCGACTGATATTTAGAAGGGTCCAAAATTTTTTTAAAAATTCAAATTTAAGATAAATCTAATCTAAGTTCGAGATAAATATTTTTAGAGGATAATAGCATGATCTCATTAAAATCATGAAAAGAATCACAAAAAGAATTACAAGATGAAAAATTTGTAGAGATCAATGCAAGCTTGGAAAAAAGGCTGAAACTGAGCACAAGCTAGAATCTGAAACAAAACATAAATCAAGGAGTAAATGTAAGTGACTAGGGTTGTCTGGAAAACAAGTCATAAAGTTGACTACCTGAGTAAGAAATTGAGGAAGTAAGAAATTGAGGAAGTAAAAATTTGAAGATTTAGAACCAGCAAGATCAGTGGTACTAAAGCCAAACAACTTATGTGCATTGAAGTCACTAATAACATCAACATTGGATAAAGGAGAAATGAAAAGTCTCGTTCAATTTGAAAAAAAAATTGGAAAGAGTACAGTCAAAAAAAAAGGAACAATAAAGAACAGAATTTAAGGTGTATATGTAAAGAGGCGCTAAACAAAAACAATATTAGGAGAATTAGAGAACTTGTTTTCTCAAAAATAGGCAAATTGACATATAAGTAATAATAACATAAGTATATGCCCTGGATAAAACATGAAATATTTGTGGTCTTTGCAAATCAAAGGATAATAGTCACTAACACTAAGATCCAATGATAAAAATTTCATAAAGAACAAGTAAGTATGGTGAATTTAGCAAGATGTGTGATTTAATTGAGGAAAAGTAACTTCGAAGACTACAAATATCTCTATAAAAATATTTTTTGTTAAACATCTCTAGGGACTATACTCATATTTTAAATGAATAGAAATCATAGATAAAGCATAACATCCTAAGCAACAATCTATGTAGCTGCCTCTCTAGCATTTACTTAACCAAAAGCCCAAAGGCTTTTGGGTAAGCAAAGGGTTTAGTTTTTAAAGTATTTTAAGTTATTTTCTTCTTACCTTTTCCTAGAACAGGGAATCCTAAAAAGCATTTGGACAATAGGCAGGTTGTACTAGACTATGTGACCAACACTCAACACAATCAACACTAATAAATAACTTAAGCATGACCTAAATACTTAAAATAAATCTAAGATTTCAAACAATTTAAAAGATAACTTAGGTCAAACAGCAGTGTTAACAATAAATCAAATGACAACTCAAAAAAAGCATTTATAGTCATTAAATAGTAACTTTTTCCATGAATTCCAAATCTGGAAATTGAATTTCAGACCTAAATAAAAATACTAAAGATCTAAATAAAAAAATATAATGAAGAGAAAAGACAAATGATAACGACAACCATATAGCATTTATTATGCGAATAAAAATTGATAGGAGATAACTTAACACAGCAAGATAAAATATCCGGCCACATTGATAAAATCACAATTAAGCGCTTAAAAACCAAACTAGATTCTATAACAAAATATAAATTTATAATTAGGTAAAGTGGGTTTGACACACCTTTTTCAAAAAATAATTTTTTTTCTTAGCTGTGACAAACTAAACTCGGTATGCAATATTTCTATGTTTACCAATGATAATGCTGCTATAAACTGATAAAGGATTTAATTATCTAGTATTATTGATAGATAATTAATTTTGTTTTTGGGTTCAACTGTCGATGTTACCCCTACCCCTGGGTTAATTAATTATTACAATAACTATTAAGTTATTGTGACGAAGATAGTTTAATAATTGTTAAACTATTTCGATCATATTAATGACTCAATATCTGATTACAACGAAATCCCCCAGCACTGTAATTTTTTGTTGGATTTCATCATTATAAATTTTTTAGTGTTTGGTTTTATTTCAGAAACAACAAGATAATTTTTTACATTTTTAGGTTTTCATGTTTTGTTCTTACCAATATTATGCAACATTGTTAGGTATGGACTTTAACTTTTTGCAAGTGCCGGTTTTTAGATCTGTTGAAATTTGATGTACATTTCTTTTGGTACACATCTTTTTTTTTTTGAACTACTCTTTCAATTTAGGGTTTGCTTTGTTTGAACCCATTTCATGTAATTGTGAAAGATTCATCAGATGTAAGACATGCTGCCAACTTTTGCTTGATTCTTGGCCTATGGGGTGATTTAAGCATTACTGTCAATGTTACCCCAAAACTTATATATATATATTTAAAAAAATTCTACAAAAAAATTTTAAATGCTTAGTATTTAGAAATAACATCATAAAAACACATGTAAAAATGATATTACGTATGATTTTACTTATCTTTTGACGAAACCCAATGTCAATGGATTGGTGTAAGCATTGTATAAATTTAAAAACTTAAAATTTTTATTCTATCATTTTAAGTAGAGGTGTATTGTTTCATTTTTAATTATTATTATGATTATTTTTTTTATTATTTTTTACCCATACACTCTATTTATTCCATATATTTCAAGATTTTTATAGTTGTGATATTCAATAAAAATTTGTTGAAGTATATTTTATAAAACCATGAATGGGTTTATGGATATAATGGATTTATTCAACACAGAAATATATATTTCAAGAAAAAAACACTTTCTTTTAAATATTACCTCCAAACAATAATATATCAGTTTAGAGATTTAATTTTAGCATTTTTGTAACCATGATAAAAATCTTATAAAAGATTTTAAAAACATGATAATACTAGATATTATAATGCAGCAGACATTTTTAATCTGTTTGTTTAGTGATCTAAAATGCTAAATCTCAGTTTCTAAAATGCTAAATCTCAGAGAGAGAAGAGAGTTTCAGAGAGAGAGAAGAGAGTTTTAAAGAGAGAGAAGAGAGTTTCAGAGAGAGAGAAGAGAGTTTCAGAGAGAGAGAAGAGAGTTTCAGAGAGAGAGAAGAGAGTTTCAGAGAGAGAGAAGAGAGTTTCAGAGAGAGAGAAGAGAGTTTCAGAGAGAGAGAAGATAGAGAAGAGAGAGAGAAGATAGAGAAGAGAGAGAGAAGATAGAGAAGAGAGAGAGAAGATAGAGCAGAGAGAGAGAAGATAGAGAAGAGAGAGAGAAGATAGAGAAGAGAGAGAAGATAGAGAAGAGAGAAAAGAGCGAGCTACAGAACATCTCAGATGTCTGAAACTCAGAAACTTTGCAATAATTTTTATCACTAAACTAACAGATAGAGCTTCACAAACTTAAAAAAAAAAAACTTTAAAACTTTAAAACTTATTAAAATATTGTTATTAATAAAACTAAATAAAACTTATTTAGTTTTATTAATAACAATATTTTAATATTGTTATTAATAAAAAACTTATTAATAATTTTTTTATTAATAACATTGTTATTAATAAAAAAAATTTATTAATAACAATATTAAAATATTTGTTATTAATAACAATATTTTAATATTGTTATTAATAAAAAATATTTTTTTATATATTATTTGTTATAAACAAATAATATATAAAAAAATATTTTCACTTAATATTACAATTAAAAGATGCTTTAAAGGTTTTATTTGACTTAATCAAACAAAAATGGAAAATACTTAAAAGCAACTATGGAAACAACAAGTTATTAAATAGTTTATAGAAAATAGTTGCTACCTTTACAGGTGACACCATTCCCTTCAAAGCCATTTTTGCAAGTACAATGAAATGAACCAACCGAATTAATGCAATCAGCATCTTTATGACAGTTATGAAAACTATCCTGAACACATTCATTCACATCTGGCTTGAAAAAAATTAATTAGAGATAACAGAGATTAAAATATAGTAGATAATAAATATTAAAATTTACCTGTGCAAGTAAATCCATCTCCCTTATATCCTTTTCTGCAAAAACATTTGTAACTTCCTCTAGTATTTGTACAATCTGCATTAGCATCACAACCATGGGAAGATGTTTTGCATTCATTGACATCTTTTAAGATAAAATGCAAATTTTTCAACAAACTATTTTTCTTTTATTATAAAATTTTAACTTTTAATTATTATTACCATGGCAGTTTATTCCATCTCCTAGGTAACCAGTTTTACACATACAAGAATAAGAACCATCTGTATTCAAACAATTGGCATCTATATGACATATGTCCAACTCCATTTGACATTCATCTCGATCTTGAAGTAATGCATCAAACAATTTAAATAATAATAAACTATGATTCTTTTAATTTAATATTTTTTAACATTTATTTTAAAATAATTCAAACTTATTATATTATTAATAATATCTATTAATTAGATTATTATATTAATTATTTTAAGTATTCGAAGAGATCTTTAAAAAATGTTTACAACTGAATGCAACCTGCTTTTAAATAAATAATCTGAAGTGATCTTTTATTTTTCATTGGTTTTGAATTTGTTAAATAAAGCTTTCTCATTTAGAAACTTAAAAAATTACCTTCACAGTTTATACCATCACCTTCATATTCCTCAATGCAACTACATTTAAATGAGCCAATTGTATTAGTGCAAGTAGCATTGGTGTGACAGTTGTGTAAATTCTCTGAACATTCATCTACATCTATACAAAAAAGTAAAAAAAAAACTATGTATATAATAGTAGATGTAAAAAATTTTTAATAACGGTAATTCTAAAATAATGATACCTGAGCACTTCACTCCATCACCAGAGAATCCACTTTTACAAAGACATTCATAATCATCTTTAGTATCTATACAGTTTGCATTGTGGTGGCAATTATTTTTGCCTTCAAGGCACTCATTAAAATCTGAAAAACCAGCCAAAACAAAATCAGTAATTAAATTTATTTTTTAAACTTCCATTTAGACTATCAACTAAAAACCATCTTGCAAATTTTCTTTTCTCACATTACTTTTCTCTACATTACTTTTCATTGTCTTTCATTTCATTTCTTATTTTCCTTATATAAACCCATTATAAATCCTCTCATTATAAACCTCTCTATCTTTGCTATATTTTTATAAACCTTCACAACATAAAACTTTTATAAATGCTTTTACTACCTTAAATTGTATCATTACAAACTTTATTACTTATCTAAATATCTATATTGTACCATCATACCTCTGTACCATGCGCATGAAATGCCATCACCTTCAAAGCTTAACTTGCATGTGCATGTATAAGAGCCAAAAGTGTTAGTGCAAAAAGCAAATGCATGACAATTATTGTCAAAATTACATTCATTCACATCTAATGAAAAAATATTTTAAAAGTTTTTTAAAGGTTTCCTACAGTACACAATATTATACACAAAAGAAATAATCATTAAAAATTTTTTTTTGTATTTTGAATTTTTTAACTTATCATTTTTATAACTTACTACAATAATTCCTTAATGTTTACCATCACCAATTGTTGTACTAACTACGCAGCAAATGAAACTTGTAAATTTATACACATAATAAACTTGTTTTTATTTTAAACATCTTCACTTCCAACAAGGCTGCAAGCAACCACTATTAGAGTTGAAAGTTACTGGAAGAGAAAAGATGAAGTTTATAAAGCAAGTTAACAATGAGACTTACTTGAAAGACGAGTAACACAAGAATAAATTTTAGTAGATGGCACAAGAGACACTAGCTCTTTAGAGCAGTGCCTATTATAGTATTTATAGAAAAGAAAAAGAGAAGCAACATTACAACGAATTGATAATGATTGGAGGTTGGTTGTAAGAACTGGTCCAACTATGTTTACAATGCATTTTTGCACCTTGTCTAAAAGAGAAAGGGAATTATTGGAAGATCTGCTCCAGATATGGCAAAAGTATTCCATACAAGGAGGAATTTAAGATTTATAGAGATTAAGAATAGAATCCTAAGTAAGAAAGTGGCGAGTACAATAAAGAGATGCAACCTTAGCAGATGCTAATATTGCAATTGATTTGATATATGGTTAATAACGATTAGCTGATGATAACGATTAGCTGAAAAAAATTGAACTTTATCTGAGTTAAAGATCACCAGCAATGAGAACCTCATGCTGTAGCAGAAGTGAGATCCTTTTCAAGCTCAAAAGCCCCCTCCAGACAATCAGAGAGTGTTGACATCTTTTCAAGATAATAATAAATAATAGTATCATCAATGCACAATGCCATCTTAAATGTGAGATTTTCTGGGAGAACATTTACGTAAATTAAAAAAATTACAGGGCCAAGGATAGAACCTTGAGGAACCTCTGAAGTTGCAGAAAATGAAGAAGAACACAGTCCATCGAGGACAACTTTTATACTACAATTGGTAAGGAAGGATTCAATAATTTTAAAGATGTTACCAGATACACTCTCCAGAATTAGATAGATTAGATTAGATACACTCTCCAGAATTAGATAGGCTCTCCAGAATTTTCCAGCAGGCTGGAAAACAAGACTCTGATAAGCACTTGTTAAATAGTTTTGAAAGTATAGACGACAGCTCCTGAGAACACTTCTGCAAGACTATAACAGATATGCTGTCTGGACCACAAGCTGTAGAAAAGTCTAAGTAGAAAATCACTTAAGATACAGAAGCAGGATGTAATACGAATGTTAACAAATGAATCAACATGAGCAAAAGAGGTGGGATAACAGATTTGCCCTTATTATAGACACTGTTAAAGAATCTCCAGAAGTCTTTGGAGCCTAAATTTTGAGATGAAATACAAGATTTTGTGGCCTGAGAATAGCGGGCTTTGGGGTTTACAAAACCTTTTTACAATGGCTTTTAGCAATAGTAAACACATGTCTGTTTTCTGGGGAATTTATGCTAATTTAAGAATAGTGAATTTAATTTAAATTTGAATAATAGCATCAAAGTAATTTGTCCATTGAAAATTATTTAAGAAATAAAACTAAAAAACAAAATCTGGTGTAGTAAAGTAAAAAACTTTAATAAAAATTTATATAAAAGTTGTACCTGAAGCTGAATATAAAGCCTGAAATCCTTCAAGTTCAGTATCATGATCTGACCTAAAAACAATAGTCATAGGCCCTAGTACAGTTAAAGGTGGAGGTGCCAGCTCACAGTATTGTTTTCCAAGCATTGGGTATGAACTGTTGGGTCCAGTAAAAATAGCAACATAATCATAACTGCAATTTGATTTTTCAAGGTAGAACTTAGTAAAATATAGCCTAGTATTGAATCCGAATCCAAAATCAATTGTCCATTCACACATCGAAGATGATGGATAATTTTTAGGATATTGTGGACTTTCAATTATTCCTTCATAAAACTTCATTTTTAAGGTACAAATACCTAAAATGGGATACAAATACTAAATACACTGCACTGCAATGTACATTGTTTTACACTGCAATATTTATATAGTTATTAGTTTTAAAATTATACTAATATAACTAAATATAAATATAATCGTATAAAAAGCATTAAAGTTCAATTATACCTTGGTAATCTAGTCGAAAACCTCGGTGTCTTGCTTGAGTTTTCATGTGAATAAATATATAATTTTTAGATGACAATATTTTTTTCGCTATTTTCCATGCACAAAGTTTGTCAATTAATGGACTTTCTGTAGTATTTCCATCTCTCACAATAACCCAGTCTGTTACGTCTTTGCAATCCGAGTCCCTTTTCTAAAGAAAAAAACGGATAACAAGTGAAATGGAAAAAAAATTTGATTGATATTGTAAATCGCTGCTTACTAAAAACTACAAGTACAATAAATTAGAATAAATTCTTTGCAATTTAAAAATTCCAGAATAAATACAAATACTCTTATTACTACCAAAAAAAACTTATTGTATTTCACAACTTTTTAAGAATTTTTATTACTAACAATATTTATTTTTATTTTTTCACTTTATTTATGACTAAGTGATCACTAATCAAAAATATCAGATACTCAGTTTTATTGCCTGGAACCAAATAAAAAATATTAAAATAAAAATTTTGCTTAAAATACTACAATGGAAAAAAAACAGTAGTCCCTGTGTAATAAGCTAACTAATATATAAAATATTTCATGTTCAGGAGATAATCCACTGTTATTAAGGGTGATAGCCCTCCTTACCTAATCAGATGTTGGAAATGACAGCTACACAACTGAAAGCTAATTCAGTTGCTTATGCTTTAAAAATGAAAAACTCCGATATGTGTTTCTTGCATTTAAAACAGCTATAACAAATGAAATTCATATACTTAAAGACAAAAACTCTAGTTTGCAAGAATAAATAGAGAATATTTAAAAAAAGAAATTTATTCAAGAAGCAAAAGCAGCAGCTCTAGAGGAACAGCGAGCCAAAGATGTAAGCATTCTTTCATCACTAACTTCAGAACCTAACACTAGCAACAGCAATCCAACAAACTCTAGCTGGGCATCAGTTGTTTCTGGATAACCGAAAGTAACTAGACCAAACTCTCAGTTAGAATTACTTGATGCAAATGCATATGAAGTCCAGGAAAGAGAAATAAAACAGAAAAATAATAATATTTTTGGTACCATGACATCGCCTTCTCCAGTAGCCGCTGACTGTATCGAACATGACAAAGCACTGGTAACATCACTCTTAAAGGAACTTAATATTGGATGTAAACATGTTGCTATTAGATGCTTCAAATCAAATTTATTCTGAAATAGATTTTACATTTCATGGAATATTTACATATAGTGTAAGTACTAATTTAAAGTAAACGCCATAATAAGAGACTGAAAGAAAAAAAAAAAGAAAAACAGTACAATACTTAAACGAAAAACTTTATGGAATAATAATTAAGTAAGAAGTTTGATAAATTTAGGACAAAATTCAATTTACTTTTATAAATCTATCTTGAATAAAAGACTTTTATATACCTAATTAAAATAAAGCAATAAAAGAGAAGTAGATTATAATAATATACAGTAACAACATTGTAAATAATGTAGTAATATAAGTACCAGTAATAATAATAGGCAATAATAATAAAAACTCCAGTTATTGGTAATGATAATCAAAATAATAATAATACTAATGATAAAAATAACAATTCTATTAATAATAACAATAATAATAACAATAATATTAATAGTAATAATAACAACGATAGCAACAATTATAATAATAACAATAATAAAAATAGCAATATTTATAATAGTGAGAGTTGGAAATAGAATAGCGATATTAATTTGAGAAAAAGTTAAGAAAGAGCAAGTATTAGTAGAAATAAATCAGCATTGAAATGAAGAAAGTAGTAGAAAAGAATTTTAAAAAAGATCAAGTATTAGTAGTTATAAACTAGCATCGAAGCAAATAAGGTTAAGATGGATAGTAGATAGTTAGCAGCAGAATAGCATAGAAATTAGGAAGAATACTTGTTTAATAAAAAATTAAATAGACTGTTTTTGAATTTGGAAAAGGTAGGGAGAGATTTTAACTGTGAGGGGAGACTATTCCATGTACATATGCTCTGGCAAAAGCACTTCAACTCAAGCAGGTCCATTACAAGTAGTTTTTAACAACATAGAAGAAAGAAATGTGATTCTCAAAGTTGCCCATAAACTAAGACTTAGCAATGCCCGAAATGGTATCTACATCAACCCAGATAAAACTCCTGCTCAACAAAACTGCTACGTATAGAATGTAACAGATTTAACAGGAGAAAGCTTATAAGTCAGCTAAAAGATCAACCCTTTAATTTTGCCATCCATAGTGGTAGAGTCGCATGTGCTGATGGAGTTTGGGACTTAACTCTTGGAAGAAACATTCTAGACATGTTAAAGCAGATTTAAAACTTAAATCAGTCCACAACAGAATCAATAGAAATATAAAAATGGTTATTAATAATAAAATTAACAAAACATCTGAACAATTGTAGTTGTTTTTTTACAAATTTTTTCTTCGACTTTTTACCTCTATAAACTCCTTGAAACTTGCTGAGCTGTAAAGTCTTATTTAAACTTCAAAAGCACCACCAAGCCTTGTCTTTATAACAGAAACATGGTTTAATGAAAACTCTATTTCTAATTTCACAAATTATATTACTTACACGCATGATCGAAAAACTAATCCTCATGGTGGATTCTGCATTTATATATCTGACACACTAATTACACTGCATCATTCAGCACTAGCTAAAGACTTTGATGAGATATTTGATTCTAATCATTTAACACAACATGTTAATTTTAATACTTTTCAATTGAACTCTATATTAGGTCCAACTAGGACTCTGGATTTTAAATTAACTGAATCTTCGCAACTTTTTTTTTCTTCTGGAAAGACAATCTCAACTTGGCTGCACCAAAAAAGGATGAGCTCATTTATGTCTAACTTGGAATTACACTGTAGAATCTTTAAGCCCTCCTAGAAATTTGTTTTTTTATCTCAAGATTTTCTCAAGATCATTTCAACAAGATTTTAAAAATATTAGTTGTTTATGATGTTAATTAATTAATATGTTAGCTGTTTTAGAAAAATAAATATTGATAAATGTTATGAAACATTACAATCTATCTATATTGAGGGATGTAATCTTAGAATATCAGAAATTAAATCGCATTTTTTTGTTTTGCACAAACCTTGGATCACAAAAGAAGTATTCAATAAAAAATAAAAACAAACTTTATTATAGAAGCAAAGACCGAAATTGGAGTTTAGACACTAAAAACTATAATAACTGCTGCAAAAAAGTAAAAAAAACTCTTGTTCATTTTATTACTGAACATGAAAACTTTATATCAGAAAAAGCCAAGATAAATCCAAAACTCATCTATCGATATATAAACATTAAAGCTTAAAAATCAAACAAAAAGAACCAAATGGTAATGCTACAACTGATCAAAGCAATGTAATAACAATCCTTAACAATTTTTTTTTATCTGTTTTTAAGTTTAAGTCAATCATTGTCAGCATTCAAGAAACACAAATTTTCTGGATCCGATTGATGAGATGTCATTCTTGAATAAACTTAATGAGAACTACACACAATCACTACTATTAAAACTCAGCTTGTATAAACCAGCAGGCGTAGACGGCATTCACCCACACTATCTCAACAAATGTTCTTTATCTCTGAATGTGCTTATCACTTATATATTTATAAATCTATTTCTGAAGGTCTAGTCCCAGCTGCGGGGCTGGAAGCTAACATCACACCTTTTCACAAAAAAGGATCTAAACTTGATGCATCAAACTACAGACCCATTTCTTTAACATCTGTCTGCTGCAAACTCATAGAGCGTATTGTAAAAGTTTGTTTTACTGAGTATCTATCTGCTAATAGTCTTTTATCTCTTAACTAGCATAGATTTGTTCCAAATAAATCATGTACTACCAATTTATTGGAAATGTAGATCAGATCTCATATTCAATGGGAAGAGGCTATAGCGTAGATGCTTTTTATCTAGATTATGAAAAAGTGTTTGACACACCTCTTTATGATCTTATGCTCCACAAACACTACGGTTATGGCATCTCTTATATGCTATTTAATTGGATAAAGTCTTTTCTTTCTAACAAAACACAGCATATTGTCATGGGTTCTGCTCCCTCAGATTGGTTACCAGTCACTAGAGGTGTCCCATAAGGATCTGTTCTAGGACCTCTTCTATTTGTCTTCTACATCAATGACATTACAGAGCTATTTAGCAATCTAATGAAGTTATATGCTGATGACAGCAAAGTTATTTCTATCAATTTGACCCCTGACAGCCCAATTATGCTCCAGAATGACATAAATCAAATCACATCTTGGACTACAACCTGGCGCTTACGTCTTAACTAGAAAAGATGCCTAATCTTACACTTCAATAAAAAAAAAAATCCAAATCACCAATACTATATCTTGACTCCACAAGGGTTTCTCGATTCCTCTAACAATAAAAGAGATCTTGGCATTTGCATTTCACACAACCTCAAATGGGACATGCAAGTTGAAATAATACCATCAAAAGAAAACTTTGTCCTTGATCAACTAAAGAAAGCTTTTATCTATAAAAATGCACAAGTCTGGAAGAGACTTTACACATCGTGTGCTCCTGTATGAAATTCTATTTCTGCACACAACATTAAAAACTTGAAAAAGTTCAAAACTGCGCCACCAAAGAAATTCCGCTTCTTGGAGCATTATCCAGCGAAGCCAGATTATCACATCTTCATCTCACCTCACAAAATGAAAGATGCAATTGAAGTGATTTTATCTACAACTTCAAGTTTATTAATAACTTCGAAAATATTTTTTGGCTTAACCCACAAATTGGCAATCCATATGATCAAATAACTCAAGGATACTCTAAGCGTCTCCTCAAAGAGTTCTTTAATGCATCTGACCTCAACAATTACATGCGAGCACTTTGACCAGCACTAGCATTATAATTATCCACCAAAATTCTGCTATAGCTCATTGCCTACTGACAAGAAGCTAAAGGGTTGTTACTCCTTTCAAGCAAGAGATAGAAAAAACAAAAAACATTTACTTTGTGCTATATTTAGCACTTTTATTTAGTTTAGCCCTTATGTTAATATTTTCTTGCCACAGCTTATCATTATTATTATTATTATTATTATTATTAAAATAGCCTTTTAATAGGTTCGCAATAAATAAATTTGGTAAACATGTAAAAAAGGAAAAATAACAATGAAAAAAAAAAGAAAAGTAACAATGAAAAGGGTATACAAAATAAATCTCTTTCTTACATAAGTACTACTGATTGCAATATTAGTATGACATACTGATATTGCAATGTCATAGTGAGTATCCATGTAAATAACTTTATGCAAAAAATATGATTAGATGCATCAACCCACCATAACATTTGCAACACTTGCAGGATATTTGCAGGAAAGTATACATGTCATCACTGATGAGTATAAGTAAGTATAAGTATAAGAGTAAGGTTGCAAGGAAATGTGAGTTGAGGGATTTCTTTTCTTTTTTAAACTTCTTTCCCCAAGGTTCTCCAAAAGGGGAGTAATAATTATCCACTTCAGCTGAGGAGGCAACTTTATTTTTTACTTTTTATTTATTTTTGATTTTGTAATTCTCTTTTAACACTCAACTTTGAAACAAGATATAATGGTTTTTTTTATTTACTATCATGATCAAAGGAGTTGTCATCTCTAGTTCCATCAAACAAAACACACTCTTGCTTGACGTCATTTAGCAAATTCTTTTTTTTTTATCTATCCCTGCATGCTCTAAAAGCTTTTATTTATCTAGTTTTTTTTGCACACTTAAATACAACCTACAACTTTTCAAATATATTACAATCAATTCATTTTTAATTGTTTTTTTTTGTGTGTGTGTTTAATTGTATATATGGTTTCCATGATTAGTCTGTAGTAAAGAATAGTCCTAGAAAATAAAAATTACAGGACTCAGTAAGACTGTTGTCATTAATCAACCCCCTTAATTTGAGAGGGTTATTGAAATATCAACAGCACTGCAATAATTAGCAACTGAGTTTTGATTGGTTTAAAATTTATCACTGCAAATTCTGAGCTATCATAGAAAAAAAATTACATTAAAGATCAGTTGCATGTGTTAAACAATCAAAAATTGATGGCATTTGATCAAGACCACAGAACTTAGGTTCATTATCAAATAAAGACCACTTTACAGGTAAAATTATCAGGATGATCATTAATAAAGACAAGAAACAACCCAGAAACAAAGATATAACTTTTTGGTAACCCAGAAGTTACTAGAACTATGCAGTATAAAATACTACCTTATTAAATTGGAATAAATGTTAATAAATAAAAAGAAATGATTCAAAAAAATTTAAAACTTTTCCAAATATACCATATTTTATATTTTACATATACATTTTTTTCAATATCTTTGCTTCCAACAAGGCTCCAAGCAACCACTATTAGAGTTAAAAGTTACTGGAAGAGAAAAGATGAGTTTATAGAGCAAGAATATAAAATAAGCTTATAGAGAAATTAAGCATACCAGCCTTTATTAAAACCTTTATTGAAAATAATATCATCAAGAGTAGTAGCTTTTGACCACTTCTATCAAATAATTGATAGATCTTTTTTGTTAAAGTCCTCAACATATCAGCAGTAGAATAAGAGGTTCAATGCTTGACTCAAGATGAGATATAAGGAGTTAATAGAGAGCTATTAGACTCAAAATGAGAGCTTTTTGTGAGTTACAACTTATAGATTCAAAAATTTACTAATAGTAAAAAGGTGATCAGACGATAGTTAGTAAATTCCATATTTCAAAAATTAGAACAACAGATGTCATTTTTCAACAGACAGGTAAACGGAACTCAGTTTTTTTTTGTTTGTTTTTTTTTAATTCAAAGGTTTACAAAAACAAATTGTATATACATATAATGCTTGTCAACCTGGTTATATAAAAGTTCAACAATGTCAGTTCTTTATATAAACAAAATTAGCTTTTTATATAAATTAATATAAAAAGAAATGCATATCAGTCATAGGGAAACCATTCGCTTCTGAGATGGTTGTTGAGAAGCATCTTAAATTCTTTTAGTGAAGGTTCTCTTATGACATCATTAGGAAGAGAGTTCCATTTATTAATTATTCTTATAGAAAAAAAGTTTTTACACATGTTTAGGCAAAAGGAAATTTTTTTTCAGTTTGAATATATAACCACAAGTAATGAACTGGTTATTGATTTCAAATAAATTTTTATCATGATTACTATTATTGCACCATTTGAAGACATTAATTAGATCTCCACAAACTATTCTGTATTTTACACTTGTCATTTTTAGCACCAATAGTCTTCATTCATACAGGAGATTGTTTAAGCTATTAATTGAATCTTGTATTTCTGTCTGCTGGAATACGATTTTTCTTTTACATTCAATTAGCTTTTTTACTACTATTAGCGAGGTATTAAAAAAATTAAGTAAAAAATTTGATTTTATGTAAATCAAATATTTGTTTTCATACTTTATAAAAATGTTGAAAATATTTTTATTGCAACTATTATTATAGTCAATTTCAATATATTGATCATTTACCAAAAAAATAATATTTATTTACAGTATCAGCTATAATTATTTAAATTTATTTAAAACCAATTCATATAAAATTGACTGATTAATTCAATGTCTAATAATTGGTACATCAATAGTATCTTATGAATTAGTATATTATAAATTTATATGCATATATATACATTATATATACACATATACATATCCAATAACTTCCAACTCTAATAGTGTTTGCCTGCAGCCTTGTTGGAAGCAAAGATGTTTAAAAAAAATATATATATATATATATATATATATATATATATATATATATATATATATATATATATATATATATATATATATATATATATATATAATATATATATATATATATATATATATATATATATATATATATATATATATATATATAATTAGTAAAAAAAAGCCTATGTGAAGAGAAAATTATATTAAAGACACTTACAGCATTTGGATACAGCGACATCTATATTTAAAAAACTCAAATTAATTTTAACTTATAAAAAATATTATAAGAAATCAATTTAACTTTCAAAGTTTAAAATTTAAAAAAAAAGTGATTAAAAACTTATTTTACAAAATAAAATCATAAAAATAAACATAAGAACAATTGTTTTAAGAAATTATTTGAAAAAAATGTTTCTCACCCCAAAATCTCGAAACTCTGCACTTATGAGGTTTCCATTTGATACAGCTATGATCCATTTACAGTCCAGACCACTAGCATATTCTGGATAACCAGGTGACTGAATTTGACCAAACCAGTCATTCACAATAAGGGGCTTATCACATTGACAAAGAGCTATTAATATATCAAAAACATTATTTTATATTTCTCATAATATTTGCATTACTATTTTATATATTTTACCAATTTTTTTATAAAGGACCTTTTAATTTTTAAAAAAGGAAGAAAATGAAAAAAGAGCTTTTATTTTATAGAGGAAACTTGTTTGAAGAGTTGTAATGTTTTAATAATTTATATATATTACTATTATTAGTGGAGTTTTTGAAACATAAACTTAAATTACTATTTTATAGAAAATGATAATAATATTTTGCATTTAACAATATTGCTGAAAGTTAGATACAGATTTTTGTAATGGTGGTTTCAGAAAAACTAGCACTTTAAGTTGTACACAAAAGCTTGTTTATGATGCTGTCACTCTACTGGGCATGCATAATGTTGATTTGAGCCAAAAGCATGCTGTATGCTTAAAAGGGTTTTAAGATTAACTTAAAAACTGACCATAGCCAAAGAAAACAAACTCAGATCGTTTGAAATAAAAGTTTTCACAAACTAAAATTATCAATTTATTACTATAAAGAAATGTTTATTTAATAATAAATACGTGTCACTTGCTCATTTTTTTTGAAAACCCATGCAACACCTTGTACACTTCTATTAAATCCGATCTGTTCCTTCGTTCCTCAAGTGTTCATAAACCTAGTTTTAGTATTCTGCCTACATACAATAGATGTTTCTGTCTGCATACGATAGATGAGGCAAATATTTATTTTCACAAAAAATCAACGTTTTGAACTGTAATATTATTATAATATATTTAATATACTGTAATATAATTATATTACAGTATATTAAATATATTATCTTTTATCTTCCAATTCATTATTTTTCTAATGATAAACTAAAATAATAGATAAATTTTTTAAAGGCTACGAAATGATTTTTTTAATAGAGATCAAGTAATATCTAAATAACGGGTGATGCGGAAGTTATTGGACAAAATAAAAACGTCAATAACTTATTATAAATAAAAAAACAAACTACTATTATATTTTTTTAAAATAAAGCATTTATCTTTTAATAAAAATATATTATTTTTTGTATGAAAAAACACCACCATCTGCAATTGATCTCAATTTTGCTCTGACGCCTTTCATATGCGATTGTAAAAAGTTTAAATCAATTTCTTGTAGTTTTAGTTTTAATGCGATCAATCAAAACTTGCTCTGTTGAAGCTTGCCAATCTCCCTCGTATACCTTCTGTGCCAAATGTCCCCAAAAATTTTCAATTGGTTGTGCTTGAGGCACATTTGGGGGATTGGATTCTTTATCAATGTAATAGACATATTGGTCCATCCAATTTAGAGAATCTTTAGAATAATGAGAACTTGCTAAATCTGGCCAAAATAAATAGTTAAAGTCCCCATGATACTTGTGAATAAATGGAAAAAGTCGTTTTTCTAAACATTTATTAATATAGATTGATGAATTGATTGCTACAGCCTTGGAAGTGCGAAACAATGGCTCGGACATACCACGGTCAGATATGGCTATCCACATAATTAATTTTTTTGGAAATTTCTCTGTTCCTATAAAACGAACACTTTCTGGGCATGTCTTTTTGTTGTTTGTGTAGTATCCAGAATTTCCAGGCATGTTGTCCCTGCAAAACAAAAGTATTTTTCGTCATCGATGACAAGAAGCGATTTTGTGTTATATAGTTGGTTAACTAGTTTCCTGCTTCTTTTCTTTTACTTTATTTGTTGTTCTATAGTGTATTTTGGAATCTTTTCACGTTTTCTATATTTAATATTCATTTTTTTTAACTGACGACCAATTGTTTTTACGATTGATTTACACCGAATTTATTACCTATTTTTCTCTGACTGACCCCTTTTCGATTGTTGACAAGTCTCGTTAATTCGGCTTTGTTTCCTCTAGTACAGGATGTCGGACGACCAGGGTGCTTTCTATCAGAAAACGATTGAACAGTTTCAAGTCTTTTTAGGTTATATTGTACTTCGAGCAATATATTGTACTTCGAGCAAATCCTTCCTTTTCAAAATGATTAACGATTTTTTTTTTTTTTTTATATTAGGTTTATTTACAAAAAATATTTTTAGTCGCTTTCGAAAAGATTCTCGTTCAGCTGCATTTAACCTCATTTTAAATAATTGTGTTTCAAATAATAAAGTTTACATTTTATAGAACGTTTATGCCTACGCATAAAACCACAAAAATTAATTATTATGCTCAAATAATGAAATTAGGGTTTGTCCGATAACTTCCCCATCACCCGTTAGTAACTTTTCATCATTTTAAACATTTTTTGTTTATTATTTTTAGCACGTGTCTACATCATGTAAACAAATCTTGCAGCCTATGGCTGTATTCCACAAGACGAAAATATTCGATGTCAATTTTTATCGTCGATAAGCATGCGCAGATACATTTCTGGTAATTTTGACAGAAATGTCAAATTTAGTGGAAAACGGCCTTCATGTTTTTATGTCGCGGGACTACTATCATTAACGATGAGAAAGGTGTCATTCGTAAATTACGTCATACACGATAACAACTTTTTATTTTATTTATTTATTTTGTCAGCAACCAATTACAATTCAAGGTGATATCCGACATCAGCCATATAAAATATTTAAAAATATTAAATACAAACACATTTCATCATATATAGTAGTTACAACACCAGAGAACCTGTAAAAGAAAAAATCTTATCCTCTTTATAAATTTTTTATTTTTATTTAATTTTTCAGTTTACATTTATTACATGTCGTATAATATAAACTTGGCATTGAAAGTAGATCGTACTGATCTTGTCGCCAGAACCATATAAAAATTGAAGTATAAGTATAGTATAATACAAGTAGTTTAAATTGAAATAGCAATCTAAAATAGTTGAAATAATAAATGGTTAAAAGATATATCTCAAAAATATTTTAATAAATTATCCATAGAAAAATAATATTCTTTAAAAACTTTTTGACAAATCAAAGCTGGGCTGAACAACTTTATTCCAAAGATGATGTGCTCGATAAGTTATACAAAATTGGTTAAACTTTGTTTGACAAAAGGGTTCGTTAAAAAAGCTATTATTTCGCTAGCTTTATTTATTCTTTGCTTTAAGGGTGCATATATCTTTAAAAAATTTCAATAATGAGTTATTCATACAACAAAACGTAAAAGGTATTATAAATATTAAGTTCATAAACATTTAAAATATTCATTCTTTTAAATAAAGGTTTCGTATTTGAAAATCGATTTGAAAAATGTATTACGCATTGCATGTTTTTGATGCTAATAAAGAAGTCGTAACTTACTTTTACCTGTACTTCCCCAGGCAATATACGCATAGTTTATATAGCTATGAATATATGAGTAGTATAGTTGTTTTAAATTATTTTTATTTAAATAACTTTTTACCTTATGTAGGAGTCCAATATTTTTTGCAACTTTTGTTGATGTATAATTAATATGAATTTTCCATGACAGATTTTCATCAAGATAAATACCTTAATATAGGATGCTTCTTTAATTTCTACTCTATCAATAAAAAGTTTAGGCAAATCTTTCGGCAAAAGACGTTTTGTGTCGAGGAACTAAAAAGATTCCATTTTGTTTTGTCTATATTTAAGATTAATTTATTGCATTTGAACCAAGTAGAATTTGTAGTTTCAAACCAACAATAGAACCCTGAATAGAATTCAAGTTTTATAAGTAAAATATCGTGATTGACTGTGTTAAAAGCTTTTGATAAATCGATAAAAACACCGAGTGTATATTGTGATTTACCAAAAGCCTTTAACACTTCACGAGAAAACTGAATAATGGCTTGTTCAGTTGAACTATTTTTTTTAAGCCGAATTGGTTTTTATATAGTAATTTATTCGTAATCAGAAAGTTGAGTCTTTTTGTATAAAATTTTTTCTAAAATTTTTAAAAAGGTGGAGAGGACAGAAATAGGGCAATAATTATTAACATTTGATTTTTCACTTTTTTCGTCTTTGTGAATCGGGATAACTTTGGCAATTTTTAGCTGGTAAGAAAAAACCCCTTGTGGTATAGTTTCCGTTTATTCCGTCCGCGCCGATTGCTTTGTTTCTTTTTGGAGATCTAAAGGCTCTTTCAAACTCTTCAATTAATCAATCTAGCAATAAATCATGGTGAAAAGGTGAGTTATTGGTATATTTTAAAAAATGATGAAAGGAAATATCAGAAGAAGGAATCCTTATTAGCAAGTATACTTCCAATACCAATAAAATATTTATTAAACTCATTTGTTATTTCATTTGGTTCATGTATACATAAGTTATTTATTTTAATCATTTTTGGTAGGATATTTGAGCAGGTTTTTTGTTTTCCAGTTATGTCTTTTAATATTTTCCATAAATGTTTTGAGTCATTTTTATATGTCATATATCATAAGTATATGTATATATTGATTGATATGTATATAGTGATATTGGAATATATATATATATATATATATATATATATATATATATATATATATATATATATATATATATATATATATATATATATATAAGGGAAATTATGTTCTTTTTGAATTTTTGAGAGGTTTTAGCTTCTCTAAGTTTACGACTCAGGCTTGTTAAATGGTTCCATATCATTACGCCAAAATAAAAAATAGAGAACTTTGTAAGTTTTGATTAACGGAAAGGTTTATTTATGACGAATTGAGCAACTGAAAATAAAACTCAATAAATAAATCATTTTTTATAAAGAACCGATTTTACTTAATCGGACAAAAGCATACGATAACGAATGACCAATAAATATTTCTAAGTGAATTGAACTAGAAGAATAGAAATTAACCAAAAATTAAAAAAAAAAAACAATGAAAACCAAGTAAAAGCATATTAGCATCCAATGACATTGATATTAATGCATATCAAAGCACAACTTAAGTTAAAATATTACATGTTTTTAAAATCAAATTAGGTTACTAAAAACTTAATAAAATGGTTTTGATGAAATATTATAAATTAATATAATAAAAATGCTGCGAAAGTTGCTTAAAATTTTTTTTTACTTTTTTTAACAGAGCTTTCTGTTTAAAACTTAAGTACGAAAAAGAACTGGAACGAAAGAATTTTTTCTATATAGTTTTCCTATCAAATAAATAAAAAAATAGTTTGTACTTTTATTAGGCTAATTCAGATAATCTTTTATTATTATTATTATTATTATTTATTTAATTTTTTTTTGGATAGGGGAAGAGAGGATCGGGGTTATAAGTCAATGTTGCATTTAATAAATTTTTTTAATAGGTTGCATATAATAAAATATGTGGTATTAAAAAAGAAAAGAAAACCTTTTTATATATCAGTTAACAAAATCTAATACATAATTAACTAAAAAATCCGAGATGATTTTATTACCAAAAACTAAATTTAATATGTTAAAGATAAAAAAATTGCGATACTAAAACTACCTGTACAGATAATGGTGTTTAAAATCCAAACGATTTCCAACATTTAAAATAATATAGCTATCAGTTTAAAAAATCAATTTTAAATTAACATATCATAAAAAATAATAATAATAAATCGTTAAAAAAATTTTAAAGAACTTTTTATTTGCTTAAAGTTGAGCAAAGTTATATAAAAAAAAATCTTGAATAATTTATATAATAAACTCGTCATTCTTTTAGTGCAATAGTATATTGAAAATAGATCAATTTACTTTTAAAAACTATTTTCAAAAAAACTCTAGATTTCATTGTTCAAATAGTTTATATAATAGTATTATATTATATTGTATTATAGTATAGTAAGCCTGCAATAAGTATAAAGGTTAAACACAAACCCTGTGCAAGATTAAAGTTCATTAAAGTGTGTTTCTATATCCATGTAGGAATAACTTCCATTAGAAGTATGTTATTATATTAATTCAAGGATAACACCCATTATTTTTTAGCATCAAATATACAGCAAATAAGTAACAAATAAGTTTCAGTAAATTTTAAATCCAAAAAAAATTTATTTATTAATTTTTGTTATGTTTTGGTGTTGTAAAATTTTAATTCTTACAGAGTAAGTAGTAATTAAGTAAGTACAGAGTAGTCATACACCAATGAAACCACTGATAACATATACTTAACCACTGATAACATAAACACAACAACTGATAACATATACTCAACCACTGATAACATATACTCAACAACTGATAACATATACTCAACCACTGATAACAATCACGATGTTTTGCAAGATACTTGAAGCAATACTGTCCAATACAGTCAAATTAGAAGAATTTTGTTTTATCATTTTCACCGAACAAACTAAATCTAATGGTTTATGGATAAAACGGTTTTAATTAAAATTTCTAATTGTTTTTAGCTAAATTTTTAATTACAAAATAAAAAGTTTTTAATGATATGCTGAGATAATTTTTCCTAAGAGTGCTATATTGTTTTATAACATTTTGAAAATTGTTCAGACAATTTTTGTATGTAGGAGATAAACCTAGGAGCTTAAAAAATATAAAATTAGGAGATTATAAGAGATATTTGGATAGAAACGCTTTTCTAAATTGTTAAATATAGTATCAATTTTATCAAGAGTTGATAAAATTAAAATAAGTAATGCTACATTGACCATTTTAAAGATATTATTCAAAACTTTAGATGGAGTCTAAAAGTTTTATAAATTTATTGTGGATAGATTTTGTTAAAGCTACATATTGTATAAGTAAACAATATGATTAATAACTGACAAATCTTTTTGAATATCCTTTTTTTTTACTTTTTTTCTTCTGATTGTCATATGTGTTTTAATATTCTTTGTATAAATAAAAATGTTGTTTAATTTTGAATATAAAAAATAAAATAATAATTCATTTAAAAATTAGAGTAAACCACTCAGTGGTTGACGGCCACTCCAATCGTCGAACTTTTATCACAACAAAATATGCAGAGCTAACATTGACTAAAGTAAAGTGTGGAAATGGTGTCTGAAATAATCGTTCATCTTTTCTTTATAAACGAAGTGAGTTTGGCTATCGTAAACATAAAAAATCAACACATACGAACATAAAAAAGATAAATTTTATATTAAAAAAACTACATAAATTTAGAATTTTGTTTTATATTTCGTTTTACTTCGCCTTGATTTTATCGAAGTATATTTATTTTAATGGGTCAATTCAAAACATGATAACTTGAAATATATTCATACAAAATCCATGAACTTTTTTTACATATGATCTAGACGTGGAGCAGAATTTGAAATTTTTGAAAAGTCATTTTGTAATATAAAAAATAATATAATAAACTTAATAAAAATAATATAATAAATAAAGAAAATACTATAATAAACATTTCCTGAAAATTTGAAGTGATTTGCATTACCGCTTCACAATTTGCACTTCCGCTTTACAATTTGCACTTCCGCTTCACAAGTAATTTGCACTTCCGCTTCACAAGATATCGTGTATACAATCAGACAATGTTTTGCGAAATTCGAAAACGAAGAAAAACGCAAAAGAAGATTAAATACTGTTGTCATTCCTATATAGTATTTTTTAGTTAGTTAATTTTGCGATAAATTAATTATATTATTAATCTACAATATGTCAATCAAATGAGCTAAAAATCAAAAATTCACTTTTGTAATAATTTTTATAACTGTTTTTAGATAAACACAAAAACGCATGACAAAGGTAATGTAATTGAAACTTTTTCTTTTTCGTGGTGACACAGAAATAGATGAGATGAATGTAAAACATTTAAAATCGAAACTCTGAAGGGTAGTCGGGGCAGAATGGGGTGTTGTAGACTGGAAGATATACATTATGTTTTTCAGTATTCGACAAAAATAAAATTTATCATCATTACTTTTATTGTATAATATGGGTTCTGAGCCACAATTCAGTATTTTATGTGATTTGTGCCAGTGATTTATGTTAAAACTAACACTTCCAGAAGTTACAATTTTAATCCAGTCTTCGAAAACACCTTATTTCAGTCATCGACGGAAAAAAATGTTTTCATTTGCCAGGATTTTTAAAGAGTCACTTTAAAATAATATTTATATCTTGAATGTTATGACTGCTACACAAAAATTATCTTTGGACAATTATTAATGTTTTTATTCTATTTGCACGATCATTAAAGATTGCAACACTGTAATTCCTTTGAAGATTAATTCCGAACTTTGGAGTTCTCAAATGAACATCGACTAAATATTTTTATTGTTATTAAATGTGTTTATATTCTTCTAAATCTAAAAAAAGTTAATTAAGTTAAAAGCAAAATAAAGTTAAGATGTCTTATAAATTGAGCAGCTGCAAAAAATGGCATAAAGATTCTGATATATTGTGGAGGATTTTGGCAACGCAATTAAAGATACTAAGAGGTAAGTTTGATATTTTTAATATCCTATAAGTTAGTTAGTTCTATAATCAGTTTTTATTGTATGCATTGTAAGTAGAGCTCATTCAAAAGCTCAATTCTAAGACTCAAATCTTATCTGATAAATAATGCACTAATCTTATAGAACCACTGGTTCACATGTTATTTTTACAAATTAAACTTTCAAACTATAATTCAAGCTTTTTTAAAAAAACATCAAAGCCATACAAACATTCAATCCATTTAAATTTTATACATATCTTTCACAGATGTTCATTTGAATGCGATGACTTGGTCATTGAATGATCGCATTTAGAATCACTGCGTTTTTCAACTAGGAAATATGGTTTAATTATTTACAAAGAAGAGGTGCAGATAATCAACAAGCCCCGTCGAGGGAAAAACCTATGTAGAGGAAAAAAGCCATGTTAGAAGGTTATGTTTATATTTGTTTTAAATTCTATTGAAATAGCATAGCCTATATTAAGTTGCATGTATTTTGTGAATGCTTGCCCTGACACTCCAAAATAATATAGTTTTGTTGTGTATATAATTTCTTTTTGTTTTTAGGCGCGACCAAGGAAACTTCCTTACCTCCTCCTGCCTTCATTCCGTCAACAACGAACAGCTATAAGCAAAGCCTTACTGCATAATAAATTGTTTCCCTCGCCAAAAAAGACAGTTTCTAAAGTTAAGGTAGTTGCTCAAGAATTCCATGAAACATTTGTCTTGACAACACCTCAAGTAGTTTCCATGTTAGAGGATATCTGACAAAAAAAAGAAACTGTTGCTGCCAAATAAATTCGGAAACGAGTACAATTGGCAGAAACTGCAAAAGAAAAAAAAACACCTACGGCTGGTTTAAAAGAAAGTTAAGCTGTGATGCTACGAAAACAACATAATAAAAGCAAAATAATAATGTATCCTAATTTAGTTTAAATTGTAAGTTTTTATCTCTCGCTGTAAAATATAAAAAAAAGACTTTTTTTATATTTTACAGCGAAAAAAGAAAACGTTTTGTTCAAAGTATGTTTTTTATAGTTTACTTCGTAAAATGTAAAAAACGTATTTTTTCGTTTTGCCTCGTATCATTTAAGTACCTGTATTTAAAGAAGTATCTAATTTTTTGAAATTTTATAAGTGTCGAATACTGGAGAACAAAAACGTCGATCTTAAGATGTTGCCCTGTGTTCGACATTTTGACATTTCGAGGGCTATAAATCCTTTATTTTTTTAGGACGACATTCACTCTGAGTGTATTGTAAAAAACAATAATCCCTTTATACGATAAAACTTTGAGATTGATAATATATGAAACAATAAGTGAAAATTATTACTTATATAAGACTATGTAATAAAAAACGTCGACCATGGTGATGAATTTTATTTTTAACTTTACTGAGTGAAATTTGAAATAAAAAGTATAATTATATCATATATATTTTTATATTTAGTTTAAATATTTTACTTTTAACTAACTTTTTAAAATTTGTTTTCTAATTTTATTTATTAATTTGCTTACTTAATTCATTTTTAACCTAATTCACTTGGTAACTTTGTAGCTAATATTTTAAAAGTATTCGGAAATAAATATTTGCTTTCATACCTTCATTTCCAAAAATATTTCATTCATTACCTAAAATTAGGTTTTAAAGAAACACTTGGATTATTCAGGCAATAACAAAACTAGATACCAACCCCCTTCATTCATATAAAACTAGATACCAACTCCCTTCATTAAGTTTAAGCTATTAAAAGTATGAGAAAAACTTGAGCAGAAAAATTATTTTGCAAACTAAACAAAAGTTTGTTATTTTTTCTTAGGTCTTGTTGGCAAAAATTGTTACTTTAATGGATCTAGTTTTTTAAATCTTATAAAAACTCTTTAATGCTCCTTTTTTTGTCTGATTATTGTGAAACTTAAATATTTTCTCATAAATAATCAGAGTAATATACAAAAAAATTATATATAATACAGTATTCGTTATAAAATTTAATAAACCTTATATAAATTGATGTAAATTTGTATTAAAGAAAACGTTTTTCAAACATAGAAAAAAAAAATATTTTACAAGGAAAAAGACAGTTGAATTAAGTCAACATAGTCAAACAAACAAAATGTTCAAAATTATACACACAAAAAAAATAATATGAAAATTGCTTTAATCAATTTTAAAATTACTTTTTTTGCATTAATAATTTAATAAACTTGAGTTGGGTGAACTTGGTAAACATGAACTCATAAACAATTGAACTCATAAGCAAATATTGTTTAGGAATAAATAGTTTCGTAGATGAGCTCTGTCAGAGTTGAGGTAAACAAGTATCAGAAAAAAAATGATAATTTGGGTAACCAATTTCTAAATTAATATAAAACATTTTAAATTGCATTCGGTGCTCTTAGCTTGATTAAAAAAAAAAATTGTAAGAATTTATAAATCAATAAACATAACTAATTCGTCTGTTATTTCGTCGGATCAGGTGTTTCTGATAGAAAATAATTTGCGACTTACTCCCCAACTATTAACTTTATAATTTAGGTTACTAAAAAAACACGAGTTAAAAATTTAATAAAACCAAATCTCAAATAAGGTTCAAAAAATTTAGATTTGTTTTTATTTAGTTTTCTCGTCTAGAAAAAAGCTTTTTTTTTTATTTCCGAACCTTAAAAAAACATTTTAATTTTAGTAAAAATTATTTTCTACAGAGTAAAAATGTACATATTTTTAAAAAAGTTTAAAAGTCAACATTTTTTAATATATTTGTTTACTTATTGTCATAATCTGGGGCTTGGAATAACCTTGGTACAATTTTATTGTCTTGTATGACAATAAAATTGATAATAATTTTCATTGTTCTATGGATTTAACAAGGATGACAAATTACTATAATATTTAGCATTAAAATGACGTGCGAACCATGACGTGCATACCAAATTTCAGTAAAGTTACTTGCCGAACACCCCCAAGTTTAGTACTATTAAAAATATATTATTTTAAAACTGAAATAAATTCATATTTCATTGTATCTTTAAAAAAAAAAACTCACATAATAACTTCTCAGCAAATATTGTTAGGCATTTTGAGCGGTTGATAGGAGTTATGCTCATCGGTTACTTAGTGGACCATTAGTGGCAGCCGCTAAAAGTGCCCAGCAGATATCTATTAACATGTGATTTAGTGGCTAATTATTGGCTAGCCACTTTTGGCGGCTGTAACTAGTGGTAAACTAAGTAACCGATGAGCAAAACTACAGCGGACCGCCTAAAATGTCTGTATAGGTCCACTCAAATTCCGCTATAGAATGTTAGTTAGCTTGATTTAGTTTAGTAAATAAAATTTAATAGTTAAAAAAATCTTAACGTAAACATTGAACGTTAACGTAAACATTAGACGTTAACGTAAACATTGAACGTTAACGTGAACAATGAACGTTAACGTTAAAGTGGGTAAAAAAACAACATCATTTATCGAGAAATAAGTATAAATGGTTAAATTGCACCGAAAAAGTAAAGTCGTACCGAGATATCTGGCTCGTTCGGGATGTTGAGATGTCTAGCTTGTTCGGGATGTCAAGATGTCCAGCTTGCTCAGGATGTCAAGATGCCCAAGTTGTTCGGGATATCAAGATGTCAAGCTTGTTCGGCATGTTAAGATGTCCAGATTGTTTGAGATGTCGAGATGCTCAGCTTGTTCAGGAAAAAACTTAATACTTCTATTTATAAATCTTTTTTAAAAACGTATTTACATTAAATGCATAGTGTTGCAGATATGCTGGAGACTGATTCAACTCATAAAATGTTTAAAATAGATTAAAACCGATGCATGATGTCGTCTGTACTTACTAAAAAATAGTGAAAGCTTGTGAATTTTAGGTATAATCGCTGTTGAACCATATGTCTTTAGTAATCTATTATACTACCAATGGTTTTCATACAATGACCGTGCTGTCAACATTAAAGAAGACAAACAAAAAAAGATATAATTATAGATGTATATGAGTTTAAAAAATCATAAAAATAAATGCATGTATAATGCATGTAAAAATAAGTGCATAAAATAAATTTTTTCAGAAGTTAATGAACATATTAAAACAAATATACGGTTTTGTTTTATGCTTTGCTAAAATTATGGATAAAAGGGTATTTTAAATGTATAATATTACATATATATATATATATATATATATATATATATATATATATATATATATATATATATATATATATATATATATATATATATATATATATATATATATATATATATAGTTTGAATCTATAAGCAAAACGCATGGAGCACACCTCTCTCACTAAGAACTGTTTCAACCTCCATAATTGTTCTTGTTCATCTAGTTAAAAATTATCAAATTATTTTTTTGTATCCATTTTGCAAAAAAATATTTGTAAACGACTGTTTGTCTATTTATTATCGATAAATAGAAAAACAGTAAAAAATAACAGTATAAACAAAAATTAATAAAGAATAGTTTTATAAGGTAATACATTTTTTTTTTTCGGACATTTTAACTAAAGTTGCTATTGGAAATGCTTTCAAATTAAAAAAAAAAAAAAATGAAAAAATTAAATTGAAATAGCTCGAGACTTATGTTGACGTCAACACCACGCTCTTATTTTCATTTTTTCAGGCGACTTCCTTTTGCAGAAAGTATTAAGAAAGTTTATTGTTAATATGACAGGAAATCATACAAACTTTACTATTTGTGCATTATATTAAAAATCATTTTCAAAAAAATTCAAGCCTAATAAACTTCATTTTCATAGAAGCATTTCGTCTTGATTATGTTAGCTAGAAACAAAAAACCGTTCGAACTAAAATTAGATATGTACTTTCTAAACTTAATAAAAATATTTCTTAAATAAATAATTGGTTATAAATACCTTAAATAAATAAACAAATAAACAGACTTATCTGCTATTTATCATCATAAGTTCTGCACGATTGGAATATTTGATATTTTTTAAATCGTCCTTTTATTAGAAAACATGTTTTAGTATGTTTTAGTAAATTAAAAATCTGTTTATACAGCGTATTATCATTTTGAAGTGGTTACTTAAAAAAAAAAAATTTGTTCGTTGACTTGCAATCGGTTCTAAGATTAGTTTAAACAACTTTGGAAATAAAAACTGGAAATAAGTTATGAAAATTATAAATAATGCAATGGAGAATTCGGCGCAAGGTTTAATTTCTGAAATAGAATTCGGCGGAAACCATTCTGCGTGCGAAACCACAAGTGATAATTCGACAACATTAGCAAAACCGTTGATTTGGGTAATGATTATTTTATTCTGTTTTACAATTTAAATGAAAATATATAACAAGTAATATATCTCTTTTGTCTTTTTTTTTTTTTTTGCATGAAATTATAGCAACTTGGTAGATAATAGTATGAAAAATTAGTTAAAATATTAAACCAGTTTTATTATTGCATACTATAACTTATTTTTAGTATTCATATTTTTGTTGTTTCTTGACGTGAAACTTTGACGTGAAACTTTGTAAATTGCCAATAAATTGACGTGAAACTTTGTAAATTGCCAATAAATTTACTATTCATTTTTGAGAGAGTATGTTCAATACTCAAATTCTCCTTTTTGTAAAATTAAGAATACGAAACCTTAAAGAGATTTTTTAGTAAGTTTTATATATTAAATGACGATAATTTTAAAATACAAAATATTTTTTGAGCTAAAAATTGTAATCTGTTTAAAAAACAGTTTTTTTGAACAAGTTACAAATACTATCACAAAAAGAAAATTAAAAAAAAAAGGTTTGCGCCATATTTTATAGGTTTCTTAAAAAAAAATCCGGGTAACGTCAAAAGAGTGTTTAAAATGTTAAACAGTTAACGAAAAGTGAAAGTGTGAATCGCGTTCTTTTTAAAAGATTCATTTGCGACATTTAAATAACTGGACATGCAAATGAACCGTTTTAATAGTTGCATTTAGACTCCAATATCTTTTACATGAATTTGGGTATCCTGATACATTAATTAATACTGTAATATTTTTATAATATTCTTTTACATCAACTATGATAGAATTATTTAAAAAGTTGTTAAGTTTTTTATCGCTAGTGATGAAAAATGAGTTAATAACATCGCTATAGTATTTACTTCTAGTATTTACTTTGTTACTTTTTATTGGCCATTTTATGTTATATCTAAGCTCTATTTTTTCTCTTTTTATAATTTTGTTTTTGATTTTATATTATAAAAAATTTAAAAAAGATCAGAAATAGAGTTTTAAATATTGAACATAAATTTATTTTAAAACGTGGTAGATTTCTAGAGTAGTCTCAATATCAAAGCAACATGTAATTTTATTTTGTATTATTTAAAATTTATAATTATTATTGTTTACAGATACACTCATATTTTTTTTATTCTGTTGAAAATCTGTCCGAAGTAATAACTGCCATTGAAAAAATAAAAATCGAGGAAATAATAAACTAAATTAAACATTTATTTAATTAAATTAAAATCAACTTTTTATGTCTATTTTTTTTTAATAAAAAAAAATCAATCTTTGTATCAAAGTTCTGATGTCCAATAGCAAAACTTTTACCATTGGATTTCTAATTTATTTTTAAACTCATAGCTTTCAACATTAGAATTAGATTGATGCATGAGAGTTCTGGTTTTGACCACCATTCCACAATTGTCTCTTGAATAAAAAAGTAAAATTTTGTAAAATTACATCAATTTAATGAATAAAAACTAACTAGTTTAATTAAATTAGAACATGTTAACACTATAACTTACATTTTACCTTTACAACAATTTCGGGTGTCTAATCAAAGAACTTTTAAACCATGGGCAAAAACGCTTCGTTTTCCACAAGAGGCAAAAAATTGCGTGACGCGAACCTTTTCATCTCGAAGAAACGCCGCACAGTGAATTGTTTCATACAATCTAGCTGGACAAAAATATTTTGCTCACAAATTCCATTGTTCTAGTCATGAAAGGTTGAAATAAATAATATTTTATTGTTTTATTGAATAGTTACCTTGGTTTAAGTAGCTTAGAAGATTTTTTTGCGGAGGATAGGGGGAAAATCCTTCGCCTACAACCCCCCTTCCTTATTCCTCCTCATTGCAACAACCACTGTTATAATAAAAAAATGAAATTAAAAATAGAAAATATATTTATAAAACAAGGATACATAATATTATACAATAAATTTTATATTTAGTTAACAGAAAACTCGTCGTTTATATCCGCCAAACACTTATCACTTGAATCTTCAGATGACTCATCATTTGATTCATCGGACAAGCTACAATTTCCTATTATTAAAGCCAGAGCAATCAAATTCAAAACCTCTACTGGAAACTTTTTGCTTCTTTTTGCAGGCAGTTCTCTAAGTGATCTGATAACAGGGTCAAATGTTATTAAGAGCATCTTCAGCAAATCCATATTTGTAGAAATGCGTGACTTTTTCCTTGTATGATATTCTCGAAATCTCCGACAATCTTTATTTTGTGCTTCTTGAGATTCTTCTGAGAGCTGGCCAATTGGAAAAATACACGACTTTATAACTTCCGTGCTGTGCATTAAAATTTTATGCACTGTAACAGGCATGTAATACCACGAATGTATATGTAAATATAAAGTCCTTTTTTCAGAACAAAGTTTTTCAAGTTTGACACAATCTATGTCATGGCCAGAAGATAACTTTCTTAATAAAACACATATTTTTAATCAATTCGACGTTTAATTCTGTAATCTCTCTGCTCTTTTCTGGATTTAAAAAAAACCTGCGAGCTGTGTTTGTCATCATTTGTATTGCCATAATGAGGCTTTGGTCTATCCACAATAAGCCCCTTTTTTTTTTTAAACTTTTGTCTAATCTCTTCCAAACATTCTCTGATACAACATTTATCCTCGTTGCCTCTAACTTGCCACTTTTTAATGTCAAAACGGTAGCTAATGTGTAGCAAGCATTCAAAAGTACGTATCGAAGCATGCAAGGTAGACAGACCAAAATTGTAATTTTCTTATTTGTCAACCATACCTTTTAATTCACCATTCATCATTTTTGGAGTAGCACCACAAGTATAACATTTTTGTGTAGAGGGTATATTGGACAATGGTAGGTAAATAAAAGGTATGGTTGATAAAATTATATGATAAAATGATAGCATTGTATACTTTTCCGTCTGTCGTTGTAAGTAACAGATTGTGTTTTACAATAAATTTAAATTCACCAACAGTACATAGTGTTGGAAGAAGTTCGGATATTTATTTTAAAACTTTGTTAGTTTCTATTACAGTAAATTCCTTTTTTTCTTTTGAAAACACGAATTTAATTGGTCGGCAATAAATTGTTGACGATGGCCCAGAATTTTGCCAAATAATAGTATTAGAGTCATCACTCAATCTCAACGGGACAAACACAAACAGAAATTCATCATTAGCATCGGAATTCTCAAATCTTTGAGAATTCCGATGCTAATGATGACTTTCTGTTTGTGAATTTTAAAGGATGCATTTTTGGGAAATTGACTTAGTGTTTTAATTAAACGTTCTGTAGTTTTATTCAATATGGCTTGAAGTTTTATTTCAACTCGTGTTTCTGAGATAGAAATAAATTTTTCTTGAGGGTAACATAACCTTTTGAATTTACATAAATTATAGTAAGACAGAAACACTTCATGCTCTGCTTTCATTGAGCACTTTCCTGTTTGTTTATAAGAGTGACTAGTACACTTGGAATCTACATAATAAGTAAGTGCCTCATCGCTATTCAACTGCCTGCTACCATAAATAATATCAGTAGATTTTCTTCGCTCTAAAGTTTCTTTACTTTTTCTAATAGAAGAGCTACGTTTCTTTGACCCCTATAAATGATGTGCTATTTCAGCAGCTGTTGTTAATTCATCGGCACTCCGCGATTGCAATAAGTCTTCAACTCTACGTCTTTTGGTTTTTAAAAATGAGTCTTCAAAGATTTTCTTTGGCCGACCTTGAGGCCGCCTTCCTTCAGATGTTGCGGAAGCACATGACCTATGAAAATTTATTTTAAATTCTAAATTATTACCCTCTAACCAACTTTTAATTTTATTTAAAAAATGATCCATATTTCTATTGGCTGCATTCCGCTTTTGCGCAAGTTTAGCGGATATGCTTGCATTTTTAACTCTTTTTTTTTTTGAATCACAAGTAACATCTTCTGTAGTATAGTCTTTCAAAATAAAGTCACACAAAAGAAAATTTCATTCTTCCTTTGTACGTTTTTGCCATTCCTCAAATAATTCTAATTTTATAATAGAATACACTCGGTCTGAAAAAAATTCAATAAAATTGAAACGGGCTAGCGCGGGCGGCCAAATTTTTATATTTAGAAGCCTTATTGTTGTGGTTATAATATATAAAAAAAATAAGTCTGGATATATTTGGATAAAATTAGTTACACGCTTTGAAAGTTAAAAAGAGAAAAAGAAATTACAATTTTAACATTTTAAATCTACAGAATATCATTTATGCCAATTATTTTAAATAAGTTTTCGATAAAATACAAAGTACATACCCTCTAATGTAAAATTTATCACAGCAGAGTTAATTATTATTCATAATAAATTAGTTAAACTTTATTGTTACACAGCAAAATTGCAGCTATTTTTTTTTAAAAATCTGTTTATCTTTAAGTGACACTTGAGCGCTAATAATTTAACACTTAAAAATGCGTGCAATTAATATTTTGAATTTTTCTCTGGGGAGTATTCAGTAGTATCATGGGAATATCTATTAATTGATTCCTGGAAATGACTTTTGTCTAGCTAGATTGTATGTGTCAATTCACTGTGCGCCGATATGATTTCCGCTTAAAATAATTTTCGCGCAAATTTTATCGCTATCAATAATAAATATGGCAGCAATTAGTTTACGTTGAATGCTTTGAAAAAGATATTATTCAAATTTTTTATTGTACATGAAAGCAAATGCCAAGAATAAGCTATAATAAGATCGTAAGAAAAAAGGAGAATATAATCTTCCCAATCGGCATTTGATCCTAAAATGCCCCAAAATGAGTAGATATAAAATCTAAATTTTTTTTAGTTTATGAATGCTTAATCAGCCAAATTACGAAATGCTTTATGTGCGCATGCTTGTTGACAGAAAAATTGTGGAAAACGGTTTTCAGACAAAGTTGCCCGATTCGCTCGTTTTCGGGATTTTTTTTGAAAGGGAATATTGAATACCTAGTACAGCCAGATTTATTAGCAACAGTATTTTTAAAAAGATGTTTCGATTGATTTCAAAGAATATTGGTTTTCTAAAGGTCGTTTTACTGACTTTTAATTAACAACACTTATAAAAAGAGAAAGTTTAGCTTCAAAAACTCACTTTAAAAACAAATGACTTAGCTTGAGAGCACTAAAATATAATAAATAATGCAAACGCAATAGTGTAAAAATAGCTTTTTATGCTATTAAATGTAGATGTTTGTATTTTTATTGTTTATTTTTTATTTTTTATTTTTTTTTTTTATAATAAAAATAGTATTATGTTTTAACGAAGCAAACGTATAAATTATATTAACAAGTTTTTTATTAAAAAAGGTTTATTTTATAAATAATTATTTGTGACAGTCTTATTGAATTATACATTGCTGTTTTATGTGGACGTTTCAGTACGTGCAGGTTTCAATTCTTAACTACCATCCACAGTATGCAAAAAGGTTTACAATATATCTGTATAATTTTTATGCAAGTTTCAATTCTTACCTTCCACAGTATGCTAGAAGATTTATATCATATATCTGTATGGTAGACATTGTGTTGGACTGTCGAAAACAGTAAAAACAGTAGTTAACCTTTTTTCTATACAAAAACCCTTGAAGTAATTAAATTTTTTTGTAAAAAATAAATTTTCTTAAATATTGTTACAAGTTTAGAAAATAAAACAAATTTTATAAAAAAATTTTATTTGTCCATAGTAAATGCTATGAGCCAACTTGACATAGATTTCAGTCAAAGTTGACGAAATCTATTTAGACTGGAATCTATTTTTTGGGATTTTGGGTTTAATATTCCTAAAAATTGAACCAGACCAACTTTTACGAAAAATAAACCTTTTCCATCAAAGATAAACAAACGCTTCAACACAGATTTCTTTTATGTTGTGTTAAATTTCTGTTTTCAGCTTTTGGAAATGTTTAAGCATAATAAAGTAATTTTATTATTGGCACTCAATATCATTAGATTACCGAAAATGTGTTCCTAACCAATATTGTTTTTGTTGAAACTTGGCAGATAGTAAAACAAATGTTTTAAAATTAGAATAGATAAATGTTTTGAAATGAGAATAGATTAGAAAACTATCCCAGCATTCCTTTGATTTAAACTTGACAAAATACGACAAAGTTTTTGATGCCAATAAGATTTAAAAAAATGTATAGTTAAACTGTTTTATATTTTTTTAGCAATACTTAACATAATTACATCATAAGTTATCATTTGTAAATTTCAATTATAGGTTTAAGTTTGATGATTTTTTCTCTAATTAGCAAAGTTTAAAAAGTAGTTTTCTATACTAAAAAACTGGTAGAAGTTGCCATACTGTCATAATTTCTAAAAAAACATGATTTAAATCTTGGTTTTGGTTAATGACATAGGTATATATTAACTAAACATTCAGTGAAAATTTCAGAGCTATAGCACAATTATTTTATGAAATATATTGTTTGAAGTTGAAGCAAAAGTCAGAAAAACAGAGCTTTAAGAAAAACGCAAAACAAAAAATATATTTATAAAAAACATAGTTTAAACTTTAATATCCACCAGGAAGATAAGTATCTGTAACTTATTTCCCTTACCTCCACCAGAAAGATAAGGATCTGTTATTTCTTTTTCATTTTGAATATCTATAAATCCTTTCTTAATCTTCTTTTTACCATCATCTGCTTTCTTTTTACCATCATCTGATCCTTTCTTTTTTGACATTTGAATACTTTATTAATACTCTGTTTTTATGAACTTTAAAAACATATCCGTCACTAATATTTAAGGGAATTAAAGCTTTGTGTAAAGTACCAGTGTCATCATTGAACTGAACAATTGCAGAATAATCTCCAATTTCTAATGTTTTTCGTTAAACAAAAACGTTTTTAGGGCACTTACTCCAAATTATTTGATTTAGGCTTTCATTTGAGTTTTGTGTTTGACCGTGAAGACATCTAGATAACAGATCATATTCCGATAGATTTATAAAAATTGACTTTATAATATCATAAATCTATTTCGGTATATTGATGTGACTAGTAAAACTTTTTCCTGTTGACTTGTACTTTTTAAACATACACCAACTGTTTACACCTGGTGGACAAAACTGATGTGGGTAAAATTCATCGGTTAACTGAGTACAAAGCCAAAGAACTGCGAGAATGGACTTCTTCATTGCATAAAAATGATTAATATTACCTCTAATAGCTTTATTTTTTCCTGAAAGCGAGGTTTTAATGCCTTTATATTCTTTTATTTTGGTCCCTAATCTTTTTTGAATGTGTTTAACGCATACTAACATTAATAGTGACACATCAATTTCTGAATAAGGGTTTGAATCAATTACTTCTGTAAAAGAAGAGGTGTCCCCATCCCATAAATAAACATGGTGAATCAATTTATGTCTCTGTACTGATTTATTAAATATTTCAACAGCTCCGGCTCCTTCCATTGAACAAGATGATCTTTTATGATTCATTAATTGTTCATTATATTCAGGGTTTTGTAGGCTTACACTTTTTATATTGCATTTGCAACAGATTTTTTACATTATATGCACGCTAATACATTAACCATTATGACGAGCTGTAACAACACCATTTAATGTTACATGTCCACAATTTTGCTATGTGCCATCGATCGAAACACGGCAAGTTCCATAATTCATAATTTTTTTACCTACATCACATTGATCAAATGCTAACTGTGCAGCTTTTTCCAGGCTCTTGTTGGCAGCTCTATAATAAGCTGCATGAAGCTGCTCATTAGTATTACTATAAGTTGGTTCAAAAAACCCTTACATATTTATGCATCGTGTAAATTAGAAATTACCTGAGTCCTTTTCCTATTTCCCTAAATGCTATAACAGCCCTTACATCTGCCTTAAATAACCTTCTCACTTGAGTTTCAGTATTTAGTGAACATTCTTTAAAAATGAAAAAACTAGCATTAAATTGACAATTGTTACATAATAATATTGATTTGGAAGTTAAAACCATGCGTAAACTATGTTTGTTCCATAGTAATTTGTATTCAATTAATCTTCTGGTAGAACAAGGCAAGGACTCTAACAACTCGATAATAAAACCAGCTAATATAATGGAATGTGCTTGATGTTCTAGGGTATGTTTTTTAGCCTCCTAATAACTTATAGAATAAAAAAAGCAGATACGGTATAATATGAGAAAACTCAAAAAAACAAATAAGTTGAAAGGAAAACCGTTGCTATGATGTTGCTAAGCAAACTTTTTTTTATATATATGTAAAACATATATATATATATATATATATATATACATATATATATATATATATATATATATATATATATATATATATATATATATATATATATATATATATATATATATATATATATGTATGTATGTATATATATATGTAAAATATATATATATATGTATATATATATATATATATGTAAAAACACAAACAAACTACTTATAATTAAAAATTTTCAAATCTTAAATACCAAGCATAAAAGAGCAAGAAACAGTTGTTATAAATTTTTTTGTTTTTTTGTTTTTTATCATTTTATTTTCTTTAGGAACCACCTTTAGTCGAGTGAATATCAAGAGACATTGCCTGAAAAATTTTGGCGGAATAGGAGGTTCTGAGAGTGATGACTTTAAATTGCTTTTATCTCCAGATATTTTTTAGAAAAAAATTAAAGATGGCTATTGGTAAAAAAAAAAATAATTTTATTTGTATGGAATATATTGATCCCAAAATTTGTTTCATTTTGTGAAAATGTTTGCTCTCGGAATGCATCTACTACTCAAAGGGACAACCTTAAGCAAAGAAAACTTTGAGCAACAATATTTCTTAAATCTATGAAATGTACGTTTTCTTAGATGTTTTTCAAAGGTACTGAGACATACATTAATTTTATTAAAAAAAAAGTTATGTGCATGCCGTTACATGCTTGGGTAGTGGTAGGTTTTCAAAAATTGATTTTTGTGGACAATGCTTTTTGTTAGATTATGAAAAGTATAAGTTGTTTGGTAACCTAATATACGCATCTTCCAATATCTGAAAAAAGCTAACAGAAGTCCTAGAAGTAGCCTTTTTCATTAGTAGGTACAAGAATACTTGATTTAACTATTTTTTAAATATTTTCGATATGAAAAATAATCATTAAACTTAAAACAATTAAAAATGATATAATCTGTAGGTAAACTTTTTTCATATAATATTTTATCCAAGAATAAAGTACAAATTTTATAGAAATTTATAATCGTCAAATCTGAATTTGCACGCTTTCAATGTTGTCTTTTGTGAGGTATTAATTTTCGATTAGTTGATGTCACGAGGTATAAAGAAACTGTCGAATATATTTTTTATTATGCTGTTTTGACCATGTTTGGAGTTGCCCCGCGTTCGCTATTACCCCACTCTCCCTTATATGAAATTTTAACACATAAACTTTTTAGCGGTTTTCGACGAAAAAACCTTACGGTGTCCTACGAGTCTCGTTAGTTTATTTTTTAGTAAAGATCGTGTAAATTTTTATAGTATTTTTGCATTTAATATTTTATAGCGGATTGCTTTTTTAAAATGTAATAGAAAAAAAAATGCTTAAATTATTAACCTCAGCTCATGTAGTTTAGTTCGCAACTTTACAGTCTTTGAAACTATGCTTTTTGAAATTGATATAATATTTTTTTCTATGTACATTGTTTATGAACAAGTTGCTTAAACAAATAGGAATATTAAATAACATATAAATTTATATAGTGAAAATTTCATATTTCATTTATCAATTTAAATCAAATTGACATAATCACAAAAATGAATCCATTTTATTAATGATTCAAAAGTGTTAAAACCAGAGCTAACAAGGCCAAAAGTAGCAAAGCCAAGGCCAAGGTCAAGGCCAAAAGTTACAAGACCAAGAACAAAACCAAGAATTTTAAGGACAAGGCCAAGATTAAGAGTTTCAAGGCCAAGGTCAACGCAAACATTTTCGAGACTAAAGACTTCAATTTTTGCCTTACGTTAAGGCCAATTATTAACAAAAAAGTAGCAAGTGCTGTGACAATGAAACCATATTTTGTAAAAATAGACCAAGATTATGCGCAGAATTCAATGAAATCAATGTTTTCAAAACCAAGACCAAGGCCATATATATATACATATATATATATATATATATATATATATATATATATATATATATATATATATATATATATATATATATATATATATATATATGTGTGTGTGTGTGTGTGTGTGTGTGTGTATCACATTTTAAAGACTCTGGATTATCTAACCTTAATAAACCAGCAAGATTGCTTTGCCTTCTTCGATATTCCCTTTTAACTGTTAATAGTTAATAGAGCATTCTTAAAATTATTTACTAAATAGCAATCTTGGTTATCAAGTTCTATAATAATAAATTTTAATGTGTCATCAGCTGTTAATCAATTTGCTTCCCTTCTTCAAATCATTTAAGAACCTAAAACAATTAGCTCAAGGCTTTTTGCTAAACTTTAAACTACTTCCAGCTCATCAAAATTGACAATTTTTTTATTAAAATCCATGGGTACCGAAAAAAAAATCTTGGGATCCCGGAAAAAAATTTCCGGGATTTCAGAGTTTCGATTTATCATTTTTACCGGGAATTTACCGGGAACTCTACACATGAGTAGGGATTGTTCCTGGGACTAAGTTCCCAAAAACAATCCCTACTCATGTGTAGAGTTAATCAATTTTATTTCAGGGCTGTTTTATTTTATGTTTATTTTAGACTTTTTTTTTTATCAGTATGCTTAAATTGACAATTGTAAAAGCTGAAATGATTGTACGCCAAAAGACTTACTTATAAATGAATTAGCCTCATGACTAAAGTCTAGATACGGTAACTGATTTTAAAAAGGTTTAATAAATGTTTTTAGGAATAGAATCATTGAAAGATAAACAGAAATTTAATTTTAAAAGTATAATTTTGAAAATGTGCAAAAGCTCATGCAAGATGTTAAGAGAAAAATTATGCATTTTCCAGAGGCATGGAAAAATATTAAATACACATTATTTATATTTAGGCTTATGTTTATAAAAATTTATATCTTATAAAAAAAGATATTAAAAAGTAACAAAGCTCTCTTTTAGTATTTTAGTACTAAAAGGCAGGATGAACTATTTACAAATTTTCTTTAATTTTTTCTAAAATTGAAGGCACGTCTTCCATCACCATTCAAAACAAATTAAATGTTTATGAGGTGATAAGCAACTCAACTTGTTTTTCCCTGATTCTAACCCAAATATCTGATATAACTAAAAATGATTGAAAAGCAATCAACTATAGTCAAGCTTCTTTTAATCTATGATTAAAAAGAAAAAATACCATACGTCGTAACGATGGAAACGATATAGTTGCAGTTTTAAAGCAGTAATTTGAACATTGAAATATCAGAGAACAAAGAAAGATAATTTAAAAATTTGGTAAATAAACAAAGAAAAAAGAATTTAGATTAGATTATGTAGACTATTACTATCTGTTTATATCTTTGTTTTAGTTTGTTTGTTTTTTGCATGTAATATATTATATTTATTTATTTACACTTTAGCCAATTAAAAAAAATTTACAGTCGGAACTTATAAAAAATAATTACATGATCGGACAATGAAAAATTACATGATCGGACACATGAAAAAGACAAATTTCGCCCTATCACCAAGCCCCAAAAAATGCGTCATTACTAGATTAAATATAGTTTAACAATAAAATACAGTTTCAATGTATATCTCACAATTAATAATACAAAAGAAAATGTAAATAAATTCCATAGCGTTTAAAATTTATAGTTTTTCAAAGAATAAGATTTAAGAATTGTTTTGTAAAATAAAAGAAACAAAATTTAATAAAGTATTAAAATAACAAAAATAACATTTAAAAAATGGTTTGAAAAAGTAAATAAAATAAAAAATTTGTTTTATACACTATCTATTTTATATCTTTTTTTTATTTAGTTTATTTTTTGCATGTTATCTTTTAGGGGACGATAAAATGTTTAAAAAAACATTAAGCACAAATTAAAAATAGAGAAACGCTAAAAATAAAAATATAGGCTATAGATGATATTTAGATTGTAACAAATATTAAATTTATTTAAAAGGTTTATTCTTAAAAAGTTATTTTTTTTAAAAAAACTTTTGTCTTGTTTTACCAGGTTTCACTAAAGATATGATACAGTGAATTCCCGATATTTCGAACCTTTGATAACTCAAACTTCCAGTAACTCGAAGTACTTTTAAGTTCCCCTTAAACCTTCACTAATACTTTCTCATAAAAATCACTCGAAAACTCGAACCCCCGTTAGCTCAAACTTTCGCTAAGTTTAACCATTTTAATTGTTCCCGTGGTTAATATTCTTCCGATAACTCGAACTTTAGAAGAAAAATTAAAACAAAGTCTTAGTAGAAGTCATTATTTTTCTTTAATTAAGTTAAACTTTTTGCTCTCGAGCACAACCAAGTTTCCATCAAAGTTTGAAGTAATTTATTTAAACCGCGAAACGTGCGTTGGAGTTTTATAATAAACGCTGTGTGCTGTGTTTACATTTTACAATGGCTACATGTGCTGTGTTTACATTTTACAATGGCTGTCGCTGCAAAGAGAATAGTTAACACAAAACCAATCAAACAAAAGAACGCTGCTTTAAGAAAATTTAGAGAATGATTGTCGTAACCTCAGGTTGCAATGAAATATGGCGTTCCAAAAAATACGCTGCCAACATGCATTAAAAAATAAAAATAAAAACAAGCATTTTCAAATTCAGATAACCTCGTTTTTAAATGGCTTTTAAATGTTAGTAGTAGAAACGTAGCAGTATCAACATCAATTCTAAAAACAAAAGCGAGAGAATTTGCTGAAATTTTAATATTAAAGAATTTCATATTTTCTTAGCAAACAATTCATAGCTGAATTGTTTGCTAAGAACTTTTCATCAATATCATCTCTTGATTCCACTAGTTGCGTTCTATCTGATATAGCCAAAAAACAGGTTGATCCATTGCTTGACACTCATATCACTCCAGCTTCTGTACCTAAGTATTAATTATAAGTCACTAAATCTTTGATCTGAGGCTTGCCTAGGAAGAAAGCAGTAAAATTCGTCTTACTGGGATGACCGCGCAAATGCAGCGGGCGATGAACTTCCAATGTTTGTAATAGGTTAATCAAAATCACCTCGCTGCTTCAAAAGTAGCATTTATAATAGATAACTGCTCAGCACACCAAACAATTGATAATCTAAAATTTATTGAGCTCATTTTTTTTAACATTGAATACCACGTCTAAACTTCAACCAATGGATCAGGGCGTTATACGCTGTTTGAAAGTTTATTACAGATCTTTGGCATCACTTGTCGTAGCTATTGAATAAAGAAAAGATCATTTTGCATAATCTAGAAATTCGGAAGATCAACAGAAATTCGCTCATTTGGATGAAGACAACAACCCATTTAAAAAGCTTCAAATTCAGATAGAAAAATTTTTGCCCTTTAGGTGCAACGGCTGAAGATGACATTTCTGCAGGTGAAAACTTAACGTGCACACTACCTTTACTAACAGATAAACAGTTGATAGAAGAAAAAATGAACATGACGCTGATGATGAATTTTTGATAACTTGAATTATTTTTACTTATCGGCAAAAGTTCGTGCTATAGATTATCCCGATAACTCGAACATACGATAACTCGAACTCTTTTCTCGGTTTCTCGGATGTTCGAGATATTGGGAGTTCACTGTATTCAACAGATACGATATACAATAAAATAAGAAACGATTAATGAGTTGTTTTAAAATTTTGAAATAAAATTTTTTTTTATTTATTTTTAAAAATAAAAAAAGTTTTATTATTAACTATTTATCAATAGAAACAAAAAAACTTTAGAAATTAAAATATCCAAAATGTAAATTGAACAAAGTTGGTAGAAACAAAAACATTAGCTAAAAAGATTTATAATTTTCAAGGTTATGTTATTTCAACCCAGTAAAATAACTGTAATTTATTTAAATAGCAGTCTTATCAGAGTCCCATTTAAGATACACACCACTAACATTGCAGAATATAACAAATTATTTTTGAAAAAAATTTCTTTGTAACTTACTATCTTATTACTTCTTATTGTATTATTTATTTAATTAATACAAAAGATCTTAAAAAATAATAAACAGCTAATTATATTATTTCATATATGTTAATTGTTTTAGGATGGCAGCGGAAATATACTTTTCAATGAAGATCACAAAGCTTTATGTCGCAGTCCTTCTAATAGATCTATACAATCTATACCCGGAAATGAAAGTATGTTTGTAATAAATTTTGAAATACTTTGAGTTTTCAGGTACAATTAATAATATGTTTACTGCTTTCATGTTTCGGATTTTAGCTTAGTTTTGAAAATATTATTGCGGGAAAATTAAATCCACAATTTTCTTTTTAAACGGGAAACAAAAAGAGAACAACAATATTATATTTAAATTTTGTCTTAGCTGATAAATTAATATGTGACATTAAAATTAAGCAAAATTTAGGCTTTTTTAAAAAATAGAAAACATTGAGTTGTGTTTGATAAAAATGTATTTTCTTGCGCTGAAATCATCTTTCGTGCGTCCCAGGGGTCAGTAATTGGACCACTTTTGTTTGTGTTATTTACAAGCGATCAGAGGCCATTTTAGGAATGAAATGAGGGGGAGGGATGAATCCTTAAATAGAACCGAATGCTTTCTAAAATTAAAAAAAAGGTTCTCAAAACTAAAATTAACCCGCCTCAAATCCACCCGACTCAAATCAAACTCACCCACCCCCAATGACACTAATGGTGCAAAGGATATGTGGAAGAAACGTAATAGTGAGTGGCATCAGTGACGGATTCAGCGGGGGTATGCATCCCCCTCCCCACCGGAATCTGAAGTCCAAAAATATCTTAGAAATGGAGGACCTTTTTTTTTTAGGAGACGCAAATGTGGTACAAAATATTTCAACATGCCCCCCACCACCAAAAATTCCTGGATTTGTCACTGAGTGGCATAAAATTGACTTCAACAAATTGGAGAAGTTGTTATGTAGAATTATCGCTGCCAAGTGCGTTTACATAGATACTAGTAAATTATAAAGTAATTTAGTTTGATTTTTTATTTTTTATTATGTAAACTTAAACAGTAGTAAAATTATTTCTCAGGTAATTTTTGTCTTCAGTTTTTTACACAATTGTAAGTAAAACTTTGATAACTTGAAAACTTAAATTATAAAGAATGATCATTTGAATAATTATGGACAGTAGTGTATATTACAAATGTTTAGCAGTATTGTTAGTGAAATGATTCGTAGGACTTAATTAAATGGTTTTGGTTGCTATGTAGATATTGACAGTAAATCTAAATAAAAGCATCTGGAATATAATTATATAGGGTTTGAACGTTGATTGTTATGACTAAAGTTCCTTAAAAAACTGTCCTAGAGTTACTACTTTTCATCTTATTTACAGATGATTGTTCTGATAGTATTGCTTACAAGATAACGCTATACTCTGATGGTTGCAAAATCATTGACATCATAAAGTTTGCTTAGAACATAGCAACGTTTGACAGACGATAGATAAATATTTGATAGACATTGGCAACGTTGTAATATGGTCAAACATATGGCTCAAGCACGTTGATAAATTTAAAGCAAAGCATGTAGTTTTTCAAAAGAAACGTTTAACACATGAGTGCCTAATGAAAATCACTGATGGTATGTGTTACACACTTGCAACTACAACTATCAAATGTAATCTCAGCGTTCTTGTCTCGAATGACATAAAAGTCAGAAAGAAAATTGAAAAATCAGCATCCATAGCCAATCGCATGTTTAGAAGGTTTAAAAATGCTTTTCGCAGCAGAAGCTTAACTATGTTGCGCCCACTCTATATAGCATACGTACGATTTTGTCATTCAAACCCGGTATCATAATATAGACATTAGGTTACTTAAGGATATTCAAGGCCACTTCATCAAGACTATACCATCATTCCACCCTTAAAAAGTATCGTTTACAAGGAGACATAATTCAGCAATTCAAGATACTTAATAATGTCAACAAAGTAAATTTTTTAGTCCTGCGGCACCAATTAATTGAGTGAGACGTGGACAATTTGTACGGCCATGACAAGTAACTCGAACCTCAGTTTGTATGAGAATGCGAGAAGACTCCTAATTATTTCACAAACAGAGTTGCGGTCTATTAAAATTATCTCACACAATACACAGTGGACATCCGGTCTTTCAATGCATTTGAAGACCGGATATATATGTTTATTTTACCTTTAGTTTTTTAAATAAAAAAATTTAAGGAAATTTTAACTTTTTCATAACCTTAACAAATCGTCATCTTGTCCTAGTCCTAGGGCTAGATGGCTTTGGTCATGGGGCAAGATGACCAAACTAAAAAAAATTGAACATATTTTATCTTTAGAATGTGATACATGGTTTAACAAATGATAATTGTGTAACTACATTTTATAAAGTATCAAGCTAAGCGTAATGAGTTTTAATGTTGAGGTGTTTAGTTGTGCAGCTAAAAATTGTCGCAAATAAAAATCCCATTTTCATTGTATGAACATTCCTCAATCCACCTCTTGGCTTTTGTTGGAGAGTGGCAATATTCCTTTTTACAAGCAGGACATCTTTCATCACCATCCTTTGTAGTTAATACAGCTGGACTTTTTGAATTTATAGACTTTGACCTACAGAAACTAAGTTTGAGATTTTATACTCTTTTTTTAGCTTCATGAGCTTCTTTTCACTGTTTTTTTAAACTTTCCTTCTTTTTCTTCTGCTTTTCCTTTTTCTCGATTTTTCTTTGATTAGTGTACTTGTAAGAATGCATGAGCTCAGTTTTTCTTTTTTTTCCTCATACTATTTTGGTCAAGGCAATTGTCTGAAATCAAAAACATTTACAGGCTTCTTTAATGCATCGGAATCAGCATTTTTTTTTTTATAATTTATCAGCATTCTTTGTCGTTTCTTATTTTCTTAACCTCTCCGCATTACATACACATTTGAAAATACTATATTTGAAGGCAATATTTTACTTCATATCATAAAAAACATTTTTAGATTATAAATTACCGCAAAAACCTTACATTTAAAAGAATAGCAATTGGTGCTACCAACATGTTGAGCAACTAAACTTATATTGAAATTTTCTAAACACTTTTCAATTTATATTTTTGTATTTATAATATTTATACGATGTACATCCAATGTAAAACGCACACATGCGTGGGGCTGTAAATAAACTGATCTCTCATATAAACGTTTGAATTTCTGTATTAAAGAGACCGGGTGAATAA
>NC_088931.1:10487500-10525000 GCF_038396675.1 Hydra vulgaris
TTTCCTTACCTATCTATGGTCGGCCCTTGTTTTACAGAGACCACAGAATTTTTAATTTCTATATAAGTTATCATCAATTTATAACAGAAATTTAATAAAACCATATACACTTTATAGATCCCCCTGCACGAGATGTTCGTTTTCAAAGAAGTCTTTTTGCTCGAAAGAAATCGTCATCGTTTTGTGCGCATGATTTAAATAAAGAATCGATGTCAAAAAAATACGACAGCAGAAATAGGTCAAAGAGCGGTAATCTACCTGAACAGAAAAGCGATGAATCAGTAAGTAATATATATTTTTTGGATTCTTACAATTTTAAACACATTTTTAACAGTTTCATTAAAACAAATCATTAATAAAATTTAGAAAAAATGATTTTTAATTAATATCAAAACTTTTTGAAATAAAATAAGGATTGGGAAACATCAGTTTTTTGTTTTCAAGTTTATTTCGGCTTTAAAGCACTAATTATGACTTTCCAATAATGTTCATTTTATTATTATGGTAATTAGAAAATCTAACGTGTTTTGAACGACCTATGCAATATGTAAAATATCTATAACATAAGCATTGGTTGTCAAGTTGAAGTTTAATGATAATTAAACAGTTGCTACGAAAAAGTCATATAGAAAAAGTTGGAGAAACCAATTCAAAAAATAAATTATTAAAATTGTTTTTATTTGATTATAATTGATTTATTTTTATTGAAGAAGATTAAACGAAAAAAATTAAATTAAATACATTACTTGAATCAATTTATTTGTATCCAAAGTTGTAGATTTTTAAGAATTGATTTATTTTCATTTATAAATTTAGTTTTGTATACAACTTTATTTTTTTTTGAGACTTCGACGTGAGTGACGGTAAAATTACGACGTAATTTTTTTATTATTTTATGTTTAAACCGGATATAAGGTTTTTATTTTGCACAGTTATGTATTTGAAAAAATATACCGCTGATTGTCAAATAGCTGATTTTTTTTCATTTTTATTTCAACTGTATCTTTCTTAAACGATATTTATAACGCTGTAATTCTGTCTTTTAATGTCGAAACGATTACGGTATAAGAACTCCGATCATTTGGTTTTTGTTTTTTTTCCTTTTAAGTATATATTTATGATTTTCTTTACATTTGTTCAGATAAAAGTTATTATAAAGATTATTGCTCCTGTTTTTGTTTAAAAAAAGATCTTTGTTTGAAGATACTAAATTAAGCTTAAAAATAAATATTTTTGTTTAATTTGAAGAACTTATTAGGTAGTTAGGTAGGTAGTTAACCTGCTTTTTTTCTTCTTTTTTTTTATATCATATTTTGATGAATGAACGATTATCAAGTATAAATTTTTTCTAAGTTTCATGTTTTAAAATTGATAAATTTTGAACTCCGTAGTTGTATGGTTTAGTAATTTTTTTAGTTAAAATAAGGTAAGGAAACTTTATTTTGAGCAGAAAAAATCAAAATTTATGTAGGAAAGATAACTTTAAAACTGATGTTATTAAACTTATTTAAAGCTTAAATAAATCACAGGTTTTTCTTAATGTAGTTTTACCACAACGTTTTAATGGTAAAAAACTAAAAAAACAAACATTAAACTAAAACTACTTGGGCAATTATTTTTTATTAGGGTAATCATTTTTTACAAGGGTTGTCATTTTTTAAAAGGGTTGTCATTTTTTACTAGGTTAATCATTTTCTATTAAGGTGAATCCAGTTGGATGATTAAATTTCACCTATAAAGACATTATCAGCCAAAGCGTTTGAGTTAAATAAGGTGCACGTAAATAAGATCCACTTAAAGTACATTACAAATATAAAGAAAGTTGTAAAAAACTTAAAGATTTTTTTTCTTTTTGTCTTTATTCATTGTTTTATATTTTCTTCTTTTGCGTATTGTTTTTGTTTCTGTTGTTGTTGTGTCGTTTGATAATTTTTTGCTTTGTACCGTTTTTTTTATTGGTTTTTGTTTTACGCAATTTTAGCAAAATGTCACAAAATAAATTTCTCATGAGTAAGAACCATTTTGTAAGTAAGTTCCATCATTTTAACTCAATAATAAGATTGGTATGTATGTTTTTTTTTTAAATTTGTCTAATTGTTTTGTTGCTCGACGACAAACGTGCATTACTGAATATTTTGAGAACAGTTTTTGTAAGTCCTATATCAACCGGATCTTTACCGTTGATCATTAATTTTTCGTCGATCATAAATTCTACTGCAATATACTATTGTCCAATAAAACAAAAGTCAACAATTATATCGAAAATTTCTTGTTGTTTTTAGCAGAGTTTAATAAAAATAATTTTGTCATTGATTCAGTTTTATTTCCTTTTTAAAAGAAGCTGTTCGTGTTACAGGTAAATAAATGCAGTAAAAGCTTTTTATATATATATATATATATATATATATATATATATATATATATATATATATATATATATATATATATACAAAGTTACATAAACACATAATAAATATCATATTATACTTTATGAAAACATCGTTAATATGACAAAATAAAGGGTTTATAAGTTTAAAATACAGAATAATTTACCCAACTAAAACATTAGTTGTAAAAAAAGTTTAGAATGAAATAAACATATGTAAATTTTATAATAAAACGTAGCATGGTGTTGTATGGTTGTATTTTGGTAAAAGAATGCACAACAGACTAGGAAAACTATGGGTAATTTTCAAATTTAAATAATGATAAGTCATGGACTATAGTATTTTTAATGATCATGATATTATTATTCATTGATTTGATTTTTAAACTACAAAGATTTAACTTAAACGGTGCCGCTGTTGTAATGTAGACGTTGTTGTATAGTTGACGTTGTTGTATTATTGAAGTTGCTGTGATTTGTTATGATTCTTTCACTGTGAAAACATCAGAATATTTTGCTTATTTTTTATTTAGATGTCAAAACTCAAACACCAAAACTCATTTGATGAGGTATCTATTGATTTTATATTTAAAGTATTTAATACACACACTTATGCATAGATATATTTAGGAAAGGATAATGCTACAAATGCGATGCTATTGTGGCCAAAAGTCAAAAAATTGCACTTGTAAAACCATATTATAGGTCCTTTTTTTTTTAAGTTTTTTTTTAGAGGCATTATTTTTTTAAGTTTTGTGTCAATATTTTTTCCAGCATTTAAATTGATGCCTACTAAATTAACATTTTTTGATTGCTAAGGTAATAGTACTCATTAATTTAGTTTTTGAAAATGTGCGTAAAAACTTTCACATTTACATTCTTTCACGCGTGCATAAATGTAATAGTACAAAAATTTGTCTAAAAACATTTAAGACAGTTTGAATGAATTTGTTAATAAGTTACGTGTATATCAGTGATTTTTAATCTATGATAAAATTTTTTGGTTAAAAAAGTAGTAATAAAATATTGCAAACTCTGTTAAATGTTTAGATATTATTGAGATATAAAAAACAAAATAAATAAAATAAGAAAAAGTTAAAAATAAAAAAAAGTTAGTTTTATTTACTATTTATTAATTTATTATTTATTTTGCACAACAACTATATATACTTATAACTTTATAACTAGTAGGAAAATAAGTTATTTAGCCGATTATGTTTGCTATATTATACATTTACTATTCATTTACTATATACGTCGACAAACTTCTATAAATAACTTAAACGCACTTAACAAAACTAGTAATTATATATATATATATATAAATATATATATATATATATATATATATATATATATATATATATATATATATATATATTTGCACTCATGTATGTGTGTATATATATACACACATACGTGTGTGCATATATATATGTGTGTGTGTGAATATACATATATATATATATATATATATATATATATATATATATGTATATATGCAAATATGTATATATATATATATGTATATATATGTATATATATATATATATATATATATATATATATATATATATATATATATATATATATATATATATATATATGTGTATACATCCACATACATACATTTCAGAACTAAAATTATTACTTCAACTATATATACCTAACTATATAAATTCTTACTAAACTATTTTTTTCTTTTATTGTCTAAAGTAACAAAATTAACAAATGGAAGTGACGTCATTTATATTTCCGATAAATCTTTTAATCTCATAATTGTTCATATCGTAACATACTTATCGTAACATACTTATCGCCATCCAAACAATAACACAAAAATTGTTACTCAAAAATGCTTGTTTTCATAGCTACCCAGAAAATCTATAGACACCCAATTGAATGGTCATCATGCAATCGGTCAAAATGCACTGAGAGATAAATTAATACTGCAGTTTAATGGCCATAGAGAAAGTAACACCTTAGTAACAAATTCAGCACCGTGTTCACCAGGACAATCAGTTGCACATCCTGCACTTCTTAAATTAGCGGTATTTTTTCCAAACACTGTAATGATATAGTATTACATTTCTTTAAAAATTCATGTAGTAAAAGTTCAAGCCAAAAATTTGAATGTCTGTTAGCTATTAGAAGTAAAAATTATTACGTTCTTTATTGAAACATCTTTTATAAACTACTGAAGCACCCAAAATGTTTTTTTTAGAGCTCACTTTAAATTCATTTTAGAAAATGTTCGTTAATATTTTAATTATTCTATACACGATAAGCAATATTTTATATAATTACATATATGAATACATTTTCATTATTTTAGGGGGAAACAGATGAAGATGCTAAAGTCAGAAAAGAAGCTTTATTATCAAGAGATCGAATGCGGAATTCTACAGTGGTTCAAATACCAAGTGCAAGTATACAAATGGATCTTCATACTTTATATCTGGATAAAATTAACCAGCAAAACAAAGGTATTTAGTAATCCGTAAGAATAATAATATAATGATTTAGAAAAAAGTATTAGGGTCTTTTTATTCCAGGTTCCAATCACCTTATCGTCAAACATTTAACTTTTTTTTTTTCAATTTTATTTTGAAAAATAAAATTGAAAAAAAACCCCAAGAAGTCCTTAGGTCTTATAACAGAGCACCGCGGATGAGCATTTAATTGGAAGTTCACCCCTCCTTCCCAACTGATGTCGCAAAACTTGCCCAGAGGGTGGGGTTTGAACCGCAGATATTTTGTTTCTGAGGCAAGTGCGCTGTCACTGCGCCACGGCTGCTCTAAGATAAATATCAAGTAGGAGCATTCCAAACATAAATTATAACTTATATTTTAGCTATAACATAAAAAAATAAACATAACGACGTTTTTGATTAATTTGAAGATATTTGTTTCAAAGCTCATTTTCCTTCCCCGCCCCCTGTTTCAACATTTTGAAAGAGGGGGCGTGGAAGCGCCATTTAGAGAAAGTCTGCAAAGAAACTTAAAATGAGTGTGCTGAAAGCCCGCTTGTTAGTAGCGTTTGTTGCTGGTATTAAACAAAATTTTGGAACTTTTGTAGAATGTTTGATGGTTGAGTACTAAGTTTGTGCCTAATTTGTAGTTTGGGATAAAGTCCTAAAGCATTGAAACCCGGAGAATAGAAGAAAAATAAATTTTTATTCATTGAGCCATTCTAAGATGCATTTATAAATCATGGTTTTATCTTTTGAAGCAATAAATATTGTTGTTGTTTAAATCTATATCGAATACTTCCGATTGCCATTTCTATAGCTTTAAAATAAATGTTATTGAAAAAATTACTGTATTTAGTTTTACAGATACCGATCTTCCAATTTCAAGATTTTAACAACTTTTTGAGATAAAGCCAAGAGATTTGATTTTTGAAAACTACGTGATAAAATCTAATATGCTGAAGATAACCTTCTCCAGTTGTCCAGTTAAAAGTTTTCCACCTCTTTCTCTAGAATTATCATATCTTATTCCACCAACTAACTCAATCACGCATAAATTATGCAGCGTAGCTTATGCGGGATATTCTCATAGTCGCATCTTTTTACAACAAGCGCTCCTTCATGCTCAAAAAACTTTTTAATAATGTATATTTTCCTCAAACATGAACGTTTTTGGAATTCTCTCTTCTTAATGTTTCCTTACTCATACAATTTACTTTTTTTAAATCATAAACAAATTTTAAAAAGTTAGATTATAAATTTTTAGATAATTAGTAAAAACAGTTACAAATAAAAAAAATTAAAAAAACTTTTTTTTTTTACTTGTCATTATTATCAACCTGATTCTCCGCGCGCGCGAGAGAGAGAGAGAGAGAGATAAAAAATTGGGGAGGATTCACCTTGGGTAAGTGAAATTTAATTTTAGGAAATTTAAGGAGTTTTTTTTTTTATTAATACCTCGTGGAAAATTTTTTAAAAAATTGGGGCCCTGAAGACAGGTTTTTTAGGGGGGCCTTAGACCCAATAACCACGGCACTCATGCCATCATTAAAAAAATACGTATAAAACACATGAGCTTACCACATTTTTAATTTTAACAATTTTTTAAATTATAAAAATAGTAAGTTTTGATCCCATTGTAGAAAACACAAGAATATTCCAATCACGCGGTTTTTTTTTAACTTGAACAGTTAAAAAATAAAATTTTTAATCTATTTAAGCGGATTTGTAATTAATATTTTTGAGAGCTGTTATCAAACATCAAATTTTTAAATATCAAAGTTTTATTTAGAAAAAACATGTTTGGTAAGCAGCCGTAACATGTTTATGAGCAGCCGTAGTGCAGTGGTTAGTGCGCCACTTCTGGGCAAGTTTATAAACATCGGTAAGGAAAGAGGCGTGAACTTCCTTTCAAATGCTTTTCCGCGGGGCTCTGTGATAAGACCATAAGGACTTACTGGCACACTTAGAATAATCAATTTAAAAAAAATATATTATTACCGTTTTATTACAAAACATATACAAAATATAAAAAAATTAGATTGTAGTGGTATGTACACACCTCCACAAATTACACGTGTAGAACGAATACAGAACGGTTAAGTTATAAAACTTGTGAAAACTTTTTGTATTATGTAATTGTGAATAAATTTTTAAAAAAATGTTGAAAGTGTAATACTAATAATAATAAGTGTAATTTTCTTAAAGTTTTTAATCTGTTAACTGTCTATGCTACAGTACACTTATATAAAAAAAGTCATCATACTTTTTTATATATGTTTTTCCGACACGTAGCCGGCGTAAAACTTTCCTGTATTAATATTGTGTGGCGATCAAGGGTAAGCGTATGGCTTAGAAATACTATATGTATGTGTAAGCCTTTATGATATAGAATGGAAAGGGTAAATCTATAAATTAGTGGCCTAAAATAATTCTATTTTTTGTATTCTAAAAAAGGGAGAAAAGATTTAAAAATGCGAGTTTATGAAATAATAATAATAAAGTATAATAATATTTATTTGTAATGATAGTTTGAATATTTATAATAGTAATAGTTATTGTTAATTTTAAAAAAAGTATTTATTTTAATAGTTATGATATTTGTAATAAATATATTTAGATATTTTAAAGTCTCTACAAAATAGAGTGCAAAAATGTAATTATTTTAGGCCGCTAAACTGTTCATTTACCATGGAGATAATCTCCCAACAACATTAATGTAGGCACTTGTTTGTTTTACAAATAGGAATACTACAGTTAAGCAGCCTAAAATAATTTTAATTTATTGGTTTTTTTGCTCTTCAGTGGAGACAAGGTTGCTGCCCAATGCTAAACCCTTAGTTGATGTAGTAGCGCACTCCTTTGCAGCAGCAGCCTATAAGATAGTTGGATTAAGTAATAAAGCCAATAAATTTTTCTTATGTTTAAAAAGTCTCCTCTGACGAGAGTGAAACAAGCAAAAAAATAAAATTATTTCGGGCTGCTTAACTGAAGCTTTACTATCAAAAGTACCCCCTCTAGATGGTTGTAACGACCCCTTGTTGTTGATTTTATTTATTAAAGCCCATTACTTACAATGTTACCAAAGCTTATTTGTTATTGGTTTTACATTAGGAATAAGCAAAAAGTAAATTAAGTTGTTGAATTATCTTCCCTAAGTTGGTTTTAATATTTTTCAAGGTTGTGCATAAATTTATTTATTGAAAAATGCTCTTGCACAAAAAAAAAATCTTTGAAAAAATTTTAACATTATATATTGCCATTTTGAAATTATATAATATATAAGTTGATAACTTTACACTACCTACAAAGTTTGTAAACTAACCCAATAGAACCATAAAGAAAAATAAAAGACAACAAAAAATAAAAAAAGATCAAGAAAAAAGATCAAGGTTTTTTGTTTTTTTTTAAATTAAAAAATAATAATAATATTATTAGAAAATCATTTTTAAATAACAACAAACATTTGGTTTTTAATCTTAGTTTTCAGTCTGTACCAGTTACCAAAAAATGTATGATTTTAGTTTTTTATATTTTGGATTACCTAAAGTTCATCTAAAGTTCAGAGAGAATTTTTTCTTCTGAATTTTAGATGAGTTTAAACGTCTTTGAACGCCCAACTTTGTATTTTTTTGTTGATTTTTATATCATATTTACAGTTTACAAATAATCTGTGAAAAACAACATGGAAAATTATTTGGTATATTTTTTTATAGTTTTGATCTAATGTAGTGTTCTTATCAACTTCGACTAAATCGACTAAAAGTTGATCAGTCGAAATTAGAAAAATTAAATAGTCGATTTAATCGACGAAGGACTTCCTACTAATCGATCAAAAGTCAATTTAGTTGAGTAAAACTCATAAAATCCTTATATCTTTTCATTCGACTTTTCATTATTTATTTTTGTTTGTTCATTTAGTCACAATAGTATATACTATTATAACAATTAGAAGTCGTCCACAAATTACGTCACGCAATTTTTGACCGTTTCAGACCTATTCCCCCTCCCCCCTTCTTGTTACAACATCGTAACTCTTTAGCTCCAATTTCCTTATGAGTACCTAATTTTTTGTTTACTCTCTTAAAGTTTTATCTAATTCATAGCTTGGTAGCATTATTTATACCTAATTAAACTTTCGATTATGTATATTTCAACAATTTATTTTTCTTTTGTTTACTCGATGCTTGTGATTCTCATAAATACTTTCATACTGGGCGCTCAAGCTGGCTCGGAGCCTTAGACCAAAATTAAGTTGTGAAGCTCCGAAATTTATATGTCATTATTCTATACAATCACATTGTAAATATGATTTTTAATGACTTTTTTGTTAGCAAGTATTTAAGTATAAAGGTAAATCATTGGGGTTTGGGAATAGATTGTCTCGTTGTCGGAGCGGGCCTTCTTTCCTCCAATATTATTTAAATAAAATGAAATTAAAAATAGAAAACGAATTTTATATTCGTATATTTTATTATTTTTATTACAATTTATTTCAAAGAATTGAATTATTTCCATACTTCGACTAAATCGACTTTTAGTCGACTTAATCGATTTAAAAAATGTCTTAATCGATTTTAGTTTTTATATCGAAATATATTAGTCGATTTCGTCCATAGTCGAATTATTTAATAGTCGTAACAACACTAATTTAATGTTAAATCATTGATCAAAACTTTAGAAAAAAAAATATTTAAGAGCTGAAAACATTTAGACATTATTTTAAAAAAAGCTTAATTTTTTTATCTTTTATATATAGGGATTCCAGGTTCACCAAAGTTAAGAAGTCAAACAATTTTTATAGACGAAGGTAATTAATAATTGTGCTTTAATTAAAAAAATTTTACTTTTCTATAAAAATAATATCTATAGTATTAAAAAAAAATTACTTTGGTCATACATTTAAAAAATTTAAATTTTTCATTTTTGGGAGTGAATTTATGTGGTAAATATTTCTAAGCAACACTTGGTAATGTAGCGGCGTAGTTAAGGCAAAATATAAATGCTGAAAATGAAGGGAAATTTTTAAAACGTTGACACCAAATAAGTTAAGATATAAACAGATCATCTGATGTAAATGTAAACTGTCGTCGCAATTTACGTTTATCACGCATCCATAGATTTTCAACATTTTGGGTATGAACTCCATCATTTAGGGGATCAACGAAATAACGCTCATGAACAATTACTGCATGTGAGTAGATTCTGTTGTGGACGTTTTTAATTCCCCCATATTAAGCCCAACCATCGGAAACGATATGCTTTCCAGGTAAAATATAACGCAAAACCATTTCTTGAAGTGTTTCCGCAGTGCGATCAGGAACTTCGAATAAAAATTATTTACCTGAATCCCTTTCCACTCCTCCGAACACCCAATAACCATGTCGCTACTGCTCATGCTGATACTTGGAAAAACTTTGATTTGTCTATTTCTAAAACAATCGGAGAACTGTCATTATTTACTCCGCCAACAACATTAGGATTAGTTTCAATCTCTTCTTCACATACATCTCGACAGAAATTAGCCCGATCAACAAGCTCACAAATACTCATACGTGCTTTATGTCGAATGTCTTTAAGTTGCATATCTCTGCTCCAGCAATAAATAAAGAGTACAATCAGCTTCAGCGATAACTTGCTCCTGCTAAAAAAAGATCGATTGCGTACACTTAAACAATGCTTGCATTCTTTACAATACCATCGGTAGCCGTACTGTGTTCCCTGGTAAGCGTCTAATCCAAAAGGCCGATTACAAAGATTACAAAAAAAAACTGTTTTTAATTAGTTTTCGCTGGGATAACCATCGTAGTGTCAGCATTGGTTGATCTGAACAAGACCCAAGTTCAAACAAACACCGGTTCTCAGTTAAAAACAGCTGCCTTATTTAGTATTTCTGCATCCGTAACTATACTTGGTTAAGGCACTTGGTCTTCCGCGGTTATCACGTTGAAAAGCCATCTAAATGATTTGATTTTAGAATAAATTCAAGTAAATATATTTTAAACAATATTTAAAAAATATATTAAAAACAACATTTTAAAAAATAGGTTAAAGTTTTCATAGTTTTAATGACTTTTTTAATTGAAAAAAGTTTCATTTTACTTTTGTTGAACTCCATCGCAGAATTTTAAAAATTAAAATAATTTTACGACGTCAAAGTAAAACGATTTTACGCCGCTTATCTGCAACATTACTAACATTTACTTCATAATAATTTGTTTTTGGAGTAAAACGGTCATTGTATGAAAACCATTGGTAGTATAGTAGATTACTAAAGACATATGGTTCAACAGCGATTATACCTAAAACTCACAAGCTTTTACTATTTTTTAGTAAGTACAGACGACTCCAAAATTCTAATATGGGAAAACATATAAATTTCTTGGAATTTATAAAGTTTTAAAGTTGAACATGAATAGAAAAATATGCATATGTAGAGTTTGTGATTTATTAATGTTACAAAAAAGCTCTTTAATATTGATAATGAATGTATTTTCAGAAAATCAAAAGAAAAATGGTGGAAAATTTGCACTAATAAAACAAAAGTTGGTATGCACTTTTTTTTAATTTTTATTATGAACAACAATCATTGTTTATAAACAATGTAATGTGGAGTCGTCAAGACCTGCTCAACATCTAAAAGGCAGTAAACATTTGATATTGAAATTTTGGTAAAAATTATAATTAAAATATTTAACTAATATATTTAATTATTTAAATTAAATTTATGTCATAAGAGTTTTGGGTAAAGATGTTGTCAGTAATACAAATACAAGGGTGTATACGAATACTGACCAGACCTCACCGGACTACACCGAACCACACCGGAGAATAAACACAATATTAGTAGAATAAATATGCATAACACGGTTTGAGCGTGTTTTCACACTTACAGTCATAGTAAGTAGAAACCATGTGAAAATAACGGTAAAATTTTAACCAGACCAAACAATATTAATTTTAAAAATTAAATTTTAACCAGACCAAACAAAATTAAAAAATTTTGCGAGTGGTTTCTATTGGTACAGACATTTTGCGCTAAACCTGAATTTTACTTTTAAGAAAACAAAGCGTATGTTTATGTACCTCGTCCTACCATTTTTTTAATTATATCTTGAGATTATACTTTCACATTGATAACATAATATCGAATTAATATTTGCAGAAAAAATATTACAAAAATTGGACACTACAATTATAATTGTACTTCTGAATAAAAATTAATTATTAAAAAACTAAAAATCAATATGTAAATATTATTTTTTAAACTAAAATTTTGTAAAACATCAAAATTAAACATCTCCAAAAATAACTTAAAGAAATTATGAAATATAAGTTATCTGATTAGTAAATAAAATAAAGGGAAAATTCTTCTTGAAAAATGCTGCTATGAAAATTTTTTAAATTGGTTTTTAGTTGAAAGTTCTTTAGATTTCGTTGCAGGAAAGTAAGTTGTCAAGTACAGCCTGCCAATACCTAAAAAACAAAAATAAAAAATTACTACTACCCTATCAATTTATCATACATGCTCTATTTTCATTCAATTTGTAAATTTTATTTCATAAATCTACACACACTGTAGTTTGCATAGTTTGTTGAACAGCCTAGCTTTAGATTTGTTGTGGTTTAAATAGCTAACCTTAAGTTAATCTTAAACCAATATAATAACTTAACCTTAAACCAATAAAACTATAAACTATAATAAAATAACCTTAAACCAATAGAACTACTATACACATCTACACCTTAATTTATTAAAAAAAAATCAAAAACATAACATTAAGAAAGGTGTCATCTTATTGATATTTTTATAACAGGTAATATTTATAAAAACTAATAGAAATAAATTATTTTCATATTTTGAATATCTTATCTTTTTTATAAAGGTTATATGAAAATATCTTGAAATAATATGAATAAAATCCAGGTCTAAAAAAATATATTAATTAATTGAACACATATAATTTGTTCAAATTATTTAAATTGAGATATAATTAAAATGCAAAAGGATTTTCAGAAATAAAATGAAACCAAAAAATTTGTTGTTTGTATATCCTTTTTGATGTTTGCCAGCACAAATTTTTTAATAAAAAGCCATAAAACTGAGCAGCCTTGCAAGTCATTACATCTGTGATAACTATTTTGAAATTCACAATACTTGAAATAATTTTATTGTGACATACAAATCCGGAGTCCTTTTGGGACTCCACATCCCTGCTTGGATCATGGCTTTACTTAGATAACCTTAACACAAACATCAAGGTTTTTAATAATCTGATAATGTGCATCAGATTACTATAACCTCATAATAAGTATATCCGATACTTTGTATCAGATGTTTATCAACTTTGAAAAACAAACTACAAATTGTTTTTGTTTTTGAACATGCAACATATAAATGGATATTAATAAATATAAATGAGAGAAACACAGTTTTTTTAAATATACACCAACATTTGTATGAAAAATTATTATTATAAAATATTTATATATGTAAAAATAGAAAATTTGAGAACACTTAAGTTAATTACTTATATAATGTAACATATTCAAATAGCCGTTTGAATATACTAATTATAATTCCTAAAAGACTTTTTTTGTAGCTATTTATACATTATATTCACAGTAATACCAGTCTTTACATTCCTTCAATAATAAAATTGTTGTAATCAATAATAAACTTTTTTATCAACTTAATAAGAACTTTATAATAAATTAATAATATATAACCAAGTAAAAAATTTATTTTTCATAAAAATATTTAAAAAAGTTACAATTTATTTACAAAGTATAAAAAATGTAGAATAAAATCTAGACAATTTTAAAATTTAATGAACATAACTTTGAAAGTCATGATATGAAATAAAACAGAAAACAAAACAAAAATATAAAAGTAAAAATAATAATTAATATAAACAATTATGAAGATGTAATAATAAAAAGATAAAACTTGGAACCTCAAAAACTTTCAAGCATTTTTTTTTTCTCACAAAGCCTACTTATCTCAGTCAAATAAAATAAAAAGTAATATTTAATGTCTTTAAATATCCTAATAACACAATAATGTAGCATTAATATACACTTACTTCAAAAAATGATCTGAATGCATTTCTTGGTTAAACACAGACAACACTGATGTGTAGCCAGTCACACGTTGCAAGTGAAGATATTTGTAAACATTTTTCATACTGTTTTAATATATATTTATACCTACTAATAAATATTATTTTTATAAAATATGTTTTATTAACTATAAAATTTAAAAAAAAATAATTTAATGTCAAGTGACAAATAAATAAAAAATTGTGTAACATTTACATTTTAACATTCAAGATAAAATCTTACAAATAGTTTGTTTTTTAATCAAATATTAAAAAAATATTTTTTTAAAATGGCTGCCAGTTTTCTGAAAATTAGTCAAAAAGTCGCATAGAAACATCAGAGATAAACTCATACTTATCTTTTACTTCATTTATAAAAAAATTTCGCAAATAGTCCTTAGTGTGTTAGGTCCATATTTAGTTAGAGATTTTGAAGTTAATTCATTATTTTAGGTTTTAAGACTTTGAAAATCAAAAATGTCAATTTTTACAAGAAAAAATAAGATATCTCAAGATATATTCATTAACTTTCTAGAATAAAATCTCTAGCTAAAAAGTAAGATATTAATGCAAGTATCATTTTCAAATATAAAACTGTGTGTATAGAAGAGGTAACATAGTGGTTTATCGAGCATTTTTTTGTAGACTTATTTATTATGATTAAAATAATACGAAGAATGTGTAAAAATACATATATTCATTCTTCCATAAACAAAATATATAACTCTTATTTCAACATAATAACACATTAAAACATTTAACTTTCGGCCAATTAAGCCATGATCATTGGTTACTTAACCGCATGTTTTAGTGTAGACTGAACCAAACATAAAAATATTCCAGTCTACGCAACATTTAGTTTTAATAGTCTCGCGAATAATTAGCGCTGAAAGATTTTTGGCCAAAAATTCACGCCGTGTAAGTTACATTCGTAATACATAAATGCAATAAACATTTAAACATAAAAAAATTTTTTGAAAATTTTAAATTTTTATAACAATTTTAAATTTTTATAACAATTTTAATTGTGTACCCACAAGTAAAAATATGTATTTAAGTAACAATTCTTTAGCATACCCTAGTTACACGTTTACCAGCCCAACCTTATAACTAAGTAATGTTTTTAATTTATGTAAAAAGAATTAATTTTCATAAATACATGTCTAGATTTAAGCAGAGCATAAGTTTCTTATGAAATTAATGAGTTAGGACTGCTTGCCCTAACCAATAACCCTTAGCACTTGCATGTACAATCCACTGCGCCTGTCCTTATTTAAGTCAGTTGATGAAGCAACACTCCACTGCGCCTGTCTCTAGTTTAGTCAGTCGAAGCATGAATACTAGGGTGGAGTGAATTTTAGTTTTTTTTACAATTCGTTTAGCCTGGGTGTGCAAAAGTTGTCTATTCATTTCAGAAATACTCTGGAAAAATATCAATGCTCTAGGAAATTATCTTGAGGTTCCTCAGGACCTTTAAAATATTAATGGGTCCCTAATATTATGTAAAAAAAAGTTTTTCAAAAGTATGTCATGTTGGGTCTCAAAAGAAGCAAAATTTTATAAAAATTTCAAAAATAACAATTATTTTTTAAAAAAATTGGTATTTTATAGTTTATTGCAGAAAAAATGACCTTTTAAACTGAAAATGAAAAAAGTTTATTTTTTTTAATTATAATTTCAAAAAAATCTTAAATAATAATTTTTTTATAAAATAATTGTTATTTTTAAAATTTTTATAAAATTTTGCTTTTTTTGAGATCCAACATGACATACTTTTGAAAAACTTTTTTTTACATAATATTAGGGACCCATTAAAATTTTAAAGGTCTTGAGGAACCTCAAGATAATTTCCTAGAGCATTGATATTTTTCCAGAGTATTTCTGAAATGAATAGACAACTTTTGCACACCCAGGCTAAACGAATTGTAAAAAAAACTAAAATTCACTCCACCCTAATGAATACTCTGCAGTGCCTGTCCCTATTTTTGATTTAAATTAAAAAAAATTTTTATTATTTATATAATTTTTTATTGTATATATGTGTCACAAATGTAAATTACATATATTTCGCTCAAAAAATTGTTTTTTATACTCCGGTGGGGTCCGGTGTAGTATTCGTTTACACCGAAAATGCTCCTTTAGTTACACACCAAAAAGTATATCTTTAGTTAGACACAAAAAAGTAGTTATGTACACCAAAAAACAAAATTTATGCTGTTTTCTTGAGTTTATTTCAGTCAACTTTTATTCAAGATTACTATTTTTTAGAAACGAGAAGACTCTTTGACAGGAAACAATGAAGTTGATGACTTTAAAGGTCTTCTTGCACACATACGCAGTAACCTTTGTGAGGCAAGTGAGCATGACCTCTCTGTTTATAAGGTAATGTTTTATGTTTTTATTTATAGAATATCATTTAGTATATAACAATTTTATTAAAGTAATAATAGATCAAATTAAAACTAGTTATCTTAGAAGGATAAATTTAAAAGACTTCATGTAACAGCATCATTTTCTTTAGCTGATAGTGTATTTATTTTATGCCCCAAAGTATATACAAAGTTTATGACAAAAATCTTATAAAAAAAATTAGGTTTAGTATAATAGAAAATTTTTGATAGTGCAACCATTTATTAAAAAACCTTATTTTAAACTCGCTCTCTGGACCAAACTGTGTTTTCAGTTCGTACTCCTTCAACGGTTAAGATACAAATGGACATGTTCATTCAGATACAAATCGATGTTCGGCCATCGTGTTTTACTTCCAAGTTCTTCATCCATCACTAAATGGAGGATCACTGAATTCTACCTAATACATATTTTTGACAACTGATAAACTGAGGTTTGTTGATGCGTTTCTCTGTGAACATTTACGATGTTTTCTGCTTGGTGTAGAAGTAGTCTCATCTTCATCGTTTTCTTATTCACTATCGTCAGCCTCAGTCAGAATCACTAAAACCAGGATAGTAAGATGATAAGTTGGATGACCTATTAGAAAGTTTTTGTCTTTTAGAGAGATGGTTTGTTTTCTTTAGTGGCCGCTTGTCCTTTGCTTTCCACTTGGAAATGGTACAATCGCTTGTCCTCGGAAGGTAACCATGTTCCATCCACTTTAGTAATATAAAAATTTCATCAATGGATTCATAGCTTCTCCGCTTGACACATTCAGCATAACATTTCAGTATTTATCAAGCTTTGCTCATATAACTTGATCAGATACGTGAGGATTTCCAAAGAAGTCACCACAATTTGGTGACTTCTTTGGAAATTTCCGTTATTTGCTCCTTTCTTCCTTTGATTTTTGGTCCAGGGAAATGGTAACATCCAATAATTTGCTTTTGGAGAGGCATTCGGCACTTTTCTTCTAGTGAATATTCTTCCAAAGGGACCCATTCTTCTTCTTGTATGAGAGTCTTCAAATTTTTATTGGTCCAGACATCCTTGTTCTTCTGAATGCTACTATCGTTAGGCATGTACAACACCATGTGTTGCTTCTGTAATAACTATAAAATTAGATAAGCAACTATATATACACAGTCTAAATTGTTCTAGAATATTTTAAATTGTTCCAGAATGTTCGAAATTGTTCTAGAATATTCTAAATTGTTCTAGAATATTGTAAATTGTTCTAGAATATTCTTAATTGTTAATAAAATTGTTCTAGAATATTCCAAATTGTTTCAGAATGTTCTAAATTGTTCTAGAATATTCTAAATTGTTCCAGAATGTTCTAAATTGTTCCAGAATGTTCTAAAGTTGTCTAAAATATTCTGGAATTTTCCAAAATGTTCTAAACTTCTAAACACTTCTAATCTATACAAGTTTTAAATGATTTTTAGCAAAGCCACACGTATTAGTAGTAGCAGTAACAAGATTAAATAAATGACGGTTTGTAATTTTTTTTGCGAGGTGACCTTTTTTTACAAATAGAGGAATTGAACATGTTTTCAATCTTTTCTAACAAAAGTTCGTCGATTCATGACACAGGAAAATATTTTTTTTAAAAAAGTCAAAAAGTCATAACCCTAGTGTACATATATTTGCTGGACCCTTTCCTACCCCTACCCCCTACCCCTCATACGCACTTGTACGAAAATTACTCAAATTGGGACACCCGCTCAGTGCAGTCTTAATATACGAATGGACTCTAAATATAAATTTTTTACAAAGTACACATAAGCATCCTAAAATTTGGATACAAACCTAAAGAAACTAAATTTTACTAATTTTTCACTAAATTCAACTTATTATATACCAATTAAATAGTTTTCATGTATGTAATTATGTTTCAAACAAAAATCAGTTATTTAAATATTAAAAATAACGATTTTTGACAAGTTTAAAAATATGCAGACAAAATGAATAATTTTTAGAAAATACAAGTTTTTCAACGATATTTCATCAAAAAATTTTATAAATGTAAAATCACCTTAGTATTTGTAATATATTCATTACAATCGAGAACACCTTGGCATCTACAAGGCATAGATTCAATTAAATTGATTCAAACATCAATTGAAATTGAACATGAATTGTAGGCTTGATGCCTTCCATTTGATGAAATCAAATGGGTGGCATAAATGTGTTCCCATAAATGCTTCTGATCAACAATATATTGAGTCCCATTAAACATTTATGGGAACATGATCACCATGTTCCCATAAATGTTTAATGGGGGTCAGATTTTAAAGTTCCCATAAATTATTAATGCCGGTACCTGACTTTAAAGTCAGATAGAAAAGCTTTATTTAGTGTGTTTTAATCATAGTATGCCCTAATAATGTTTACATCAAGTAAAGCTGTTTTGCATAAAGTTTCTTTCTGTATCATTGTTCAATAAAAATTAAATAAATTTAAATTTTCTAAAATTATGATTGCATCATGGATGAAAATATCACCAAAATAGCTACAGATCACAGGCCTTGTTACGAGATTTTGCTGCATAACGAAAAAGCATTTCGCTGCATAACGCATTTCCAAGTAACTTAACTCAGCAAATATATTTTGTATTGTTAGAAGTTATATTGCGTCACTAGCGTATTTTCAAGTACCGCATTGTAATTAAAATTTTATTAACACGTTAAAAATCGTACAAACAGTTTTTTTTTCTCGCTATAACAAAAGTTACAAATAAAATCTTAGTTCTTATTTGAAAAATCATTTTTATCATTTTTTTTTCAAATATGAACTAAATTTTATTTTAAAAAAAATATTTTTTTCATAAAATGAAACATAATATTTGTTTACTTTCTTATAATTTTACAGTTGGTTTTTGGTTATTTTATTAACTTTTAATAAATTTTTTCTTATTTATTTTGTAAACTCTTTTTAATAGTGTTTTTAAACAATAAAGAGTTTATCAGTTACCAATAACATATTTGTGATCATAGTTTATTTTCATAAATTAAACAAACGTCATTAAAACTTTACGTTATTGAGTTGACAATAAAAACTTAAAATATCTTATTAATAAAATATTTACATCAAAATAAATTGTGCATTTTTTAAACTATTATGACAAAAAATAATTTATATATTTAAAAAGAATTTATATATTTAGTTCCTTAAGATAAAACTTAAAACACTTTATTTTCTTCAACTAATTTTTAACAAGAACAAAAAAATTATTAAACAAACTGTTTCTTTAACAAAAAAAATTTATTAGTTTACAATTGCGGTTAAATGCTTTTACTTACGACTTTATTTCTTCTGAATAAGCGTCACATAAACGATATCAAAAGATAATTTAAATATTCTAAAAGATAAAAGTTTTGGATAAATGGGGATTTCCATTTCTGTGGGTGATTTTTCCTTTTTTTGTTTTAGCAATTAAAAGCTCAAAGACTCAGAGACTCAAAGCAATATGCAAACTATTATGATTTTCTTAAAAAATTTTTATAACAAAAATATTTTTATCATATTTTAGGCTACCTGAATAAATTAAATATATATATTTAGATCATTATATTTTTTTTGCGAAATAATATCGCTACTGTTTGAAAATAAACAACAATTTTCAAAATGCTATACTTTAGCTAGAAATAATTTATAACTGCCATTTCTCATTGAAAATATACTAAATATGAGTCTTAGAAGTATTAAATTTCACTTAAAATACTCACAAACAATTTATTTTCTTAAAAATATCTACATGAAATTAACCAACTTCTGTGCGTGACTTCTGTGCGTGATCATTTGTGAACTGCATTTAAACAATTGCTGTGACTCTATGATACATAGCGATCTTGTAACTTTCTGGAAAGCTTTACTAATGTTTAAAACATATAAAGAAATATATATAACGCTTAAACTTATATTTTTTGAGAAATTAAATTTTATTTATCTAATAACTAAAATTTGAGTTTTTCTGTTCTGTGCATGATTCCGTTTCAAACTTAATTTATTCTTTGTTAACATTACTAATGTATACCACTTTTTGTTAACAAAATATTTATATAGGTTAGAATTAAATGAGAGCAAATTAAAGATCACCAGTTTTATTATTATGAAAATAATAGACAAAACATATACAAGTTTCCGTGCATGATTTTTTTTGGAAATGCCCATAAACACATATAAATATATATATATATATATATATATATATATATATATATATATATATATATATATATATATATATATATATATATATATATATATATATATATATATATATATATATATATATATATATATATATATATATACATAAATCTAATTAAAATTTGCATGATTTTTTTGGAAATGCCCATATACATATATATATATATATATATATATATATATATATATATATATATATATATATATATATATATATATATATACATAAATCTAATTAAAATTTGCATGATTTTTTTGGAAATGCCCATATACATATATATATATATATATATATATATATTATATATATATATATATATATATATATATATATATATATACATAAATCTAATTAAAATTTGCATGATTTTTTTGGAAATGCCCATATACATATATATATATATATATATATATATATATATATATATATATATATATATATATATATATATATACATAAATCTAATTAAAATTTGCATGATTTTTTTGGAAATGCCCATATACATATATATATATATATATATATATATATATATATATATATATATATATATATATATATATATATATATATGTATATATATATATATATATATATGTATATATATATATATATATATACATAAATCTAATTAAAATTTGCATAAATACAACATTAAGTACTTTTACGTGGGTGTAATAGTTGCTTTCCAAGTTTTAAACCTTTGAAAGCAAGTATTGCACCCAAGTAAAAGTACCTAGTGTTGTATTTATTCATTTTTTCTTTTTCTGTTATTTATAAGTTTGAAAACAATCATCTAAAAATATGGTATTTATCAATATGATATTTTTTTACTTTTAAAATTAATAGGGAAGTCACTGGTCAACTGTCAATAGTGGAAATGTCATAAACAGTAATGATGGAGTTGATAATGAGCGATTTGAAGCACTTTGGGAATTGTTTTATGCTGAAATTACATACCTTATGGACCACCTTATTGTTTTGAATGATGTAAGTTTCATGAACTGTTGTTTATTTTTTAAATACACATTAACTTTTGTATAACATATTTTTTAAAACAACCTTTTAAACAATTATTTTCTAATATTATTCAGTATAAGTATCCAAACAAGAAATTTTCTTCTAAAAAGTAAACTGTAACAAAAAATTTCAGAAGAAAAGTTAACTCAAAAAAATTTCAGAAGAAAAGTTAACTCAAAAAAATTTTACAATATTATGAAGCAGGTTTAATCAAGATCTCAAAAACAACAACAACAAAAATACATTAATTTTATTTGTTAAAAACTTAATGATACATTCAAGCAAAATTTTTAACATAAAGTAAGTACTAGAAAAAAATTTTGGAGATAAAACTTTCCTAAACTAAAAATTTTGGAGATTAAACTTTCCTAAACTTTCCACCAAGTAGTTAATTTTTTTTATATTTTTTAATATCAAGACACTCTGTGCAAGTGTTTTGATCCAAAATAGCCTTAAGGTACTGAAAGGATTAGAGTCTGATATTTTGAGCCATCTATTCAAGTAGCTTAATCTGCTTAATTTTTTGCTTTTTTTAATGAATCTTTAAGCTTGTCTTTTCAGAGTGTTTTCTAAAGTTTTTCAGTTATTAGAAGATTTTTATTGTTTTTATAAACCTCAGTGACTATAGTTGGTCCAATTAACTCCAGCTTTCCTATTCCATTTTAAGCCATTGATCTACATCATAACATTTTCTTCACCAAATTTTACTGTTCCTCAAATGCCACTGATTGTAAATACTTCAGCTTTCCTTCTCTATAACTTTTAAACTCCATCAGGCTTCACAAGATTAAACTTCTGTTTCAAGGGTTTTTTTTGAAAAGAATGCTTTTTTGTATTGAACTCTTGCTTTAAATCCAGACTCTTAATGAATTTTGAATAGTAAATAGGCTCAATTGAATACCAAATTCATTTTCAAGATGGGTTGGTGCTTTAAATGTTGATAAAAATTCTTAAAAATTTGTTGATCAATTCTGTGTTTTGTTTTACACTTAGCTTCTGATCTTTGCTGATTTCTCCCATATCCAAATGTTTCTCTCTTTTTAATTAAGTTGCTAATGGTTCCTAATGCCATTCCAGTTTCTTCTTTTATCAATCTGATTTATTTAACTTGCTTGAATAAGTCAACAATATCTTAATGGTATCAAGAAATAATATAATGGTAAATGAAATGGGTTTGTAAAATATCGTTCAATTATTAGCGGTTACTCATTATTATTAAATGACAATATACATAAAACGATTGCTTAGAAAACTTTTTTTAATAATCTTACTTAATAATAAAAATTTGTTTAACTGTATTTGAAATCGTGAATAATGCTTTCAAAATAAAAATAAAAGTATTTATCAAAAAATTTTGTTTTGTTAATTTTTTACATGTAAAGCACTATTAGGACTTACCATAAAACTACAGCTGACTAACAATTGAAATATCCTATTAGATTGCATTGATTAGGTTGCATTGATTAGATTACATTGATTAGATTGCAGGTCTTTTAAAAATTGCAACTCTCAGAAAACTATATATGCGCATAAATTTTTACAAACAACATAAAATCATACTATGTAACAAATTAAAGTGTGAGAGTACAACAATATTTTTCAATCTTCAATATGATTTTTTTTTTTTTTTTTTTTTTTTTTTTTGTAAATAATATTTAAAACAAAGATTTTTGATATTATTTTTAAAACAATCAAAATAAATTTTTTCAAAAACATGAAATACTTTACAATTAAATGATCTAACAATTAAAATTAAAAAATTATTAGCTTTAAAATAAAGTTTCAAACTAACTCTTTCAAACTGCAAATAACAGAATTATTTGAATTTTCTGTACTTGTTTTGTTTACTTTGCGAGCTTGAAAGTTGCAGTATCAAACAAACCATAAACTATCATCTACAAAAAATAATTTAACTTTAATTTATTAATTTATCAACATAATTGTTAATAATTTCTTTATAATACTTTGTTTACATATTTAATTTTGAGAAATTGGTATTGTAATTGAAACTTAAAAAATATATATTTATATAAAATATATAAATATAATGCAGATTTTTAATATTGTATTAATTACTAAATAATGCTCTCTAAATTATGAAATATATTTGATAAAAATAAGTTTAGGCAAAGTTTTTTTTTTTTTGGGGGGGGGGGGGGGGGATCAAGCAAACCCTGTTACTAGTACTACCCTGTCACTAGTATCAGCCTGTCACTAGTACCAGTTTCCTGCCTTAAATAAAGGCTCTAAAGTTTTGGTTTTTGCAATTACCTTGATAATAAACTTTTTGACCCATTTTTTAGATAACCTAAGTTGTTTATCTGCGCTCTTTAATTTATTTCTCTAATTTGTTTCTCTAAACTTAACTTGTACTTGTTAGGTTGTACTCATTCTTGACATAAGTGAGATCATGAAAATTGCATTGATTGCATTTATTTTCAATTGCACGGTGCATTGATCTCTCTATTATTTTTACAATTTTTTAATTTTTTTTACATCATCCCTGTCATTATAGATTCTCTATAATTTCTTTAAATGTTGATGTGTTTTTTTTTGCATACAAACACACTTCTTATGTAGCCTTTTTGATACTGGCTGGTGTTTTAATTGTTATTCCTTCTTATTGAGTCAAGTCTTATTATTCCCCAATGTTTTTTTTTTTCTTGCACAGCTACTATACTTAATTCCTTTAATTTTTACTTGTATTATTATGAGAGTAAACCTTGTTGAAAACAAAGAAATTTATTAATGAATTGTTTTATTTGATTAAAGTACTATAAAATTACAAGTTTGTTTTTTCTTAAACCTGACTTAATTAAATCATGGATACTTTATAGCCTTTATATAGCTTCATCACTTTTAGGGTTAAAATTTTACTAAATTACATTAATTAGCAAGGTTTTAATATCAAATGAATGCTTATTTATTAAAGAACACTTTATCTAGATAAGAAAAAAGGTTCAGATATTATTTTATAGACGAATATCTGGATATTTGGCTGATTCATAATTTGAATCACCAACACCTTGACTTTGTTAGCAATATACTGTTCCATCATCATTTAACCATTAAGTGACAACCTGCAAAATGTAATACAATGTTGTGCGAATAAGCGAAAGACAATAGATATTTTTGCACTTTTACATATAGACGTTTTACATTTCACCTATATAAGCTTTAATGCATTTCCCTTAGTTATGTTTTTTTGTTTTATATAAAGTTTATAATTTTTAAAGGTGAAGCTTTATATACGAATTTTCAATTAACATTTCAAGCAAGTGGCATGGACGTACTTCAAGGAAAAATTAAAGAAATAATGTTAAGTTCAAATTACAATTAGAAAATTCAACAATCAACACTTTTTTCACTTTTTTGATCTCATAATTATGTCTAAGAGGAGTAAATTGTTACAAGTATAAATGTTGTGTAGCTAGTAAGTCTTACTGAAACAACAAGTTCATTATTGTTCTGATTAGTGATGAAAATTAAAGTTCATAATGCAAAAAGTCTTTTTGTCTTTTTTTTTTAATAAAAATTAATTACTACTAAGAATTAATTTCAGTTAGTACCTGGTTAGTTTTTGTTTCAGTTAGTATCTTGTTTCAGTTAGTATCTGGTTATAAGTTTGCATCAGTTAGTATCTGGTTATTAGTTAATATTAGTTAGTATAGGGTAAACATTGAACCAGAGAACTAATTTTTTATTAGGATTTAAATTTACTATTTTCAATTATTTAGGTACTTTTATAGCTTATTTTGTGTAGATTGTTTGTTTATTTATTATTTTTATAAAAAAAAAAACTTTTAAAGAAATTATAATTTTAAAGGAAAACCTTTGTAGTCTTTTTTATTGCATTATGGAGTTTTGAAATTGAATAGTTGAAGTTTTGTGATGTTTTAGTCATTATTTTTAAATTCTTCACCCTAAAAAATACTCTAGTGAAAATTTTAATTAGTATTAAACATAATAATACATAAGTTAAATTATGTGGCACAACTTGTCTAAAAAATAAGAGGTGTTTAAAATAAAATAAAAAAAGAATCAAGAAAAGAATTATAGAAATTAAAGCTAATTGTGTACTGTATTTTGTTAGAAAAATAAATGAATCTGGAAAATATAGTTGGAATGACCTAGACTAGGAATATTTTTTGTTACAGTTTTGAATAAATAATTTTTGGTTCACAGGAGACTATTATTAAATTGCTTATAAAAATCATTTGTCATTATTGTCATTGTCTTGTTCTAACATTTGCATTCTTTTCTATCTATTTTTTATTTTAATATTGTCCAATTAATCTTGTTACTACTATAGATTTTTTATTTTTTATTTGAGAATATAAACACTCTTGTATAACAAGAATTTCTTTATTATTGACTTAAATAGTAATATTAAATAGTAATAAATTTTTGTTCTTTACATATTGAAGTTTTTTGGAAAAAGGCTTTGATAAGTCATCTTATCAATAAGTTTATCTTTCTTAAAGTTTTATATTTTACTGATTATTATTCTATTTCCTTAAAAATCTCTATGTACAGAACTGTTTTCATATTTGAGCTTGGTCTTCTAACAATCACCAGTATTTTTAAAAATATTTTTTCATAGGTTTTTGCAAAACAACTACAGCATGCAAAAGGATTTGGATTTCTTACAGAAGTTAATGAAAGTACACTGTTTGCAAACTTAGATTCACTTATTGAGGTAAGAAATTTTGTAGCTAATATTTAGGTAAGAAAAGTTTGTAGTAATTGAACTTTTCATAGCAGTGGTTTATTTATACCATTGTAAAATATAATAGTTCAAATTATTTTTGTATTCAAGTTATTCATACTAGTGTTACATTAATAATAATTATTATTATTTAAAATACTAAATACTAATACTAAAAAAATACTTTTACTATGAATCCACTACTATGAATAACTATGAGTACTTTTTAGTGTATTCATAATAAAGGTCTATATATTATCAGTGGGTTGTTAGTAGCCAATCAAAATATGCTCTGTGTTTGGTAAAATAAAGTTTGGACTTGGTTATAATTAGGTTTAATCTGATGATTTTTAAAAATTTACCTAAAGTTCAGTGTGTTTTTGTTAATTCTCAGGCTTTATATCAATATGACCCAATAAAATATTGTACAAACTCAAAAAGTGTAACGCGTAAAATGTTACAGTTACAGTATTTAGGTAAAAATTATAAAAATTAAATTTGATTGTCTGGAAAAAAAAAAGCATTGTAAATCAAGTTTTTTAATATTTTTCTTCCTCAGTTAACATAAAATGAAAGTTATTAACTTCTGAACTTTCTTTGAAAAGAGAGGTTCCTGTTGTAAACAACCATGGCAAATATTAAGAAGGTTGGTACATCTGATGTGTTTGTAACAAAGATATTTGTGTCTTTCTAGGGTTTAATGAAATTCCCTTGATGCTGATCTTTAAAATTTATTTATTGCTTTCAATTTCATCATTAGAATTGTTTTAACAGTGGTAATTAGCTAAGCATTCTTTAAAAGTTTGTTCAATAATTTCTTTTATTATAGGTTTTAGATTATCAATTATTGAAAGTATAGTCTCATTTAATTTGTTAATAAATTCTTTGTAAAGGTTGTCACCTTACCTCACTAAATAAAAGTTTGTCTGTATATTCTGAAGAAATGTTATCTGTTGACATTTTAGCAAAATAACTATTAGTACAATGTAAAACAAAAAGTAAAAGGTATTCCGAGCAAAATAACAAAACAAAAAAAATCTAAAAAGTTTTTATTTCTTAATAATGATTTATTCAATTGTACAACTTTTATTTAATAAATTTAGCACTAGAGGCCTTTCATAAAAAATAGTTTCTATTAAAAAATTTGTATTTTTGTTAAAAGGAAATTAAGTTCTTGTTGCTAAGAGTTATAATTGTTTTGTGTCTTTTTAAATAGAAAGTGTTAATTAAATGGTATCATGTTTTTGTTCGTTTAAATGATTTTCATAAGATAATAAATTCTTTTCATTTTTAAGTTCCCGTAAAACATAAAGTTTTTTCTTTGGCAATCATAAACATGGTTCTTAAATCTGTTAGTTAATTGGCCAGTTCTGCAACTGGAGATATGGCCATTTGTCCAATTTCTTAAACAGTTTGTTTTTCCAGTGTATGTAGATCAGGTTTGGAAAATACCCAGGTTTTTTAAATAAAACCCAATCCAAATGGGTTTTATTGGGTTTTTTTTTTAAATTGATCAAAATTCTAAATTTTTATTATTGTATGTGTACAGTAATTTTTTATTTATTTCATAAGTTTATCTTCCTATTGCTCCAGTGTCCACTTCAGTCAAGTGAGCAACTCATTTTTTAAAAATATTTTTTTATCCTTAACTTAGAACATAACATTACCATTTTTACTCACAAACAACATTAACAATCAACATTTTTAAACAAGGTCGCTGTATTATAATACTTATTATATATATATATATATATATATATATATATATATATATATATATATATATATATATATATATATATATATATATATATATATATTAGGGTGGAGCGATTTTCATAGCAAAAAAAAAGAGTTTAAAAACCAATATTACTGAGACACGAATCAATGTCTATTAATTATAAGATAAAAGTAAAAAAATATTTTTTGATTTTGATGAGATCTTGAGGGTCCTCTTTGGAATTTAAATTCTTGAGAGGTCCTAATATTTTTGAATTTTTTTTTTTCTAAACCATATCAACCTTGGACTCAAAAAACGCAGAAAAAAATGCTTGTTTCATAAATAATAATTTTATTTAAAAAAATTTTTAGTGAAAAAAATACTTGCAAAAATATGCCTTAAAACCCCCGTTTTGTTTGGTTTTTAATGAAAAAAACAACTCTACTTTTTTAATTTTAATTTTTTAATAAAAAAAAATATTATTTTCAAAATCAGCATATTATTTTGCTTCTTTTAAGTATCAAGTTGATATAGTTTAGAAAAAAAAAAATTTAAACAATATTAGGACCCATCAAAAATTTAGAATCCAAAGAGGAACATCAATAACTCATCTAAACTAAAAAAAAAAGAGTAAGGTTCTTTTTTCAACAAAAGATATTGATTTGCTGCTCAGGCAAATCAAATTTCGAAATTTTTCAAAATCGCTCCACCCTAATATATATATATATATATATATATATATATATATATATATATATATATATATATATATATATATATATATATATATATATATATATATATATATATATATATATTATGTTATATTATTTATATATATATATATTATATATTATGTTATATTATTTATATATATATATTGTATATTATATATATTACATATAATATTTATTATATATAATATATTATATATATATAAATATGTAATAAGTATGTAATGATGTTTGAAAAATATTCATGCAATCTTCTAATCAATACAGGCAACTTCAGAATTTGCAAAGCGCCTAATAAAAATATTCCAAGATTGTCAATCTGTACTAACTGCAAGTACAAAAAATATAGTAGAAGCTTTTAGAGAGGTATATTTGTTCATTATTTTTGTTTTATAGTTATGAAGTGTATATTTATCACTAGTGGCTCAGCCAAAATTTGCATTGTTTGAAATTTTAATAGTTATACCAATGTTAAATATGTCATGGTTAATGATGTCATGGGTTGAATTAAGTGATTGGGAGTTGCGAAGGTCTGTAGGGAATTAATGATATTGAAATATTTTAAGAAGATATTGCGATTGCGAATTTTTACATTACTTTAAGTAGAAAAATAGCATTGCTGTAAAATTACTTTTTTCAAGTAAAACATTCCATTATTAAAACTATGTAGTTTTAAATTTAAAACATTTTTTCTATTATTGCTTGTATCATCAACCCCTGGATTATACGTAAAAGTTATGGTGATTTGCAGAATTATGAACTTACTACATAACCATTGGATTGAGAAAATTGATGTTCATGCTTTTTTTACAATAAATTATTTGCAAAATATTTTGATTACATAAAGTAAAAGGACAGCTTTTCCTAGAAGGTCTTAAAGTTTTTAAACTTTTACATTTTACTTATGAAATTTTTAAATCTTTAAAGCAAAATTCAAATTTACAACGTTGTTAAAAAGCAGGTTTCAAAGTACTATAAAAAAAAAGAATTTGATTTTTAAATAAGAATGCAAATATGCTTTAATATCTCAAGTATTATTATTTATTTTTTTTTATTGATTTATTTGATTGACAGTTGAAGAAATGTTTGTTTTAAAGGTCTTAAAGCATTAGACATATTTTATTTTCAAATGAATTTTGGTATATATTAATTACTTATTATTATTTATATTATTTTTTCAATAAAGTATTTATAATCCTTAGATTATTTATTGTTCATTTGAAGACCTTAGTGCTAAAAGTACTTGATTCACAAAATACCATTATATTTGAATTGAATTTTGAGATCCAATTTAAATATTTAAACTGACTTTGGTTTAAATGAAAAAAAGTTTAAAGGATTTTTTCCTTGTTTAAAAGTTTTTTAAACATATAGTTCATAATGCTGAATGAGTTTAGTAAATTGAACTGTTTTTTACCTAAGAAATATGAGTTTTTAAGTTTTTTTAAGTAATTTTTGTTAAAACAAGTGAGTTCTTTGCTCAATTCAGTGATGAATTGATATTTAATATTATTTTTGTTTTCTTACGTTAGTAGTTTGCAATTATATATTCCCTGACTTCTTCAGGGAAAATAAGGCTTATGAAAAGTGTTTAAGTTTAAATGTAGTTTTAGTATAAATAAGCAATTTTTAGTTGAAAACTTGAAGGAGAAACCATATGTTGCCTTTTTATCATTGAAGGTACTCGCGTTGCTTCTCTTTCTTTTCTCTATAAGTAAAATAATGGGCTCCTATAAATACAATAATGGACTAGCGTCTCTTGTGCTATCTACTAAAATTCATTCTCGTGTTACTTATCATTCAATTAAGTCTTATTGAATTATATTTAAGTCAGTTAAGTTTTATTTATTATTAAGTTGTCTGTTAATTGTTATCTTGCCCTATAAATTTCATCATTTCTCTTCCAGTAACTACCAACTCTAATAGTGGTTGCTTGCAGTCTTGTTGGAAGTGAAGATGTTGAAAAAAAAAGTTCAATACATACTTATATAACCATGGCTATCTTTTGTCTTCTGAAGAAATTACAGAAAGCATCAAAATTGGCAGAGAAATGCAGCAACATCATATATATTTTAGCAGTTAATTTTGTGAAGACTTGAAAAATCAAAAATTGAAAAAAGAAAGTAGCATTATTGCAAAAGATTGTTTGGGATAAGATAAAAGCTGAAAGAGCATAACGCCAACTTCAAATTTCACTTGAGTTCTTATCTAACCAGTTTTTTAAACTATTAATGGAGAAAAGAAAAGTAGCTTTATACTTTTAAAAGGGTCAAATAAACAAAAAAAGTTATTTAAAGCAAAAAAGAAAGAAGTAAAGAGTTTTTTTATATTAAAAAAAAGCTAAACAAGAACTAGACTATATTATTAAAGGATAATGTTGGATCTATTTATTTCTGACATTATCCTTTAATAATATTTTTTTTATCATATTAATAAAGCCAAATGTTGCTTTTTTAATATTTAAAAAAAGCAAATCTTAATTGGATTTGTACTGGAATTTTATAACCAAATATTCTGGAAAGATAGGTAAATGGTCCTGGAATGTCCTGAAATTAAAACTTTATTTTTCTGTGGGAACTCTGTTATTAGATTTAATTTCTCTATTCTAGTTATATTTTCAAAATTTGCTCTCTACAATTAAAAGGAAGTATCTTAAAACAAAAAAATTGACTTTATTGCCTAAAATGAGTAAAGTAAAAGAATTAACTCCAAGGAAGGTTTCAGCAGTGAAAACACTAATTAAGAGAAGCGTTAAAGTCAAAGGCACATTGCTGAGAAATGTGACATTTCTGGAGCCTCAGTTAGTAGAGTTAAGAAAGATTAGGGGTTTGGTCAGGATTTCTGTGAAGAAAGTACAAAGAACAGGAAGTAAAGTAGCATCAAATCAAAGTCTTCTGGTTGCACCAAGACAATCCAATCTGTAAATATTCTTTAGATTGTTTTGTGGTTACAGGTGTGCTTCTGTTATGTCCTTTTTGAGTCCTCACTGTTTGTTAGATGATGAAACAACAAAGTTCCACAGTTAAAAAAATACTTCCTCTGGAATATGTTTTTTCAAATGTCATGCATCTTACTTGCATTATGGTTTAGGGAGCTATCTCTGCTCAAGTTCCAGACAGTCATAATTGACTGCATGGTTTCCTAACATAATTGACTGCATGGTTTCCTAACGGCGATGGAATTTATGTGCAAGATAGAGCTCTTTGCTACGAAACTCAACTTACATGAATCCTATTGAAAACTTCTGAAATCTTTTCAAATATAAGGTGGATACTCCAAGTATGAATCCTTACTCCGAGTATGGAATCATAATCAAGACACCAGCAACATTTGCTCGCATCTCATACAGCAATGCGAGCAAATTTTGTCTTGCTGCTTATTACTTGTGGCTCAAGTAATAAGCTTATTACTTGAGCCACATATATAATAAGTAATACTTTATTGAAAAAATAATATAAATAATAATAAGTAATTAATATATACCAAAATTCATTTGAAAATAAAATATGTCTAATGCTTTAAGACCTTTGTTCCGTTTATATATGATATATGCATCCGAAACATGAGCCTTGTTTGTCAAGGTTCATGTTTCGGAGCTATAGAGTTAAGATAGGGTTATACCACAAATAAGTAGCCTCCTTGTCTGTAGTCGCCTTCTTGGCCTTGAGGAGATGAATTAACAAAATATATATATATATCCACATCCTCATAAATAGATATGAGGATGTATATATATATATATATATATATATATATATATATATATATATATATATATATATATATATATATATATGTATATATATATATATATATATATATATATATATATAAAGACAAACATAGATCTCTAGCTAATTATAGTTCACCTTCGCAAGGCCATGAAGGCCACAACAGTCGAGAAGGCTACTTTAGTTGTGGTTTCAACCCTCTCTCAACTCTATAACTCTGAAACACAAACCTTGACGAACAAGGCCACTAGGTGGAGAAACAAGTTGCATGCGGTACCACCAGGGATGTGGTGGGGATCAAACTTGGATCAACATACATCCATACATATATATATATACACACACACACATATATATATATATATATATATATATATATATATATATATATATATATATATATATATATATATATATATATATATGTATGTATGTATGTATGTATGTATATAAAACTAGGGTTATACAAAAGTTTAACATTTTAAGTATTGTAATGGTATTTGTTATAGTTTGACAAACTTCTTACACCACAATATAATGAATACTGTTTGAACTATCAAAGAGCAAAAACTCATTTGGAAAATTTGAAAAGGAGTGAAATGTTTTTAACATTTTTGAAGGTAATGGTTTTATTTTATGTTTTTAAACTTACGTATACATATATTTATGGATATCAAATTATAAAAATAAATGTTATTTTAAAACTACACAGGAAAACTGAATTTGGAGCAATTTCCTTTTTTTACAAAAAAATTTTAATGTACTATTTAAAAAAGAAATTTTTAACATGACTTTTTTTAAAAGCAGTCAAACTTAATTGGGATTTTTCAGAATATGAAAACTTTTATTAGAACCTTTTGAATTTGAATACACTCAGGTGCCGAATAAGCAGGGGGTTCAAAATAACCAAGACTAAAGAATTTGTTTTGAAATGAAAAAAATTATATAAGTATGGTGGGTGCATTTATTTGGCTACTTAAAGTAGCAACAATGAATTCTGCAAAAATCGCATGTTATTGGTAAATTTTTCCAAGTTTGTTTTTACAATTCAAAAATAAATTTCCTCACCCAGAAATCTTTAAATGAAATTATCTTCCATTGTAATATTTTATTTAGTAAGAAATATATTATATCTATGTTTATATTTATATTTTCTATGGATTTCTCATAGAAAAATTCTTTTTACTTAAGGTTACTAACAATTTTTCCTATCTCATCCTGGAGGAGCATGATTTACTGAAGAAAAGTTCTATTATCTCAATAAATAGCTACTGGTTTCAGCATATAATATTTTTTTTTTAGTGGTGTGAGCAAGACAATAGATGTCAAAGACTTCGACTGGAAGACTTCTTAGTTGCACCACTGCAGCATTTAACTAAATATCCACTTCTTTTAAAAGCTATACGTAAAAGAACACCTAACCATGACAAACACACATTTCTTCTATCAACCACTATTATAAACATAGAAAACTCAATAAGTAAGTTTTATATATTTTATATAAGTTCTATATATATGTATATATATTGTAACATTTCCAAATGGATAAACTTTTGCCTATTAATGACTAAAATGATCTTTATTCCAATGAAATGTTGAAAAAGGTCACGCACATACCAATTTGAGAAGTTATATAGGCCATTAAAGCGTAATATATATATGTTTCAACAATATTTATATATGAGTCATTAAACCTATTTGTATAATAATTTATATATTACATATTATTATAGAGACAGGTTTGTACCGTGCAGTTGTTGGATGCAATTGACCCCCATTTTTGTACCAAGTTGTCTTTGTTTCATACAAATTTTGTTATAAAGATTAAGCAAAATATTTATTTTTTACTCTGAACTTCTTCATTTTACAAAAACAAACCCCCATAAAAAATTTTACAGTACTGTCCTGAGAGAATTGTTTGGAATTTTCCAGAATATCATTGAACATTGTGCATTCGAGAAGCTCCTGTAGAGTTGTAAAATTTTGCTGAGTAGAATATAACATTTCATTTATAAAGAGATCTTTTAACACTGGGAAGAACAAGGAAACATGGACAAAGGACTTAATTCAGTTTCAAGCGCCATCAAGAAGTTAAAGTTGCAGTTTACGAAGCATCCTTAAGTGAAAGGAGTCGCATGCCCCAGAAAAATCAATTTTTTAGGTGCTTCAAGTTTCTTGAATTCACCACCAAAGAACAGAGAGAGAGAATCAGTGTAATTGTTATTGAGCTTAAATCCCTATGGAGCAAAATATTGAACTTTCCACATGTCATTGAACTTTCCACATATCTGATCAAGTAATTTGTGCAAAATTAGCAAATTTTTTGAAAGACTATGAGGGCTGCAGAAAGAAACATAACTTTTATACATTGAATGAACTGTTTGATATCACCAAGGTTAAAGGTGAATGGTTGTAAAAGGAGGATGAGAACCTGTATAAACTTCAAATTGAGAGCAAAAGCCTGGTTGGTTATTCCACTGGCAAACCTCTAGTGCCAAGACCATCCACCTATCCAAACAAAAGAAGGTAATCAAAGCAACATTGTCCACAGTTACCAGCTCAGAGCCACCTGATGCTACTTTCCATGCTCACAGTTACCAGCTCAGAGCCACCTGATGCTACAGAGTCCATGCTACGTTTAGACCTGATTGGTCTGAATGTAGCATGGACTCTGACTCATCCGAAAACAGACACTTCTTGGGATGGTGAGATTGCAGCATCAGTGAGCAAATGGAAGCATAACCCAACAAACATTGCAAGACACTTTGTTGCGATCTTGAAGCTGTTTTCCAATGGAGCAGCAGGTGAAGAATCGCTTGGTAAGCACGCTTCAACTGGAGAAATAAAGCATAGACTTCAATGGCAAACACATTGATGACTTCGAATATCAGGCTGTGGTCCTTAAGAATGAAGCAAAATAAATTAAGATGAAATGCGCTCGAATTGAAAGATAGGAAAGCTGTCTGTATGTTTGTGTTCTGTCTAAACCTCTGGCGCAGTGTTTACTTACTCGTAAGTTACTTTATGTGTGCTTGTGTTCTGTTTGAACCTCTGGTGTGGTGTTCATTCTCCCAACTCATTATTGTTGCAAGAAATCAATGTAAAAAGGTTTTGTCTTATGTTAAGCTCCGTTATTCTCAGTTCACTAAATCTCGTATCTTATCTCAGAAGTTAGTCTCTGGAGACTTTTGGAAAATCTTTATCAGCATCATTAACAAGGATATGTCTAATGTTCCATTTCTCATTCATGGGGCTGATCTTATTACCTCTCCCAAGGAAAAGGCAGAACTATTTGCAAAGAACTTTTCTTCATATTTGATTCTTGAATTTTATAGCCATTCTCATTCTTCTATTCCAATTAAACAAGTTAACCTATTGTTAGACATTCGAGTCACTCCAGCTTTCGTTGCTAAAGTCATATCTCAATTAAAATCTTCTACAGCTTGTGGTCCAGACAACATTTCTGTCATAGTCTTACAAACTTGTTCTCCAGAACTCTCTTCAATTCTTTCTAAAGTATTTAATAAGTGCAATATGGTTAACAATCAATTATGGTTTTAGATCCTCTTGCTCTTCGACTGATTTGCTAATTGCTGTGACTGAAAGATTTTATCTTGTTTTAGATGGAAGCGAAGAGGCTAGGGCTATTGCTATTGGCATATCTAAAGCTTTCGACAAAGTTTGAAATGCTGGTCTTCTCCACAAGCTTGTTTCATATGGTGAATCTGGGAAAGTTTTTGAGATTATCAAATCATTTCTCTCTAACCACTTTATTATATTCATCCTCGAAGGCCAACACTCTTCTTTATTTCCAGAAAATTCTGGGGTACCTCAAGGTTCTATCCTTGGTCCTGTTTTATTTCTTATCTACTTTAATGATCTTCCAAAAATCTTACATCTAAAGTAGCTCTTTTTGCTGATGACTCAACTTTATACTCCTGTCTTAACAAAAAGTCTTCCCTTCCAATTGCTTAGAACAGGGAGCCAATCTTGAATCTGATATCACTTCTGTAACAGACTGGGGCTCACAGCGTCTTGTAAATAACTCCAACAAACCTCAGTTATCTACTGCAAACAACTATCGCAATACTGTCGACATTCCTATATAAATTTTTGGATTATTGTTTACTCCTACCTTTCATGGAAACCATATAGACAATCAATGGCTAAATTAGCATCTGCTAAGGTTGCTTCTATTGATTCTTCTATTGATGCTCTTTTTCATCTTGTCAAGGTCCAAAAACGCATTGTAAAAGTACTCTCGAGTCCTTGATACAAGGTGGGCGGGGGGAAATAAAGGGGTAGATGGATTTTAGTCCAGATTTAAGTATATAAGAAATAAAGGGGTAGATGGATTTTAGTCCAGATTTAGTCCAATATAAGTATTTTTTATAAAAAGTTTCAGTTTATAAATTTAAGTTATTAATTTTTATCAAACACGCTCAAAACTATTTAATTCTAGCTTGGCTTGAGTTCAAATGTGCATTTTCCAACAGCTGTTTGATAATAATTTCAATAAGATTTAATATGCTGATATAAGTTTTATACTTTGGTGAAAGATTAAAAAAAAAGTTCATTTTTGACAATTTTTGACAATTGTATTGAAAATTGACAATTCAAGATTTGCTATTTTTATTTTTAAAGCCTGTTTAAACTGAAATTTTTTTGTTTTTATCAGTGACTGAAAAAATTACTTTCTAATTTTTAAGGCTGATTTTTACTGATTTTTTTTTGTTTTTGTTTTTTTGTTTAGGGCTTGTCCATTAACAACATCACGCTAAATTTATTTTTTGTAATAAAAGTAAGAGATCATCGGCTCTCTTACGCATAGGCTTTTAAAGTATACAGGGCTTTACATTCAATGATAATCTCAGTACAAGAGAGCAAATGATCTCCAACTTCTATTCAAAAATTTAGCGTGACGTCTATTTGAAAATTTAACGTGACGTTGTTTATGGACAACCCCTTAGAACAAGTAAAAGTTAATAAAGGGGGGCGGGGTCTTAATTAGTTTAGGGTGGA
>NC_088931.1:10527500-10592500 GCF_038396675.1 Hydra vulgaris
TGTGTACCATCACCTTTTACACTAATTAATTCAAAGATTAGGTTTTTCATATTTTTTAAAAGATTTTTCAAACAAACTTTCAAAATACCATTCCATGTTTGTTGGATAGAAGTTTTAAGTTCTTGTATCGTATTATATTTTCGAGAATTTCCATATATAGTTCATGCCAATATTCCCATAAATTTCCATTAGGTTTCAATTTGGGTGATGACCAATTCAAAACATGTATATTTTTTTTCTGGAACCACTGTTTTACACTTCATGCCGTGTGAATTGCCACATTATCTTGTTGGAAAATCCAATTCTCAGTAGGTAAACTTTCAATAATCTAAATTAAAACATCCTCTAAAACATCGTAACTTCTTGCATTTATTTTTGTTGTAATAAAACATATTGGAACTTTGCCATGGAAACAAAATGCAGTCCACACCATAACTGTCCCTCCTCCAAAGTTACGACTCATAGCAATACTATCTTTTTTTCTTTAAAAAAAAAAAACATTTTCCCATTCTGCGTCCCATGTCATGTGGTCCATGGCAATCCTAAATCTTGACCTTGTATGTTTTTTTGTCAATGGTGGTTTTGTGATTATTTTTTTCCACTTGTTGTCCTGATTTTGACAAAATTTATTGGACACGTCTTGTGGTCACAGGTAATTCCAGTTCAGTCCTTATTTATCTTGCTGTTTTTACTCTGGATGACTCCAAACGCAAAATGAAAGAATGTTGTCTTCTGGTAACTTTTTAATTTCCGCCTTTAGGGCAATTTTGGTTATAATTTTCACCTAAATTTATAAAATTATTTACTGCATGATGAAACCTCTTGATTTTCTTTGCAATTTGTCAATTGGACAAACCTATATCTTTATGAGCAACAATTTCTGCTTTTTCTTCCTCATTTAATACTCTTCCATGTGGCACTGCAATAATTAAATAACAAATCTTAATTAAAAATACACAAAACTTTCATATAAAACAAACAAATCAAAATCTTATCTAAACTTCAGTCAACTCTTATTAAGTGTTTAAAATATTTAAAACATTTGTTTGCAATAGGTCTAATAAATATAATTTTTGTGGTTAATTTTATAAATAACTTCCACATAAAAATTTGCAATAAATACATGGAACTATGGAAATTTTGCTGACTGTGTATATATATATATATATATATGAATATATATATATGAATAAAAATATATTTATATACATATATATATATATATATACATATATATATATATATATATATATATATATATATATATATATATATATATATATATATATATATATATATATATATATATATATATATATATATACACGCTCTTGTATGGTGTACTTTAATTTTTCTAATAAACCATAAACTTAAATTCCAGAATACTGCATCGGCATAAGCACAAAAGCAACTGTTTTTGATTATGCAAATAATAATGATAAAAAATTGCATTGAATTGCATGCAATTTTTTTAGATAAAAATTAATGCACAATAAATCACCCAGTAATTTGCTCTATAAAAATCGCTTCACAATTTATTGCACATTTTATTTTTGATGATGTATATATTTTTGGACCTTAGGTTAGTTAATAGGTTTGTTAAAACCTATTAACTAACCTAAGTAAAGTTGCATCATCAGCAAGTAGAGCCACCATAGAGGTAAGATTAAGAAAGATCATTAATATAGAGATGGATTCTTTTGGTACTCTAGAGTGATCTTTAGAATTTTTGTAAAATTGGAAGCACAGATAGCATTTTTCAGCAGTAAAGACAGCAAGATTTACTTAAGCAATTGTTCGAGAGTATTGATAAGAATTTTGAACTTTTGTTAGACTGAATTTGAAAAAAGAATTTTAGCAACAGTAGCAGGAGTGATTCAAGTGATTTCTGATGATGAACAAAACCTTATATGTATGTATTTATAATTGTTAAATGCAACTCTTTAAGGTCTAAATAAACTCTTAACTATATTTTTGAATAAATAATAATAAAATTCTACAAATAGCAATATATATCTGTGTTTTAATGTTTTAAAACATATATATATATATATATATATATATATATATATATATATATATATATATATATATATATATATATATATATATATATATAGCATGATTGTTTAAATGTATATATAATTTGTTGTTTCAAATGACATTTATCCATCTATATTTTGCGAGCAAAACCTTGTTGCATAATTAAATAGGCTTTGTGTGCTTTTATGTTAAATATATTCAATTTAGTGAGTACAGATATAAAAATAGCTATGTTAAAAAAAAATTAAACGTCCATTTTAATTTAACACTTAGCATTCATTAGGATCCATTTTAATTTAACACTTAGCATTCACTAGGATCCATTTTGATTTAACACTTAGCATTCACTAGGAGCCATTTTGGAGTTCTGTAAATAAACTTTATTGAAATCTTTACATTTTATTAAATTATTTATTTAACAGCGTTTAGTATAATAATAAAGGAAATGTTTTATACAAATAAATGCTCAGAAAATATTTGTTTGTAAAAGACAAATATCTGGACAATTTGTAGTAAAATTAACTTACAAGATAAATGTTAATGTTATAAGATAAATGTTAATATTTGTCTTATAACATTAACATTTATCTTGTAAGTTAATTTGTTATTTCTAAGACTAATTGTATTAGAAATAACAAAGCCATAAGAAAAAAACTTTCAAAAAAAAAACTTGTCTAAAGGGATAATATTACACACAATGAATTTTATTCATTGTGTAACATTATCCCTTTAGAGCAGATCTGCTACAAACTTTTTACTTGCCTGGCATTTGAGTATGGGTAATCTATTCATGTCAAAAATGACCATTGTGGCATATTTGCACCATGCTTACATTACCTAATTAATTTGAATATTATTAGTTTGTGTTATCAAGACAAACACCAACACTCAAATCTTAATTTTAAAGAATTTCGATATTGTCTGTAATGTGAATTTCTTACTTTTATATAACTGTTAAGATACGAAAAGAATGTTTTTTTTAATATAAAAAAGGTTAAAGAAGTTTTTGGAAGAGTTTGTTTTACTTTTTATAATTTTAAATGAATAAAATAGCTTGCTTATGTTGTTTGTAGCAGATATGCCACATTTATGCATGTTAAACTTTTTTTAACTTATTTTTAGATGTATAAAACAAAAATTATAACGTAGAAGAAGCTCTTGCTTCATATGGTGTGACATATGAAGCAAGAGCTTCCTGTCAGCTGGTGTGAGTTGCCACAACTCACACCAGTTGATTTTTACCCTTAGCTCACACCAGTTGATTTTTACCCTTAAAAGCTCATTGTAGCAGATATGCAATAATTTTAAAAAATTAATTGCCGAAAAAAAATTTTTATATTTTGTACCACATTTGCATCTCCTAAAAAAAAGGTCTTTAATTTCTATAATATTTTAGGACTTTCAAATATTGGTTGGGGGGGGATGCATACCCCCTATCCCTTCCCTTGGATCCGTCCCTGCTTCTGTGGAGTGTGGAGGTCTTGACAACTTTCACAGTTATTATTATTATAAATCGTACTTGTTGTTTAGATTTATTATTGTTATTTTTGTTATTATTACTACTGTTATTAATATAAAGAAATCTACAACAACAAATCAAATAATAGTAAATGAGAAACTAAAAAAATGCTTATAAATTAAAAAAAGATTTTTTCAATATATATATGTGTGTGTTTGTGTATGCGCATATATATATATATATATATATATATATATATATATATATATATATATATATATATATATATATATATGTATGTATATATATATATATGTATATATATATGTATGTATATATATATATGTATATATATATATATATATATATATATATATATATATATATATATATATATATATATATATATATATATATATATATATATATATATATATATCAGGGGCGGATCCAGCATTTTTTGATGTTTGAGCTAACTTCTAGACATGGAACTCCAAACATTTATATGTTTATACTTAGGTAAATTATATTTATACACACAACAATGTTAATTATGTAATAATTATATACAAATAGGGATGCTTTGCAAAATATTGCGATGATTAGGGCCTAGGAACAAAAAAGCCCTAAAATTTTGGCCACAACTGCCCCAAATGTGAGAGTTACGAATCGATAAAATAAAATAGATTTATATTCATCGATAAATTTTAAATTTCATACAATAATCTCTTAGCATTCAAAATATGGCTATGTAAAGTTTGAACCCCCCTCAATTTGAGGGGTCTACAAATTTTACAAAGCCATAACTTTTGAACGCTAAGAGATTATTGAATGAAATTAAAAATTTATCGATGAATTTAAAAATTTATCGATGAATTTAAAAATTTATCGATGAATTTAAAAATTTATCGATGAATATGAATTTATTAAATAATAGTCCATAAAATATCTTAACATCTTGTTGCTTTCACTTTAGGAGCAGTTGTGGCCAATATTTTAGGGTTTTTTTGTTCCAAGGCTATAACAATCACAATTTTTTGCAAAGCATCCTTATTTGACATAAGTGTAAGCATAATTGTTTGGAGTTTGTTCTATGTCTAGAAGTTAGCTATCTCAAACATCGAGACTATATACATATACATATACATAAAATTGTATAGTTATATACATATATATAAATGTATTAGAGACGAAGTGGTAGCGCATCTGATGAAATTAAATCATTTGATATGTCCAGAAGAAGGTTTCCAACTTGGGAACCCACATCTGCTCAATACACTGTTTATAAACAGGTTAGTTTTTTTCTAACAATTCGTGGAGATTCTATTAGCATGTTTTGTTATTTTGTAATTTTTGAGTTGTTTTTTATCTCTAGCCTATCCCTCTAGATCGGCTGCGATTATATAATTGTGACGAACAGTCTCGTAAGTTTTCTTATTTAAAATTAAAGTAAAAAATATAGTTTTTCAAAATAGGAATTAATATTTATTGTAAATCATTTACAGCTTATTTATCTTTGAAATCTTTTTCTTTATTTTAGTTCCTGTTAAAAATGCTTTCTGTGTTTTACACTACAATCGTTATCATCAGCCGGTATCAGCATATACTTTAATATCACCCTCACCAGAAGAGAAAAAAAATTGGATGAAAAATATAGAAATGGCTAGCGATAAAGTTAACTTAGAAATTTCTAACACTGCTAAAGAGCATTCTTCTGATGAAGAATACATGCTATAACAAAAAAAACTCTTTAATATATAGTGACCCATATATGTTTCATTACGAAGGATGTTTTCAAAAAAACAAAATTGATATCAAAGAATTTTTAACTGAAATATGTGTAGTTAAAGGCATGTTGTCAGAAATATCATCGATCATCTTGTTTGATCGCCGTTTACGTTTAATATAAATTGTAATTTTGTACATATAAAAATTGTTTATATATTTTTAAATGAATATTTTATAAATTTATTTGCTTATAAAAACCAACATTTCGAAAGAAAATAAATTTAGTTACATTTTTTAATTCCAAACCCTTTGTCTCCTTTTATTGAGTAGATCATATCTTTCCTCTTGTGGAATAGACTATATTTCCTGTTATTATTTCAAATGCCGATAATAAGTTCATTTAAATGAAATTCAGCAAAAAATACCTAAATCCATAGTGACAACAATTATCCATTGTGACGATAAAATGGAATAAGCAACACCTCTTTTTATTGGTTTTTTGTAACCGCAAAACAAACAAAAAATATACTTGGAGAAGTGGGAAAATGTCATTTTTTACCTGATGTGGTTGGTGAGTGACATCCTGCGTGCAAAATATATATACATGGTTCGTGGCACTCAGGGAAAACCAGAGAAAAGTTTTAAAAATTTAGAAAATCAGGGAATACCTGAAAAAGTTTAAAGTTATGCAATATATAAATTTTGATTCTTTATTATTATTGCTCACTTCAGTGGTTTTATAAGTTATAATATATAGCAATTATATATTATAAATATTATAATATTTTGTTGTTTATATTATATTATCAAAGTCTTCGAGTCTTTGATCAACAAACTTAACATCTTACCTTGAGTCAAATAACTTACTGTCAGACAATCAATACAATTTCCGATCTTCTCTTTCTACGGCTAACGTACTAACTGCTTCATTTCCAGTAACATCTGGGGTAAACCAAGATTCTATCCTTTGTCCTGTTTTGTTTCTTATCTACATTTTTTTTTTTTTTTTTTTTTGCTGTAGAAAGTTACAATTTATAAAATAACATAAGTAATAAAACAAATGGCTGGACCAAGAAGAAGGCATCAGTTTGTCTAACCACCCATTGTGGCTTCATTACAGGTCGTTTTTTACAATAAAATAAAACTTCTATAACAGATTGGGGTTTAGATTTTAACCCCAATAAAATTTAGTTTATATTACTTTATTTACTGGGAGCAACTAATGCAATGTTGTTTAAATTTCTATATTGGTAAATGGCAACCTTTTGCTGAGTCCACTTCTTTACTTTCTGGATTGTCATTCACTACTGACCACTCACGAAAATCATATATGCAATCGATTGCTAAATTAGCATTTGCTAAGGTTGCTTCTCTTTAACGTGCTTGCCGTTTTCTTAATCATGATTCCATTACCTACCTCTACAAATCTCTTATTGTCCCTGTACGGAATACTGTTTTTATATTTGGGCTGGTTCTTCTAATGGCTCTTCTCCTCTAGACAAGATCCAAAAGTGCATTTTAAACGTACTTGAGCCTGCCAACTTGAGACTCTCTCCTATCTTCATATAGTTGCGTCTCTTTCTCTTTTCTACAAATACTACTTAAAAGAGCTATTATCTCTAGTTCCATCAACTTAAACTTACTCTAGCTAGACTGGTCATTCAGCAAAGTCTTATCCTTTTACTGTATCTATTCCTGCATGGTCTAAAAACTTAAAAATTTGTCTAGTTTTTTTCCCCCGCATTTTATCTCTTAGGGGTTCTCTCTCGTCTTCATGTTTTCCTGGCTTAAACAACCTACAACTCTTAAAGTCTTCTGTAAACTGTTTTCTTTAACTCTTTTCATTTATTTCTAGTATATCTTAACTTAATGGTAATTGCTTCCTTGTTGGGAGAGAATCATAATAAAAAAAACTATATATTTAGATAAATGTTTAATTAAATATAATAATGTAAGACATAACTAAATATAATAATGTAAGACTTCAGAAAAGACCTATATTCAAAAAGATTGGTTACAACATATTTATAAAAATTGGTTAGGAAATACTGGAATAAAATTTAAATGAAAATTAATGACAGCAACACTTTTAGTCAAAGATCATATAAGACATGTACCAGAAAAAATCTGCGCAGACATTTTAAAGGATATTTTTTTAACTATTGTTTTTCGACATTGAATGTTATATATATTTTAAAAGTACATATATTAATATTCTTAAATTTCACTTAAGAAAGTTTGCAAAGTTTTACACTCAACATCAGCTTTTGCACAGTCTTTGGCTGGACTTTCTTCATAGCTCTAATTTATTTATTTTCGAAGTCTTTAATGTTTTTGGCTTCTTTTACATTGCACTTTAGTTTTCTATTGACAAGAGCCCAATATCTTTCGGTAGGACGTAGTTCGGGACAATTTAATGGATTGCAGTGTTTTTCAACGAAATCTATTTTATGTTCTCTAAGTTAGTTTAAAGTTGTCCCAGAGTAGTGACATGATGCTAAATCGAGCCAAAATAACGGGTTACCCGTGTGTGTTCTTAAAAACGGCAAAAGACGTTTCTTGAGGCATTCTTTTATGTATATTTTGGTGTTAATTGTTTCCGTAGTCACAAAACAGGAGCTTCTTTCACCACATTTACAAATTGCTTGCCAAACGAAGAACTTTTTAGCGAGTTTTTGCATTCCAATGCATTTATAATTGGAATTCAGTTTCTTGAGATTAATTGCTGAATAATATTGGTGTCCTGAAAGAGATCGGAAATATGCAGCACAATAAGTTTCATCGTCAATAATCAAACAAGATTTTTTGGGACATAATTTTTTATAGAACAGCTTCGAACAACAAATTGCGACATTTTCTTGCTTTCTTTTTATAAGATTTATAGCCACAATTTCTCTTTACTCTTTGTATAGTGAAAGCACTTGTCTTGAATATATTCGCTAAAGTTCGAACTTAAATATCCGGTTTTCTATCTAAGGCATCTTTCATTTTTTTACCAAGTTCTCGTCTAAGAAAACATTTTTTTCTTCCACTTCCTGATTTCCTTTTGGTTGTACCAGTGTCCTTAAATTGTTTCACAAAGCCTTGCACTGTTCCCAAAGCAATCTGCAACTCTTTAGAAATTGTTTGATACACCAGGATTTACAACAAGAAAATGCAAAAATTTTTCTCGCTTCTAATCTTGATTTGATGACATTTCATTTAAAACTAGTTGTTTTGAATGAAACAGAGTTGTTTAAATTTTGAATAACACTAATACAATGAAATTTTAAAACAATTAGCTTTTAAAATGATGCACGGTTTCCTTAAACACCATATCAGAACACGCGCAGATTTTTTCTGGTACATGTCTTACTATCAAACAATCTTCAACCACATAATTTTGAAATCACAAACAATATGATCATCAATGTAAAATCTCCCCGTAAAAGATAGAGAAGTTAAAGTTATAGTTATAGAAAAGTTGACAAAAAAAAAGCAAATCAATTGACAAAGAAAATTGTTAGCAACAAACAAGACAAGAAAGTTGTTAGCAACAAACAAGATCAACTGAAGAAAACTAGAGAAATGTTTCATTTGTAAAGTTTGTGGTTTTGTGTTAAAATTTTTAAAGCTAATGCTATTAAACGAAAACCAAATTAAAAAAACGAAGATATGAGGAAATTAGAGCTTTCCTGAACTAAGGGGAAAAGTACTTGAAAACAGGGGAACATCAGGGAATACTTAGGAAAATTGGATTTCTAAAACTGCAATTAACCCTGATATGTATTTTAACAACTTTAGGATTGGATAGGATATGGAAAAATTTTGCGATTCACAAACTTTTCACTGAAATTAAAACATATTTTTTAAATATATTTTGTTTAAGGAACCCCAAAAGAACCTTGTAGTCTTGTCAAAGCATTTAACAGGAAGTTCACGCCTTCTTCCTTACTGATTAAGCGAAATATGCCCAGAGCTCGCTTCGAGCCCAAGATTTCGTTCTTTTAAAGCAAGCGCTCTAACCACCATGGTTGGGTTCAAATACGTATTTGTATTTGGTAAAAATGGACTAATTTGGCGTATTTGTATTTGCATTGTATTTGATAAAAAAAATTTCTTAAATATTTGTATTTGATCGAAACGTATTTGCAGTTCCATAAAAGTTAATCAGTGTTTTTTCGGAAATCCCAAGATATTTTTTTTTTTTCATTTCTGACACTAAAATAAATTTGTTGCTCAGGTGTGTTTGTTAGAAGACTTGTTATTAGTGTGTATTAGTGTTGTCTTGAAATAAAAATTATATTTTTTCTTAACCTAAGTTATAAATATTTGTATTTGGAAAATGCCGATTGAATATATTTGTATTTGAATTTGTATTTGGAAATTATTTAATTTTTGTATTTGTTTTGACCGAAACCAAGTTAATAGAAAATGCAATACACGCTTATATTGAGTCATTCAACTCAACATTTTCACATTATAGAAGGTACCAGATGTTCAATATTTACCCAAAGATGTAACAAAGCGATTAATGTTTAATAAGTTTGTTTATAAATTTTAAACCATCCAAATATCTTATAAATTAAAATAAAATGTTGTGAATGTATTTTTAGTTCACTAAAATAAGGAATGAAGAGTGCACATTAAAAACCTATAACTTTAACGATTTTAGAGAAACTGTTTTCTTGGCCATGTGGTATTTCAAGGAAAAAGGAATCAATTTGTTCAAGCTGGGACAAGTCGTCCCCTCAGTATTATCTTGTTCTATGTCGCTAAACTATGGTTTTGAAAAAAAGGCATTTGAATTTTCAAAAGCCCTAAAAATGTTCAAAATAAACTTTGCACCAAATTTTGTTATTATAAAATTGTCAAGGTCAATATATAATTCCCTTATAAACCATTTTTAGAAAATTATTGTGTATTTAGTGTTTAAAAAAATGATTTTTGACTTTTGAGATAGAACAAATTACTGACAAACTTTACAAAATACAAAAATTGTATAATGTTCTATGTCAATTTCTTTGGGTTTTTTTAATTATAGTTTGTCCAAACATGCACAAATGTCTTATTTGGTGAATGTTTTGAATGTATTTCTTACCAAGGACGGATACAAAGATGGGAGTATCCCACTCCCCCCCCCCCCCTATCTTAAGAATTATCAATCTTCAAAATATTATTGATAGAAATTTAAAAAAATAATAAAAATACAAAATATTATTTTGCAACATTTGAATTTTTGGCAAAAAAAAGTTAGTTATATACACATTTAATATATTTATTAGTAAACTAATTTATAAGCATTTTTTACGCTCTTCGCGTGCATCTTATTTTTGTTTAATATGACTTAGATGCTGAGCCCGTTCACAATCATTTAAAGTACCTTCAGCACTTTTGATTTTAAAAAATTTACACTAATTACACCTATCTTTTTTTCTTTGCCGGAAAGAATTATTGAATTTAGTTAGAAAAATAATCAAATGAAACAGTGGTTTTAGCTGAAAAAATCATTTTTTTGGTCATATAACCCCCTCCCCGCTAGGACAATGACCTGGATCCACCCCTGTTTTAGACATTATTTGGTTGTGTTCAAGTAAAACATTTTTTTTTCATGAAACAATTATATTAAGACATAAAAATAATTAAGAAAAGTACATGGGAGATGCACATGAATTACTAAACACAAAGAGTTGCCATATAATTTCTATCAATCTCAGGCATGTAGGGCATCATTTTTTTAATATCTTCATTCTTTTCTTTTAAAAGTAAGTGGCTTTTTTTGGTCTGAATTGACAGTTTTGGTGCAGTTATGGGATATGCTGTAGAATTCTTTTTTCTTAATGATTGGGCACCTGCAAAAACTGAGGTGAAGCCGTCTGCATGTTTTGTTTTAAATGAAACAGTAAAAGGATGATTGGAATAGTATTTTAATTGCTTTACTTGAGTAAAGGGCACTTTGGTAAAGTTATACCTTTTAGCTCCAGCTTGAATATTTAAAAAATCAACATCTTTCATCTGCAGGATATTGAAAGGTTTCCGTCGCCTAACAGACTTTAGTATTCTGATCAGACCCAGTGGACTGTATACCTCAGTTTTTTTTAATTTTTGGTCAATGCTGCTATGAACCGCATCAACCTCTTGAACACAGCCATGTCCGCTTGCAGAAAACTTTTGAGTGATAGATTCAACATCAGGATGAGCATTTAAAAAATGCTTTATTGCCGTGCTCATAATACTGTTTCTATTTTGCGGAACGCAAGAATCTGACCATAAAATGAGGTTCTTAAGTTGTGGATGGGTGGTAAGCACAGATTCTAAAATTCGTAGGATTGCAGATGCCAAATCATTTCCGGCTCTGCCAGATTGGCTTTCAGACCAGATACAACAATAAACATCTTTATCTAAAGAAAGATGTGCTGTCATGTTATAAACAGACAGCTTCCTAAGATAAAAGAAGTTGGATATCTCAGCCTTGGGAACTGTTAAAACATTTTGCAAATCAAAACAGAGAACAGGATGTCCTGACTGTCTGTCTTTTTTGCGCTCTTCGCGTGCATCTTCTTTTTGTTCAATATGACTTAGATGCTGAGCCCGTTCACAATCACTTAAAACACCTTCAGCACTTTTGATTTTAAAAAATTTCACACTTATCACACCTATCTTTTTTTCTTTGCTGGAAAGAAATATTGAACTCAGTTAAAAAAAAGTGCTTTTTAGCCGGTTGAAATCGTTTTTGCTGACAAAAGTCTTGGTAAAGCTCATACAGTCGACTAATAGACAATTCAGACTCAAAGTATTTTCTATTTGTATTAGCACGGCAATAGTGCGAGTCTATAACCGGAATACTATATATGTGTTTCCTAACGCCATCTCTGACCGCGTCAGGAATTTTCGCTTTTGTATGTTTACCTTGTTTTCTTGGGGTAGGCGTTTTTGTATCTGTTTGGAAATGTTTATAAAAATATGAAATTCTTTGTTGGATTATGTCAAGAGTGTTTAAAAAGAAAAGTTTGCAGACTCTGATGGGAATCCCTGCCAGGTGAAAAAAGTAGGCAAATGAGTATTGCCGCCTCGATGAAATTGCAAGTGTTCGTTTAGTTTTTTTCACTATACGTGTTGTATTTTCACTATAAAAGTGTGCTTTGAGGTCATCATTGAGTCCCCAAAATTTGTTAAATAGTAACTCCCGTTGCTCTTGCGGAAAATAAATGTGGCATTTAAATTTACAGTTAGTACAGTCCTTCTCATTATTGATCTCTCTCTTTCTTTTTATCACTTTATTCCTGCTTTTATACTCCCGGCCAGCTTGACGCCTTTTTTTATTGACATTGCATTTCCAGCTATCTGGATTTCTGGTTCTTTTACGTCCAACTTTTTTTTTTGTCGAGAGTTGCTCTATTGGCACAACTATTTCTAAATCCGTATGTAGTAGCTTATTGTGGAAACTTGAATCGACACTGTAGAAATAAAAAGTATAAACTTTAGCTACATTTAAAAACAACATAATATTAAAAAAAAATCAAAAATTAATGACAATTGGAATTTCATAAGCATCGTAATTAGCAGGGTAATATAAGTTATTTTTTACAGTTAGGAAATAAATAATATAAAAAATTTAGTCTTACTTAAAGACTTTGCACAATATATATATAGTTATTTAAAGGCACAATATATATAGTTATACATATAGTTATATATATATAGTTATACATATAGATTTATAGTTAGTTAACTACTAGTACTGTGTGTGAGAGCTAGTCTTAAGTTATTTTAACCCTTTAATGCACGATATTTATATAATAGTTGATAATGCACGATATAATAGTTGACTATTTTATCGTTAAAAGAACATAAAATGGAATCCAATTATCGGAAAAATAAAATTTTCCTTTTTATTTTCAAATTTTAAAATTACCATAGTAATAGAAACTACTTACGAGTCGGTATTAAGTAATTCAAAGTCAACTGTTTCTTTTGTAACTAAACCAATAAACTTACTTGACGACATTTTGAAAATATCAAAATAAAAAGTCACGTGACTTGCGCTACAACATTGATTTGCAGATTTGGGCATTAGAACATTATAATACTAAAATGTTTTAAAAAAGTGAAATAGAATAAGATTAAACTAACAAAATACGTAAAATTGTAATTAGAAAAAAGTCAAATTGAATAAATCTTGACGAAGCAGAGGAGGTAATAGTTTATTGATAAGTGGAAATAATACATTATACTTTTTTAAACAATAAAAATTGGTTTTTGCTAAAAAAAAAAATTGTAGATAGAACAAGATAATACTGAGGGGACGAAGTGTTGGAACAAGTGTCGGAACAAGTGTTGGGACAAGTGTTGGAACAAGTGTTGGGACAAGTGTTGGGACAAGTGTTGGGACAAGTGTTGGGACAAGTGTTGGGACAAGTGTTGGGACAAGTGTTGGAACAAGTGTTGGAACAAGTGTTGGGACAATTGTTGGGACAAGTGTTGGGACAAGTGTTGGGACAAGCAAAATAGGCTTTTATTTTGGCAAGACATAAATGTTTGTTCTGATTAAAGTTATCTTTTCGCCTACTTTTTATAGTTATATATTTTAAAGTAATTGTTTATTGAAATATTCTAACTAAATTAAAAATGACTTTGTGTTTTTTTTTTTTATATGAACTAATTCAGCAAAATACAATTTATAATGAACGACCTGCGTTATAGATCAGGTAGAACACTTAATTCCTAAGTTCAAACCGGTACCATGGGCTCATTCTATATAAGACTTAAATTTTCCTGAGTGTAGAATTTTATTTGTAAGCTTTCTTTGAAGAAAAGCCTTTTTTTATGGATGTCATGAAGTAGTTTTCAGGATAGTCCTTTAATGTAATGTCGTCTTTAAAGTCAATAAACTTAAATTGGGGAAACAAAAACCTTTTTCAATTTAGCAAGTTATATTTAACATTTAGAAATTAAATGCACCATAGAATAAATATTTTTGTAGTTGAATAAAATTGATAGACTATCAAAGCCATTTTCTGATAACAATTAACTAAATACAAAAACATTTAGTTTCCATGCCACAACAAAAATAGCTCCCACAACAAAACCACTATAAAACTAAAGATGCGAAGTTACAATAATTATTTAACCATCTGCTGGAATAGCTTTTATAATATATGAAATATTTTCTTTAAAACTGTTTTTCATAAAGCTAACAACACTTTTGTAAAGTTTACCATTAATGTTTACACCTTTTATAGTTCCACTAGACTATTCGGCACATTTCTGCAAATACATTTCATTAAATATTATGCAGACATTTTGTAATTTTTAAGTAACAAATTTGCAGATTTTATTGCATCAGTATTACCAGAACCAATTTTTTTTTATAGAGAAAGTGATGGTAATGGATTTCTTGCAGAAGCACTCTTTAAGGGGGCTCACCCCTGTCAAAATAGCAAAAAAAAAAAAATTTTTGAAATTTTTGGTTTTTCATATTTCAAGTGTAAAAATTAACGAGAAATCTGATTCTGAATTAAAATTTTCAAAAAAACACACAAAAGTATGTCTATTTCTTGATTATTTGATCATAGTCAAAAATAACCTTCTTAGCAACGTCCATAGCAACAATTTTATTTTCTCTTTTCCACTTATCTACAACACCTTTTTCTTAAAAGTAATCTTAAATGATTAATCTGAGTCTGTGAAGTATTATTTTTATTATTTTTCAAACTGCTTCCATGTAGGTCTGGAAAAGCTTGAACTTTGTAAGCACCACACTGAAAAACAACCACATAGATACACTACACATTGTGTGTCTAACTTTTTATTATAAATTAAATTTTGTTCTGTAGATTATCTAGTGATTATTTTGTTTATTTGTAAATAACTTCTTGGCATTTTTAGTTGTGGATAAGTATTAAAATAATTACTAGTTTTAAAAAAGAGCTTATTATCAAGTTGATAATAGAAAAAAATTATGTGGCAAATAAAAAAACAATAACAAATGATAAAATTAAAAGAGTAAAGTTTGCAAGATTAAAAAAAAAGAAAAGAAAATTTAAAGGAAATCAATGCACAAGCAAAAAACAATTCGTGTCCATGCAATCTGAACTATTAAATCTTATTCCAAGTACTTCAGCATCATTACCAAAGAGAAGATCGTTTACTAAGCTGTCAAGACATGCTATTTCTCAGCCTTTAAATGATGGTATTACTGGAAATAGAATTTTGGATATGTTTAATTTATCAAACTTAATTTCAGTTCTTGGTTGTCCTCAATGTAAACAAAGTTCATGTTTAAAGCCAAGTGAAAGTTTAAAACATGGATTAGCAAGTAAAATGACTGTAAAATGTTTTTGCCAATGGGAGCATTCATTTTAAACATCAAAAAAACTGCCATTTATGTCACGAGGGTTTGATATAAACTACAGAATAGTATTCTCAATGCATTGAAGTGGTCAAGGCTTTGCTGATATTAATCGCTTTAATGCACTTATGAATTTTCCACCACCATTTACATCAAATAACTATAACAAGATTGTTTTATGATAAAAAAAAGTGTTAAGTTTATTGCCACTCAAACTATGGATGATGCTCAAGAACTAAAAGACTTATCCAAAAATCAACCACAGAATAATTTTTATGATATACCTGTGTCATGTGATGGCACCTGGCAAAGACGAGGATTTTCATCGCTAAATGGAACAGTAAGTTGTATTTCAACTTACTGTTTCATTTTAACTTTAACATTGGAGCTAAAGCTGTTATTAATTTGTATGAAAGACTAAATATTGTTCCAGGATTTTATACCAATCTTCGGTGTGATAAAATCAATACCAAAAGGATTAAAAATTCAATAAAACATAATAACTTTAAAAATGTTCTCCGTTGTCGTCAAATTAGAGGACAAAAAAAAAAAAAAAAGATGATAAAAAAAGCAAAATGAAGAAAGAACCTATAAAGCAGGATTATTTTAAAGTTAATTTTAAAGATATTGTTTTTTATTTTATTTAGTTTTTTCATTCTGGGTATGCTGTTTTCTTATTTTTAGTTATATATCGTTTTTTTGATAAAAAATGTTTTTCATGTGATATAGTCTTTTTATATAAAATTATAGATAATGTAGATGTTGTATAAATTTCCATTATCAAAACACCTTTTCAATTGATTTTATTATGCTTAGAATTGAAAAGCTTCAAAAAATAATATCTTACTATAACTCTTTTTACAAAATGTTTTACGTTTTGCTTATTTTCTCAGATTGCATTTTTTCCGAATTTAATAGAATTTAGAAATGTGGTAACTTTGGTTCTATTATAGCTTTTGAGCTGATATTTTCACACAACACACATAATAGATTGTTTCATGCAATAAACCAAAAGTTTGATTTAAATATTTTATATTGTCTGTGATTAACTTGTCTAAAGTTCAATTTTATGTTGAAAATATAGAAAAATATTGTTTATTTTTTAAAAACTCAAAAAGTCATTCTTCCCGAAATAATATTTCACTTTTTTTTGGTTTATTGCATGCATCTAATGTAAATAAATAATGTTAGAAAGTTTCATTGAAAAATAGTGTACCAACCCAAAGGAATAAGCTTTCCAAATTTCAAGAATTTATGACTTTCGCCATTTTGAATTTGTAACCATGGCAACAGCTGACATTTTTTAAAAATGAAAACATATTTTTTTAAACACTATTCACTGTGGACCAGAGTGACCGCCAGGTTAAGTTGTTCCCCAGGTCTGATTTTTCTTTTTCAATAGTTGGGTATACATTAGTAGACACCATTTATGACATTAAAAACTTCTGAGTGATCGGACAAAGTCAAAAAAAAATTTGCTCAAAAATATTTATTTTTAGCCATAAAAATCTTTATAAATTAGGTGAAAACTCGGTTGAAAGTCCGCGAAATTATTAAATTGTATATACAATGGCGGACTGTTTACATAAAACGTGTGCTGTTTGTCTTACACAGTTCGGGAAAAAGTCATCTAAAATTCAAAAGATCACTCCAGCAATTGAAACAAAGATAAAAACTTTCGTCTGGAGTCAGTATAGTTTAGATGTAACCAACTATCCCAAGGTTATTTGTAACAATTGCCACAGAAACCTCTATGATCTCGACAAGAACAAGGTGGAGTACCTAGGGAACTGGATAGTGAAGATATCCAAGGTAAAATTCATGTTAATCTGTTTTTTTATGTATAATAATTATTATTAATTTCTAGTTAATACTTTGTTATATTTACAATCACACAGTTTCTTAACTAAAAATATAGAACAGATTTTTTTTTTAATACATGTTATTACAACATTTACTTAGTACATGTTATTAATACATATACATGTATGAAAAAATAATACATGTGTTATTAAAAAAACTTTCAGTTTTTCTATTGTATGCGTAGACTTAAAATGTATATAACTTTATATATTATATATACAGCACGATAAGTATATGTATATACATATACTTAGTTTAAGTATGACATGCATGGAAGTATTTGAGTATAATATGTATGTATGTAGACTACATACATACTACATACATACTACATACATACTACATATATACTACATTGTAGTATATAAATATTAGTTATACAAAACATGTATATAAGGTTGTATAAGATAAACAACTAATTACTATTTATTTATTAACTATTTATTTACTGTTTACAGTGTAAGCTTAAAATTTAATTATATAATATATATAGTTAAACTTACATAGTGTATAGTAAAATACCATTTAGTATGCTAAAATAATATCACTTACTGATCAATATTTTTTCCATTATTTTAGATTGATAGATTGCATCTTAGAAGATCATCAAATATCAAAGACATTGTTGATGAAATCAGTGCTTCTAATGATTCTGAACATGCAAAGTCTTCCAGACTATGTTCAACATGCTTTGGCTTTGTAGGTTAGAATTTTATTATTATTGTTGTTTTATTTTTTCATATATATAATGCTTCATATATATAATGCTTCACATAACAAAATTTATTGTACTTAATAAAATATTTAGTTAATTAAAAATTTTGTTCATTTGTTTTCAAACAAAAATATTTAGTGCAAGGAGTGGCTCATATCTGTACAGAGAGCAGAGCTGTGAACAATCTCATTGAAGCGGCAGAACAGCTTGGACCTAAATATTTAGAACGGGTAGCCTCAGGCAAGTATATTAAGCTGTTCTTTAATATAAATACATATTTAAAATTCCAAATAATAAACATATTTTATTTATGTATGTTGCCAGGTATACTTAAGCACAAGATGGAAGCTGAAAATATTTGTAGAGGACAGAAGTTTCAGTTGGCTACTCAAGGGTCTCCTTTGAACATTGTGGTTGGAACTCCTGACAAAAAAACTGACCGAATTGAGCTGAAACAGGTGTCCTTTGGTACTGTTATGGAGTTGGTTAAATCTCTTGAGCTTTCAAAAAATCAAACAAAGAATTTTTGTTCCAAATATAGATCTAGTATGGGAACTCAAACCTGTATTGAAGCGAACATCTTTGAAAAAATTGAAGCTCTCCATAACCGTATAAATGAATTTTACACTTCTAAAGAAGTAGGTTTTATGGATGGAGAAGAAGCCATTACTAGAACATTGGTTCATGTAAAAGATACATCTACATTTATACAGCACGTCATTACAGAAAGAGGAATAGATCCACATGACTCCATATTGAGAATAGCTATGGATTCAGGTCAGGGATTCCTTAAAGTTACTGTAAATGTGTTTAATCCCCTGGAAAAAACTTTTTCAGATTCAGAGCTAGATGATGCTGGAGTAAAAAGATCCTTTCTTATAGCATTGTTGAGGGGGTTTCTGAAGCTAACGATAATCTTTGGAAGCTTATTGAGCCCCTGAATTTAAATGATGTAAAGTTTTACGTTGCATTTGATCTAAAATGTGCAAATTCAGTGTTTGGAATTAGTAGTCATGCTGGGAAATACAGTTGTTTATATTGTGAGGGATCCTGCACTCTTGAGCCTGGAATTAAACGAACACTTAGGTCATTGGATGATCATTATAACAACTTTACCCTTGACGGAAACAAGAAGTCAAAAATGTCACACTTTAAAAATGTTACAAATCCAAGACTTTTGTACAAAGAGGAAGATCCTGAAACTCTTCTCGAAGAGTTGGTTCCTGTTCCTGAGCTCCATGTTCTAATGGGAATAGTAAATAAACTTGCAGTACTTCTAGTTAGTGTATGGCCTTTGTTTGAGAAGTGGTTACAATCAAACTACATCATGTTTCGAGGTTACCAAGGCATAGGGCTTGACGGAAACAATGCAAGCAAGTTCCTGAAGTTGGTGGATATACTTGAAAGAGATATTATAAACAATGGAAAATATGACTTACTACCAATAGTAAACTGTGTTAGAAAGTTTAAATGCCTTCAAGCAAAAGCATTTGGTATGGTAGCAGGGGATAACATCAGCACTGCTGTTCTGGAGTTTAAAAAGTCCTATGCAGATTTGATTGAATACGTGCATGCCACATTTGAGGGTATCAAGCTCAGTGTTACATGGAAAGTTCACATAGCAGTATGTCATATACTTCCTTTTCTTCATTCTACTGACTGCGGCCTAGGAGTTTACTGTGAGCAAACAGGAGAAGCTATTCATCATGAATTCAAAAAAACATGGAATAGATACAAACGAAGAGTTAACCATATAGATTATGCAAAACGACTAAAATCCAGTGTTGTCGAGTTTGCATCAAAAAACATTAAATAAACTGAATAATTATATAATTTAATTTAATGTTTATAATTTCAAGTATATATTGTAAAGTATATTATTTATAGATTTAGACTTATATTATAACTAGTTAACATAAAGCTTTTTTACTTTGTGCTTTTATTTGTATAGGATAAGTTACACCTATTTTTTAATTTTTTTTTTTTCAATTTTTTTTAACACCCTAGAAGTTTTAAATGTTATAAATAGTGTCTTCCCAAAATGTTAGAAATAGTGTCTTCCCAAAATGTTAGAAATAGTGTATATCCAACTATTGAAAAAAAAATCAGACCTAGGGAACATTTTAATCTGGTGGTCACTCAGGTCCACAGTGATAAGTATAGCTATTTTTTGATTTTTTTGTCTCTTTTTTTTTTTTGAAAATTCCAACACCCCAGAAGTTCTAAATGTTATAAATGGTGTCTACTAATGTATATCTAGCTATTGCAAAAAAAAAATTAGACCTGGGGAACAACTCAACCTGGCGGTCACTCTGGTCCACAGTGTATTATAATATCCTTTCCAATGAATACCCTAAAAATCCTATGAGCTTGGAAGTTGTCGAAATATTTTTGAGGGGGGTGAGCCCCCTTAAGATTGCATGAATATATAGCACAACAATTGTCACAACATTTTGTCTAAGAACATGACATGATCACGAATATTTTTGAGAATGGTGTGACTTTAAAGTAGCACGGGATAATGGAAGGCTAAAATCTTTGATAAGGCGTCTTCGAACTGTGTGAGCACGAAAATTCAGAATAGAAGGCTACTTAGTAAGAATTTGTGAATGTCAACTGCCAAACGGCGTACCACGTTGTCAGTTTTTGAAGTTGGGGACCTTGATTTTCCACAGGATTTTTTTGGATTAATACCATCTAATGACTTGCGCTGAATGATATTATGAAGAGTTGTCTTCGTTGATAGCGAGCTTTTAAATTTTAAAACGAAAAAATTATTTGTTTTTTAAAATAAATTTTAATTTTTTTTGTACCTTGAGATAATAATAATAACAATAATAATAGTAATAATAACATCTTTTTTTGAAAATTATATGTATCTTATTGTCGTGAAAAAAAGATTTATATATAAAAAAAAAAAGAAGACGCTGTTTTACGTATGCTATTTTATGATACAGTTTGCTCTTTAATAAAAATAACATAACAATAAATTTTATAAATAAAAAGCCCCATTATTATATTTAAGCAGCCGTGGTGCATTGGTTAAAGTCTATAATCAAAACCATATGGTTTGAGGATTAATGCCGGCCCTAGCTAGATAAAAAACTGATAATGAAGGAGGCGTGAACGTTTTAGTTAAACACTTTTCCGCGGTGTCCTGTGATAAGACCGTTATGTCTTCTTGGAGTACCTTAATGACAAAAATTTTAAAAAATCATTAAAAATAATCTAAAAATAGAATCACAATACAATACGAGGTGTATTCAAAAAATACCTGAAATTTTCATTTTTTGAAACGCTAATACCACTAGTAAACACTTGTTTTTTCATAGCAGACTCACCATAGGCTTTTTGCAACATTTCACACACTTTATTACACTTTATTTCATTTTTTACGCAAAAATTAATACAAGTTCTTTGACTGTTCAATTCTTCCATTTTTTAAACAAGCAATAATCGTCGAGCTTATAAAAACACGTCGAACCTTAGTCGAACAGTTCCCAGGCAGACACACAGGTGTCTTAATTGAAGGAAAGCTGGATTCTTTCTTAGAAGAACTAAATTTTCCTGCTTATTTGCCAATGTACTGCGTGAACGACTAGGCAAGAAACATGAATCTTGCAGTCAAATTGAAAAAACTTTATTAGCAAGACAAATTTTAGCTATTCCAGCAAGTTCAACTAAATTAGAGAGAGTTTTTAGCTCAGGTAGAAATGTCGTCCGATCATCCAGACACAACTTACACCCAGAAAAAGTAGTACAAATCATCTTAATCAGAGAAAACATTGTTTTGTTGGAAAAGTTTGGCAAAAAAGTTCTGAATTAATATTTGATAAAGTTGTTTACATTTGAACAATGTCATTTGTGTCTATTTGTCAAAACTATGTATACATATTTTTTTTTTACTTGGATTTTAATAAATTTGTTTTCAAAAATTGTTAAATTTCTCGTCTCGTCTCGTTCTCGGTCTCACGAGAAGTACTAACTTCTCGTCTCGGTCTCGTCTCGGTATGAAAAACCTAGTCTCGCTCATGGTTAAAAATTACAAGTGTCTTACCATATTTACCCATGTATCATATATAACCCCTTATTTTTTTGTTTTTATATATTTTCAGTTATTCAGCATTTTGTTTTTCTCGTTTTCATTGTCTAAAAAGTAAAATGAAAAAGTTAATCAACTAAAGTATGTTTAAACTACATTAAAAATTCGTTTACTAAATTTTTCTTCGATAATATGTTTTATATCTCTCATCTTTTTATAGACAATATATTTGCAAACTCATTTTTCGAAGCTCTATAAAACAAGAATCAGTCATATAAATATATGTAATAATTTTATTATTACTATTGTTATTATTGTTATTATTATTATTATTATTATTATTATTATTATTATTATTATTATTATATATATATATTTAGTTATTAAAGTAACTAACTATATATATATATATATATATATATATATATATATATATATATATATATATATATATATATATATATATATATATATATATAGTTAGAAACTTTATATAGATAATTTTCATATTATCTCTATATCCATTTTTTTTTTTTTTAATTTTGTTTAAATACAGTAAAATTGTCAGGAAAATGACATTAATAAGAAAGCAGGTGTAGACCTAGTTAAATACTCTTCTGCGGAGCTCTGTGATAAGACCGTTAGGTATTCTTGGTGCACCTTAACAAAAGAAAAAGAATTATAAAGCTAATCTGAAAAAAATCACTATACAAATATAGAAGACGGCATTGTACCATTACTTTTTGCTTTTAATATATTTTCAGTTATTCAACATTTTGTTTATCTTGTTTTAACCGACTAACTTGAGTCAAACTTTAGTTTAATAAGACTAACAAATTAATAGTGTTGTTACGACTTATAAATAATTCGACTGTCGACTAAATCGGCTAATACATTTTTGAAATCAACATCGAATAAAAGTCGATTTAGTCGAAATATGGGAATAATTTATTTTTTCGAAATAAATTGTAATAAAAATAATAAAATATTTTATATTCGCTTTATAATCTTTTGACCTGTATAATTATTTAATTAGTTAACTATAAAACATTTTTAAAACATTAAAACAAAATAGTACAAAATCAAACAATTCCCTGATTTCCCCTGATTTTTAACTAATTCAATCCTTATTCCCTGATTTTCCCTGATCACATCTAAATTTCCCTGACTTTCTCTGAATTCCCTGATTTCCCTGATTTTCCTGATTTGGTGGCAACCCTGCAAATTGATTTTGATAAATTCATTTCCTAATAAAATAGCATAATATGCAAAACAGGTGGCACTACATTAACTAAAGTTATTATAAAGAAAATCACAGGAGCAATAATTGAATTATGAAACTTACCTAGAGCTCTTAAGTTTCCACCTTGTCTACCTTCACACATTGTAAGCACTTTCCAGAGATTGCATTGTCCTCCTTAAGACTTTAGAGTTAGCAGGTGTGTGAGACATAGAAAAGATTGCATGATTTCTTAGAGAATTCAACTTAACTTTTAGTTATATGAGTTAATTGATCAATTTGACTCAGTAGCTCCTGACTCCTATTTAAATTAAAAAGTCATCTGCATCTGGTGATTTGTTTTTTTGGGTGGAGCTTGCGACAGTTGCATTTTAAAAAGTTCTTCGTTTTTGATGGCTTCAAAATTTTTTTTATTTCTCTTTTTTTTTTCAAACTCATCATTACTAGGCATATCAAAATAAATAAAACTAAATCAATCGCATCATAAAACTAAATCAATCGCATTATAAAATTATTAAAATGGAAATGACAAAATGTTAGTGATCTGCCTTAATCAATCGCTTAAAAAAAGAAAAGTTACACCTACATTCCCAACCAATTTTCCATCCAATGTGTTTTTTTAGAACTTCCCTCTCAGCTGAATTTATAGTTATTAAAATAATATTGACTTAGTAATAAATATAATACAAACAAATAACATAATATTAATAAACAAATATATGCACTAGATAAAAGTGGATTTAACAACTTATCTGATATTAGTTTGATAATTCAAAGATAAAAATTCCACATAACTTTGTTAACTTTATACTTCAAAAATTGACTCGCTGAAACAGTTGTTTGGACAAAATTCGTTAAATATTAACGAATTATGTCGAAACAACTTTTATTAACTTAATAAATAGTTTAGGACGTAACACATAAAGGTTACGTCATCGCAATAAAACGTCAACACATATGTATGCCTAAACTTAACAACACATATGTATGCCTAAACTTAACAAGATTAGTTGTAAAACTGACATTTTTGAAAACATATTTGATAACTAGCTAAAGATAAATAAAATAATTTTTTTTATTTTCATTTGCATAAAAGGTCGAAATTTCAATAACCAACGTCATCAAAAAAGATACGTTTTGCATTAAAAAACGATAAATTAAAAAATATAAATGCTTTAAAAACAGTCTTTTTGTAAAAAATCACCAGGATGACGTAGGAATCTGATAGAATGGACATTCATGGCTATGTGTTCCAAATTTCAAATATCAGACACAAAGCTATGTTATCAAATTTTAGTTGGCCCAATATGTACTATGTAATTACTTTTTGTACTTTTGGACAAAAAAGGAATTACATAGCACATATATAATTTGTAGCTTCTCCCTCCAAACTAGCCCAGACGAAAGAAGCATTTTGATTGTTTTAATTGTTATAAATTAGTTACAAGCAACTATTAATATTGCACTATTTTTAAGTGTGTGAAAAGTTTAAAAAAGAAGAGGTCATGAAACCAAAAAGAATTGTAAAAAGCACGAGTTTATTTCGAATGATTCAATGAACATATTTATTTAGATTCAAATTAAAATAAACAATTCAATAAAAAGTTCGGCTTATTTGATAGGGTATTGGTTTATTTAAAGCCAATAGCATCTTAATTAGTTTATGTTACTTCAAAATTGGTAAACTTTTAACAATGCTTGTCTGCTTTTTAAAATTCAAATTTTGTTTTTACAAGTTTAACTGTCTATTTCGTTTGTTTATTTCGGTAATTGCGATTTTTTTCAATATGTATATAAAGATTTCATTGTGTAATCCGTATACAAGTACTAATGCAAAAAAAAAAAGTAAATTAAAAAAGATTAAAAGACAAAACATTATTTTGATTGAAATGGCGGCGCGAGTAACGTTCGAATTCTGATTAGTTTAATTGAGTTTATGGAGGAAGCGAGCGCGAACGCAGGCTTCCGCTACCAGAAATTATACTGTCGAGTTACCGACGTTAGCGGTAATCGCAGAGGTCAGCCGATGCGAAGTGCAATGCACCAGCCTCACTCTGAAAGAAGCCCCTTCGTGATCGGACTTTACTTTCCAGTCAGGTAAGTATAGAATTATAGAAAAATTTTAGATACAGTTTTCAAACTAATAAATCGCGATTGTGGGTTTACTTTATTTTAAAACAAGTTGAAAAATATCACGAATGTTTGTGATGAGTGAAGTAGAATATAACCAGATGTGAAAAAGTTAGCCAAATATTCACGTCAAAAACAATAAATACAATAAAAAGAACAAAATTAGTTCAGCTATATTAGTACTAAAGAAAAATACTTTGCGAAAATACGGCTGAACTCCTTTATGCACTTCGCCGCATTGACTATCAAACTTTCAATTTTGTTCGTAAATATTTTAATTTTTTGCTATGCTATGATTGCTCAAAACCATACTAAAGATAATGCTTAAATATTCGCTCTTAATTTAAAAGGTTTCATTATTATCTAGGGTTAAAAATTTCTGGAAATTTTCAAAAAATGTTTATTGCAATTAAACCTATATGGTTTTATAAAACTCATTTTTTTGTTTCTAAAATATGCGTTTTATTATAATTTTATAAAAACTTCTACTATGACTGTAACTCTTTGTTTTTGAATATACATACATACATATTTTTTTTCATCGTTTTATCGTCGCTTTTAGCGTTTTATCTTTTTTTTTGGTATTTTGTTGAGTTTTTTAATATAACTATAAGTAGAAACTATGATAACTTGTTTTCAAAATTTTCTCAAACTTTTTTACCCTGTTATTTATCGATGACTTCCGAATCTTTACATTCTCGTTTTCAAAAAACATGCGCGCGCATACTTGTGGACAATAAAAAGCAACAAATATTCGGAAATTTTCCAACACTAAACATTAAGATGTTAGTATGTTTTGTTAGGAAATTTATTCACTTTTTAATTTTTTTTAACATAAATTAAATTATTTCAACCAGCTGTTGTATCATTAGTTACTTAAAAAGATGTAAAAACTAATTTATAAAGTTTCTTTTATTTTATAATTATTTTAAATGTTACCAGCTTTTTAAAAGTTGAAACTTTTTTCACTCACGCTTGATGTTGGAGGACCGTCTTTATTTTGTGCTTATAAAGCACAGTATAATAAAAAATTTAACTTCACGATAGCAAACTTAGTTTAGTTATAAACAAATACCATTAAATGTTGAATTGGTATATAATAAAAACCAGTTGGGGCAACTAGTTTTATATCTCCTGAATGGGTGATTGTGTATCAGGCAGATTACTATATCATCATGGTCGAAAACACGGGTTCCGAAGTGGAGGAGCACAATCGTCATAATCTAAAAGAGTCCTCTATACCTTGAATTGTCTATACAAAAAAAAAATAATAATAATAAATAAGATCCTTTAGAAAAAAAAGTTGGGGTGGCACGCGCCTACTTGTGTCGTCAGCTCTGATCAGAATAAGCTTTTATCAAATACTTGATCCTGGTGGCTATATTCTTACTGACTGAGTGATGATTCTTATCACTTACTACTGTTACTCGATAACTTTTGTGATTTTATAAGTAATACAATACGATTGTATCATTAGGGTATATATTTATCGTACTGTAGTTTATTCTCCTCGGGCCTTTACCCTGCAGAGGTATTAATAATGTTACAGTAGTATAGAAATAAAAATTCAAGGTGGTCTACTGTTCCATTATTAAAATACATAAAGACAGACTCCCAGGGGGCTCACGTTTAAGAAAATAAAAAAATTTAAAAAAATATATGGGTATATATCTATTAATTGGCTGAGTTAAGTTTATTTTACCAGCTTCAATTATTATTAACTATAAATTCACTACAGGGGACTTGATATTAAAAATGCTATTTGGGCAGCATTAAAAATCATCGCTTTTACAAAAGACTATAATTATCTGGATGTAAAATCTAGACAGATTTCTAATATTCCTATACAAATGTTGATTGATTGATTTATTATACATGATGCTCATTGCAGTAGCAAGCTTTGTTTAAGGCTAAACATAATTTGCATCCCCATCGCTAAATTGGCCTACAAGTTACTAAAAACTGCAAAATTACATATAAAAAGACTTGATTGATTATTTACAGTATTTTACAATTTTTTCTCGAAATAAAGACCCTATTGATTAATGAAAGGCAAAAAGTTATTAAAATATTTTTGCTAAACTTAAACTATTTAAAAATATAGTTAGCAATAAAAAAAGAATTAATCTAATAATATCGATATCTTTAAACAAGTGCTTTTAAGACTTGAGTTTAACTCGCCACAACCTTCCTTCGGCACTTTTGACCTTATAAACCAACAAATTAAAAAATTATGCTATACTTTAAAATGGTTTAAATCTATCCCGTATTTTTCAATCAATACAGCAAAGTGGGCGATTTGTGTGTGTGTTTTTATCAAAGTATCATACCTAGCAAATTAATTAATTATTATTTTTTTGTATTTTTTGTTTTTTTATTTTTGAGCCATAGTGCAGAAAGAAATTGAGAATTAGAATTAGAAAAAGATGTTCAAGATCAGTTAAGAGTTTTTTGTGAAAAAAATTTTTATTAAAGAAAATAAAAAATTGCAGGACTTTAACAACACAAACATTACGAATGCTACAGAAAAGGTTCAAATGATGAAACTATATATCATAAAATAAGTGCTGACAGTGATTGTCTAATCATAGATAACAATACTTTTGTTGTAAAAAAGAAAAAAATTCATGCAGAGAACAGGAAATCTTTACTAAACATTTAGTTTTTACTATAAACCAGTGTATTAATTTAGCTCATATGTTTAGTTGCAGATTCCCATTCTCTACTAGGCAAAATATATTGTTAAGACAAACAAAACTGATGGAAAATGTCCGCAGTGTTTTTACATATTTCAACAGAAGCAGGACAGTAGGCAAATATGTGAATGCTGTCCTCTATTTTACCACAAGTTTTACACTTGTTATTTTTAACAACCTGTTGCCTTGTGCTTTTGACTATCAAGACCGCAGAAGGTAGACTGTGGTGTAAAAAACGATAGAAGATGTTTTGTGTCTGTTTGCATGCATGGGGGGGGGGGGGGTAAAGTTTTTTTCCAAATTTGGGTCCACAGAATTATTGGTTTTTTTAAACTGTCCCAGAAACGTTTTGCTGGCACGACTGTCATTTTTTTTTTTGCCTCTTCAAAGTAAAAGTTTTTGTTGAGTTTAGGGGGATATTAAACAAGCACCCATTTTTGTCTAATATTTCATTATTTTTTGGAAAAGTGTTTTGCGTTATAAAATTCCAGCTTTGGTTTTGGTTCGTAAATTTTATAAGTGAACTTGCCGACCAATACTTTGAAAAGTAGTAAGATTGATGGGTTTGGTCTTCTCCGCATTCTCTCAGTTGAAATAGTGTTTTGAAGCGAAGCGCAAGACTTTTCTCTTTTGGAGATAAAATTCCGAGACCCCCGCTTTTGACGGGTAAAAAAAGCGCAAGTGGACTTGCGAACCAATACTTTGAAAAGTATTATATTGATAAATACGCTAGCCATGTCGAAAACGTGATTTCTGGCAAACGTGTTGCTCATTTCCGAATGGGTAATAGAACATCTGCATAAAGTCGTTTTTTGAAAAACTGTGGCAAAAGACCGATTTCAATCCGGTCAAGAGAGAGACGACTTTATGCAGATGTTCTATTACCCATTCGGAAATGAGCAACACGTTTGCCAGAAATCACGTTTTCGACATGGCTAGCGTATTTATCAATATAATACTTTTCAAAGTATTGGTTCGCAAGTCCACTTGCGCTTTTTTTACCCGTCAAAAGCGGGGGTCTCGGAATTTTATCTCCAAAAGAGAAAAGTCTTGCGCTTCGCTTCAAAACACTATTTCAACTGAGAGAATGCGGAGAAGACCAAACCCATCAATCTTACTACTTTTCAAAGTATTGGTCGGCAAGTTCACTTATAAAATTTACGAACCAAAACCAAAGCTGGAATTTTATAACGCAAAACACTTTTCCAAAAAATAATGAAATATTAGACAAAAATGGGTGCTTGTTTAATATCCCCCTAAACTCAACAAAAACTTTTACTTTGAAGAGGCAAAAAAAAAAATGACAGTCGTGCCAGCAAAACGTTTCTGGGACAGTTTAAAAAAACCAATAATTCTGTGGACCCAAATTTGGAAAAAAACTTTACCCCCCCCCCCCCCATGCATGCAAACAGACACAAAACATCTTCTATCGTTTTTTACACCACAGTCTACCTTCTGCGGTCTTGATAGTCAAAAGCACAAGGCAACAGGTTGTTAAAAATAACAAGTGTAAAACTTGTGGTAAAATAGAGGACAGCATTCACATATTTGCCTACTGTCCTGCTTCTGTTGAAATATGTAAAAACACTGCGGACATTTTCCATCAGTTTTGTTTGTCTTAACAATATATTTTGCCTAGTAGAGAATGGGAATCTGCAACTAAACATATGAGCTAAATTAATACACTGGTTTATAGTAAAAACTAAATGTTTAGTAAAGATTTCCTGTTCTCTGCATGAATTTTTTTCTTTTTTACAACAAAAGTATTGTTATCTATGATTAGACAATCACTGTCAGCACTTATTTTATGATATATAGTTTCATCATTTGAACCTTTTCTGTAGCATTCGTAATGTTTGTGTTGTTAAAGTCCTGCAATTTTTTATTTTCTTTAATAAAAATTTTTTTCACAAAAAACTCTTAACTGATCTTGAACATCTTTTTCTAATTCTAATTCTCAATTTCTTTCTGCACTATGGCTCAAAAATAAAAAAACAAAAAATACAAAAAAATAATAATTAATTAATTTGCTAGGTATGATACTTTGATAAAAACACACACACAAATCGCCCACTTTGCTGTATTGATTGAAAAATACGGGATAGATTTAAACCATTTTAAAGTATAGCATAATTTTTTAATTTGTTGGTTTATAAGGTCAAAAGTGCCGAAGGAAGGTTGTGGCGAGTTAAACTCAAGTCTTAAAAGCACTTGTTTAAAGATATCGATATTATTAGATTAATTCTTTTTTTATTGCTAACTATATTTTTAAATAGTTTAAGTTTAGCAAAAATATTTTAATAACTTTTTGCCTTTCATTAATCAATAGGGTCTTTATTTCGAGAAAAAATTGTAAAATACTGTAAATAATCAATCAAGTCTTTTTATATGTAATTTTGCAGTTTTTAGTAACTTGTAGGCCAATTTAGCGATGGGGATGCAAATTATGTTTAGCCTTAAACAAAGCTTGCTACTGCAATGAGCATCATGTATAATAAATCAATCAATCAACATTTGTATAGGAATATTAGAAATCTGTCTAGATTTTACATCCAGATAATTATAGTCTTTTGTAAAAGCGATGATTTTTAATGCTGCCCAAATAGCATTTTTAATATCAAGTCCCCTGTAGTGAATTTATAGTTAATAATAATTGAAGCTGGTAAAATAAACTTAACTCAGCCAATTAATAGATATATACCCATATATTTTTTTAAATTTTTTTATTTTCTTAAACGTGAGCCCCCTGGGAGTCTGTCTTTATGTATTTTAATAATGGAACAGTAGACCACCTTGAATTTTTATTTCTATACTACTGTAACATTATTAATACCTCTGCAGGGTAAAGGCCCGAGGAGAATAAACTACAGTACGATAAATATATACCCTAATGATACAATCGTATTGTATTACTTATAAAATCACAAAAGTTATCGAGTAACAGTAGTAAGTGATAAGAATCATCACTCAGTCAGTAAGAATATAGCCACCAGGATCAAGTATTTGATAAAAGCTTATTCTGATCAGAGCTGACGACACAAGTAGGCGCGTGCCACCCCAACTTTTTTTTCTAAAGGATCTTATTTATTATTATTATTTTTTTTTTGTATAGACAATTCAAGGTATAGAGGACTCTTTTAGATTATGACGATTGTGCTCCTCCACTTCGGAACCCGTGTTTTCGACCATGATGATATAGTAATCTGCCTGATACACAATCACCCATTCAGGAGATATAAAACTAGTTGCCCCAACTGGTTTTTATTATATACCAATTCAACATTTAATGGTATTTGTTTATAACTAAACTAAGTTTGCTATCGTGAAGTTAAATTTTTTATTATACTGTGCTTTATAAGCACAAAATAAAGACGGTCCTCCAACATCAAGCGTGAGTGAAAAAAGTTTCAACTTTTAAAAAGCTGGTAACATTTAAAATAATTATAAAATAAAAGAAACTTTATAAATTAGTTTTTACATCTTTTTGAGTAACTAATGATACAACAGCTGGTTGAAATAATTTAATTTATGTTAAAAAAAATTAAAAAGTGAATAAATTTCCTAACAAAACATACTAACATCTTAATGTTTAGTGTTGGAAAATTTCCGAATATTTGTTGCTTTTTATTGTCCACAAGTATGCGCGCGCATGTTTTTTGAAAACGAGAATGTAAAGATTCGGAAGTCATCGATAAATAACAGGGTAAAAAAGTTTGAGAAAATTTTGAAAACAAGTTATCATAGTTTCTACTTATAGTTATATTAAAAAACTCAACAAAATACCAAAAAAAAAGATAAAACGCTAAAAGCGACGATAAAACGATGAAAAAAAATATGTATGTATGTATATTCAAAAACAAAGAGTTACAGTCATAGTAGAAGTTTTTATAAAATTATAATAAAACGCATATTTTAGAAACAAAAAAATGAGTTTTATAAAACCATATAGGTTTAATTGCAATAAACATTTTTTGAAAATTTCCAGAAATTTTTAACCCTAGATAATAATGAAACCTTTTAAATTAAGAGCGAATATTTAAGCATTATCTTTAGTATGGTTTTGAGCAATCATAGCATAGCAAAAAATTAAAATATTTACGAACAAAATTGAAAGTTTGATAGTCAATGCGGCGAAGTGCATAAAGGAGTTCAGCCGTATTTTCGCAAAGTATTTTTCTTTAGTACTAATATAGCTGAACTAATTTTGTTCTTTTTATTGTATTTATTGTTTTTGACGTGAATATTTGGCTAACTTTTTCACATCTGGTTATATTCTACTTCACTCATCACAAACATTCGTGATATTTTTCAACTTGTTTTAAAATAAAGTAAACCCACAATCGCGATTTATTAGTTTGAAAACTGTATCTAAAATTTTTCTATAATTCTATACTTACCTGACTGGAAAGTAAAGTCCGATCACGAAGGGGCTTCTTTCAGAGTGAGGCTGGTGCATTGCACTTCGCATCGGCTGACCTCTGCGATTACCGCTAACGTCGGTAACTCGACAGTATAATTTCTGGTAGCGGAAGCCTGCGTTCGCGCTCGCTTCCTCCATAAACTCAATTAAACTAATCAGAATTCGAACGTTACTCGCGCCGCCATTTCAATCAAAATAATGTTTTGTCTTTTAATCTTTTTTAATTTACTTTTTTTTTTTGCATTAGTACTTGTATACGGATTACACAATGAAATCTTTATATACATATTGAAAAAAATCGCAATTACCGAAATAAACAAACGAAATAGACAGTTAAACTTGTAAAAACAAAATTTGAATTTTAAAAAGCAGACAAGCATTGTTAAAAGTTTACCAATTTTGAAGTAACATAAACTAATTAAGATGCTATTGGCTTTAAATAAACCAATACCCTATCAAATAAGCCGAACTTTTTATTGAATTGTTTATTTTAATTTGAATCTAAATAAATATGTTCATTGAATCATTCGAAATAAACTCGTGCTTTTTACAATTCTTTTTGGTTTCATGACCTCTTCTTTTTTAAACTTTTCACACACTTAAAAATAGTGCAATATTAATAGTTGCTTGTAACTAATTTATAACAATTAAAACAATCAAAATGCTTCTTTCGTCTGGGCTAGTTTGGAGGGAGAAGCTACAAATTATATATGTGCTATGTAATTCCTTTTTTGTCCAAAAGTACAAAAAGTAATTACATAGTACATATTGGGCCAACTAAAATTTGATAACATAGCTTTGTGTCTGATATTTGAAATTTGGAACACATAGCCATGAATGTCCATTCTATCAGATTCCTACGTCATCCTGGTGATTTTTTACAAAAAGACTGTTTTTAAAGCATTTATATTTTTTAATTTATCGTTTTTTAATGCAAAACGTATCTTTTTTGATGACGTTGGTTATTGAAATTTCGACCTTTTATGCAAATGAAAATAAAAAAAATTATTTTATTTATCTTTAGCTAGTTATCAAATATGTTTTCAAAAATGTCAGTTTTACAACTAATCTTGTTAAGTTTAGGCATACATATGTGTTGTTAAGTTTAGGCATACATATGTGTTGACGTTTTATTGCGATGACGTAACCTTTATGTGTTACGTCCTAAACTATTTATTAAGTTAATAAAAGTTGTTTCGACATAATTCGTTAATATTTAACGAATTTTGTCCAAACAACTGTTTCAGCGAGTCAATTTTTGAAGTATAAAGTTAACAAAGTTATGTGGAATTTTTATCTTTGAATTATCAAACTAATATCAGATAAGTTGTTAAATCCACTTTTATCTAGTGCATATATTTGTTTATTAATATTATGTTATTTGTTTGTATTATATTTATTACTAAGTCAATATTATTTTAATAACTATAAATTCAGCTGAGAGGGAAGTTCTAAAAAAACACATTGGATGGAAAATTGGTTGGGAATGTAGGTGTAACTTTTCTTTTTTTAAGCGATTGATTAAGGCAGATCACTAACATTTTGTCATTTCCATTTTAATAATTTTATAATGCGATTGATTTAGTTTTATGATGCGATTGATTTAGTTTTATTTATTTTGATATGCCTAGTAATGATGAGTTTGAAAAAAAAAAGAGAAATAAAAAAAATTTTGAAGCCATCAAAAACGAAGAACTTTTTAAAATGCAACTGTCGCAAGCTCCACCCAAAAAAACAAATCACCAGATGCAGATGACTTTTTAATTTAAATAGGAGTCAGGAGCTACTGAGTCAAATTGATCAATTAACTCATATAACTAAAAGTTAAGTTGAATTCTCTAAGAAATCATGCAATCTTTTCTATGTCTCACACACCTGCTAACTCTAAAGTCTTAAGGAGGACAATGCAATCTCTGGAAAGTGCTTACAATGTGTGAAGGTAGACAAGGTGGAAACTTAAGAGCTCTAGGTAAGTTTCATAATTCAATTATTGCTCCTGTGATTTTCTTTATAATAACTTTAGTTAATGTAGTGCCACCTGTTTTGCATATTATGCTATTTTATTAGGAAATGAATTTATCAAAATCAATTTGCAGGGTTGCCACCAAATCAGGAAAATCAGGGAAATCAGGGAATTCAGAGAAAGTCAGGGAAATTTAGATGTGATCAGGGAAAATCAGGGAATAAGGATTGAATTAGTTAAAAATCAGGGGAAATCAGGGAATTGTTTGATTTTGTACTATTTTGTTTTAATGTTTTAAAAATGTTTTATAGTTAACTAATTAAATAATTATACAGGTCAAAAGATTATAAAGCGAATATAAAATATTTTATTATTTTTATTACAATTTATTTCGAAAAAATAAATTATTCCCATATTTCGACTAAATCGACTTTTATTCGATGTTGATTTCAAAAATGTATTAGCCGATTTAGTCGACAGTCGAATTATTTATAAGTCGTAACAACACTATTAATTTGTTAGTCTAATTAAACTTACCTGACTTGGAAGTTAAGTCGGATCACGAAGCGGTTTCTCTAGTCAGTAAGTATTATCAGTATTTGGTAAATGTTTAGTTCGTAATTGGCTACACTTTTAAATGGCGAACTTTATAAAGCAACAAGAATCAGTTTTTTTCAAAACTAAAAATGATGATACTCCACAAATCGAAAAAATATCATCGATTCTCCTAGACAAAATGGCGAAAGCTTCCACTGGTGAATTAAGTGAACAAGTGGAAATTAATTATAGTAGCGACGAACCATCGGATAATGAATGCGAATATGAACAAAAAATTAAAAAACATCCAAGAAACTACGCTGAAGCAGCAAAATCAGAATTAAAAAAACGAGTTCTACCAAAAACGCTTATATGCGAAATAGAAGAACAATTTACATTGAACGACTTCTTAAAAGCATTAGAAAAAGAAGACTTGGACGAAGTACTTGAAGGTGTGCAATTTTTGAGACGAAACACAGCTATCGAAATCGTGATGAAAACCAACGATGCTAGATTGAAATTATTAGAAAATGGTTTGTATATCAACAATTACCAACATACCTTCAAAATATCAAATATAAATCGAAGGCCAAAACTAGAAGAAAAACGATTAAACCAAACACACGTATCAGTGTTTGGCCTTCCGATTGAGGCAAAACAATTTAAGATCGGAAGCTTTTTTGAAGACATGGGATACGGTAGGCATGTCTACACTAAACCGGTTATGAGGACAACGCCAGGAAAAGGCACACCCTACTACTCCGGTATCCTGGTTGCTGTCATGGAAGACATGCCGAAACCAATTCCAACCTCCCTAAACATCGTAGGGTATAAAATAAGAACTAGGCATAACGGCCAGGAAACAAACAATAACGCAGAAAGAAGACAACCTCGAGATGCAAATAACGAAGATTTACCCTTACTTATCCATCAACAACCAATATGCGAACCAGATACAAACAACTCAAAACTCGAAAAAAATCCATCTAATATAACAAACGAAGAAAACATAAATCAACCAACCGTTACCAAAGAGAAGATAAACTTCTTATTTGAAAACGAAAAAGAACAAACTAATAAAGAAGAAGGAAACAAACAAGCAACAAAACAGAAGAACGTTACTCAACACGAAAAGTCCAAAGAAGAAGAACGACAGACACTCGAAACAAGAAGAAAAGATTTCTACTTCGAAAAACCGACGAACAGAGAAGCAGAAGAAGAAGAGGAAAATCACTCGAAAGACGCCGAAGAAAGCAAGCGAGCGGAAGAAGCGAACGAAAAAGGTCGAGAAAAAATGGAGGAAGAAAACACGTGGCAAAAAAAACGCAGTGCACCACCACCAACTCCACACAAAAATGATCGAAAAAAAAGAATGGGTACGAGCAAAGAAAGAAACACGCTGGAAAATGGCTAAGTTTTTCTTATTTTTTATTTTTTCCTTAATTTTTATTAACGGTTTTTTTAAAACAAATTTACTATCAAACGAATATTTCAACACGAAATTAATTAACTCTAAACCACCTGAAGTTGGCGTTCCAAATAAGAATGCGCTTATTTGCAAATTCTTAATTACGGAACGCCTACGTAGGGATGGAAAATGCCATGACGCTGATAAATGGATATAATAAGCATTTTCTCAGTCAACGTTGCTGGCCTTATAAATAAGCAAAAACGAGATACAGTTTTAAATAATTTTAAAAAACTAAATTACGATTTTTATTTATTACAAGACACTCATTTAAATAAGTTACAAAACGATGAGTTATCTAAAAACTGGAAAGGCAGCGTTTTCACCTCTGCGGGGAAGACCCGCACTGGTGGCACAGCCATAATATGCAAACGCGTGCTAAAACCATACGAAAAGTTCGACGACGAAAATGGAATTTTTAATTACGTATTAACAAAATTAAACAAACAAAAAATTCTTTTGCTAAACGTATACGCTCCCTCGGGACATGAGTTTTCTAAACACAGAAAAAAATTATTTGAATTAATCGAAAACAAAATTAAACATATAAATTTAGAAAACGTTTTAGTAGTCTTGGCGGGAGATTTTAATATGGTTTTAAGCGAACTTGATAGGCACCCACAAATTTACAGGAAAAAATGCTCCTCAACTGAGAAACTTAAAAAATTAATTAATAAACTCGAAGTAGAGGACACGTGGCGTCTATTTAATCCATATAAACAAGAATTCACTTATAAAGCCACAAACAATATTTCTTATTCTCGACTCGATAGAATCTATTTAATTAAAAAATTAAGACAAAATGTAGAGATAAAACACGAACCGATGGCGCATTCTGACCACTATAACGCGTGCGTTGCCTCCATTACCCTTGACAAAATAGAAATGGGTAAAAGCCTGTGGATCTTTAATAATAAACACTTAAAAAATAAAAACTATTTAAATCAAATTGAAGCAATTATTAGCAATAAAACATCCGAAAACGTAGAATCTAAAAAAGAAACGTGGGAAAACCTTAAAAGTGAACTTAAAGAACACGCAAAAAAATTTTGTAAACAACAGGCAAAAAATAACAGGATTGAAGAATATAAACTTAAAAAAAAATTTAAAAACGCAGTTAAAAAAGCGCACCTGAACCCGCGCATGCAGATTTTGAGCGCTGACATCAAAAACAAACTTAAAATTTTTGAAACAAATAGAGCGTATGGCGCGCAAATAAGAGCAAAAATTAAATGGCGACTTGAAGGCGAAAAATGCAGTCGCTCGTTTTTTCAATTAGAAAAGCTAAAACCAGCAAAACAAGTAACAACAAAAATAAAGGATAAGAACAACAACATTAAATCAGAAAAGGATGAAATCCTCAAAGAGTTCGAAAATTATTATAAAGAACTCTACGCAAGCGAAAAATGCGACGAAAAAAGTCAAAACTTTCTTTTTTCTAAAACATCCCCTATTCAAAAAGTACCCAAAACTTTAAGTAAAGAATTAGAAATGCCAATAACAACTATAGAAATTAAAAACGCGCTGAAAACGATGCAAAATAACAAATCACCCGGAAGCGACGGCCTCACCATCGAATTCTACAAGCAAAATATTTATTTGTTTGGGGAATTGCTGGCCGCAGCTATAAACGAAACTTTTAGCAGCGGTGAAATGTGCGAAAGTCAAAAAAAGGCAATAATCATATGTTTGTTTAAAAAAGGAGATAAGACTGACATCAACAATTGGCGTCCTATCTCCCTTTTGAATACAGACTATAAAATCATAACTAAGATAATTGCAAATAGACTAAAAAATGTTCTACCTCTGATTATAAACGAAAATCAAACGGCATGCGTCCCGCGTAGAACCATATATTACAATTTATCCTACACCAGAGATATTATAAGAATATCCAACAAAAACCAACTTGATGCGTCTATTATATCCATTGACCAGGTCAAGGCATTTGATAGAGTTGATAGAAACTATCTTTATGACACTTTATCTTTTTTTGGTTTTAATACCGTATTTATAAATTTTATTAAGACGATATATTACGACATAAGCGCGCAAATAAAAATAAACGGATTTTTATCTGAAAAAATTGAAATTCACAGAGGAGTAAGGCAAGGTTGTCCTCTTTCGATGATTCTATATATCATACAAGCCGAAATTTTCTCAGGTTACATAAGAGCAAACAAAAACATAAAAGGAATAACAGTAAACCAAAAAGAAACTAAAATCCAGCAATACGCTGACGACACAAACTTCTATTTAACAGGAGATCAGTCGATAAAAGAACTCGGTAGGGCCTTAGAACTCAACGAGCGAGCCACAGGAGCTAAATTAAATGTAGCCAAATGCCAAGGCTTGTGGCTTGGAAATAATAAAACAAAAAACAAAGAAAATTTTCTAAACTTTAACTGGGAAGAAAACACCCTTAAAAGCTTGGGTATTTACTTTTCCAATAGAGATTGTCTAGTTAACATTAAGCAATGGAACGAAAGCATTGCCACTATTCAAAAGAAAATTAAACGCTGGCAAATGTTTAACTTATCCTTTAAAGGAAAAAGAATAGTAATTAATCAAATACTCTTAAGTAACCTTTGGCACTTAGCTTTTACGTTGCCAATACCTAACGATAGAATTATCAAATTCATCGAAAAAATTGTTGAAAATTTTCTCTGGAGCAACAGCTCAATTAAAACAAACCAAAAAGTTTCTAAACTCCCTATTAGCCAAGGAGGTTTAAACATTATAGATATAGGCGAAAAACTAAAAGCCATCCAGCTGACTTGGGTCGCAAAAATATTTAATCACACCCAAACAGGCGCATGGAAAGACGCGGCGACGCATATTTTCAATAGTTATAGAAAAACTAATCAAGGAGAAAATATTTTTATCACAACCCACTCAAGTAGTGCAATTGATACTCTCCCTGTGTTCTACCAGCAACTAATTAAAAACTGGAGTCACATTTTTAACGGCGAGAGCGACATAAAAAATATGTCTATTGAGGAAATCCTCAACCAGCCTATTTTTTATAACAATTTTATTAGGGACAAAAACCACCAGACTCTAAAACCTAAAAAAGAAACTACCTTGAACCAAATATCCAAAATATCTGATCTTGCAAAGGTTTTTGTACCCGGTTTCTTGGATCACCAATTAACCGGTCTTAAACATGCAACATTTAAAAAAATTAAAAACTCCATTCCACGTGTTTGGAAAACAAAAATTAAAAAGGAAGGTCAATCTTATGACCACAACAAATCAAATTTCACCCTAAGAAACTTTATACACCCCCTAAAACCGGTTTTGATTACCGACCTCACATCAAAATCCATTTACGATTTTCTTATGAAAAAGAAATACAGTTTGGGTGTAACGACCCTGTTTACTAGGTGGAACTCTGTTTTTGAAAAGAGCATGACGGGCACCTCCTCAAAGGAATGGTCCCTCCTCTTTCAAAACATTTTCAAAAGAAATAATAACAACAAAGCAAACGAAATAAAATATAAAGCCATTCACTTTGCGCTACCCACTAACTCCATCTTTAAACGCAGAGGTCATGCACCTGATGACCTTTGTCCCCAGTGTATGAAAGATAGAGAAACTCTATCTCACATGATATATAGCTGCGAAAAAGTACAACCTTTAATTAAATACACAATATATTTGCTAAATAAGATTTATCCTAGCAGTAAACCTTTTAAAAACACTTTTAAATTTTATCTTTTCGGTTTTGTTGAAAACGCGCCAAAATTTTATATTGGTAATTTATTGCTTGACGAGCTTTTTTATTATGTCTATTCTATAAGAATGAGAGCTTATCATGAGAGAAGTATGAGCGCGAGAATAAGCCTCCTAAGAGCATACATATCTAAAATTAAAAAAATACTTCAGATCGAACACGACATTGCTAAAGAAAACAACCAATTAAACTCCTTTTTAAACGAAACTAAGGAAATAAGAGATATAAACGGTAACATAAACCTAGAAAATAAATTAAACCAATTTTTGAATTAAATCAAACAAACCTTATACTTTTTGAAAGACCCAAACTTTTTATTTTTTTATTTTAAATTTTCGCCTTTTCTTTTTACTTTTTTCTTACTTTTCTAAACTCGCTTATTCTTGATGCGCTCCGTTTCTCGACTTGAAAAGCATAGAAAAAACATTGTAAATATTTCTATGTAATTCTTGTCAAGTAGTCCACAAGGCAATTAGCTGGCGGACTACTGAAATATAAACACAATACCATCACGAAGGGGCTTCTTTCAGAGTGAGGCTGGTGCATTGCACTTCGCATCGGCTGACCTCTGCGATTACCGCTAACGTCGGTAACTCGACAGTATAATTTCTGGTAGCGGAAGCCTGCGTTCGCGCTCGCTTCCTCCATAAACTCAATTAAACTAATCAGAATTCGAACGTTACTCGCGCCGCCATTTCAATCAAAATAATGTTTTGTCTTTTAATCTTTTTTAATTTACTTTTTTTTTTTGCATTAGTACTTGTATACGGATTACACAATGAAATCTTTATATACATATTGAAAAAAATCGCAATTACCGAAATAAACAAACGAAATAGACAGTTAAACTTGTAAAAACAAAATTTGAATTTTAAAAAGCAGACAAGCATTGTTAAAAGTTTACCAATTTTGAAGTAACATAAACTAATTAAGATGCTATTGGCTTTAAATAAACCAATACCCTATCAAATAAGCCGAACTTTTTATTGAATTGTTTATTTTAATTTGAATCTAAATAAATATGTTCATTGAATCATTCGAAATAAACTCGTGCTTTTTACAATTCTTTTTGGTTTCATGACCTCTTCTTTTTTAAACTTTTCACACACTTAAAAATAGTGCAATATTAATAGTTGCTTGTAACTAATTTATAACAATTAAAACAATCAAAATGCTTCTTTCGTCTGGGCTAGTTTGGAGGGAGAAGCTACAAATTATATATGTGCTATGTAATTCCTTTTTTGTCCAAAAGTACAAAAAGTAATTACATAGTACATATTGGGCCAACTAAAATTTGATAACATAGCTTTGTGTCTGATATTTGAAATTTGGAACACATAGCCATGAATGTCCATTCTATCAGATTCCTACGTCATCCTGGTGATTTTTTACAAAAAGACTGTTTTTAAAGCATTTATATTTTTTAATTTATCGTTTTTTAATGCAAAACGTATCTTTTTTGATGACGTTGGTTATTGAAATTTCGACCTTTTATGCAAATGAAAATAAAAAAAATTATTTTATTTATCTTTAGCTAGTTATCAAATATGTTTTCAAAAATGTCAGTTTTACAACTAATCTTGTTAAGTTTAGGCATACATATGTGTTGTTAAGTTTAGGCATACATATGTGTTGACGTTTTATTGCGATGACGTAACCTTTATGTGTTACGTCCTAAACTATTTATTAAGTTAATAAAAGTTGTTTCGACATAATTCGTTAATATTTAACGAATTTTGTCCAAACAACTGTTTCAGCGAGTCAATTTTTGAAGTATAAAGTTAACAAAGTTATGTGGAATTTTTATCTTTGAATTATCAAACTAATATCAGATAAGTTGTTAAATCCACTTTTATCTAGTGCATATATTTGTTTATTAATATTATGTTATTTGTTTGTATTATATTTATTACTAAGTCAATATTATTTTAATAACTATAAATTCAGCTGAGAGGGAAGTTCTAAAAAAACACATTGGATGGAAAATTGGTTGGGAATGTAGGTGTAACTTTTCTTTTTTTAAGCGATTGATTAAGGCAGATCACTAACATTTTGTCATTTCCATTTTAATAATTTTATAATGCGATTGATTTAGTTTTATGATGCGATTGATTTAGTTTTATTTATTTTGATATGCCTAGTAATGATGAGTTTGAAAAAAAAAAGAGAAATAAAAAAAATTTTGAAGCCATCAAAAACGAAGAACTTTTTAAAATGCAACTGTCGCAAGCTCCACCCAAAAAAACAAATCACCAGATGCAGATGACTTTTTAATTTAAATAGGAGTCAGGAGCTACTGAGTCAAATTGATCAATTAACTCATATAACTAAAAGTTAAGTTGAATTCTCTAAGAAATCATGCAATCTTTTCTATGTCTCACACACCTGCTAACTCTAAAGTCTTAAGGAGGACAATGCAATCTCTGGAAAGTGCTTACAATGTGTGAAGGTAGACAAGGTGGAAACTTAAGAGCTCTAGGTAAGTTTCATAATTCAATTATTGCTCCTGTGATTTTCTTTATAATAACTTTAGTTAATGTAGTGCCACCTGTTTTGCATATTATGCTATTTTATTAGGAAATGAATTTATCAAAATCAATTTGCAGGGTTGCCACCAAATCAGGAAAATCAGGGAAATCAGGGAATTCAGAGAAAGTCAGGGAAATTTAGATGTGATCAGGGAAAATCAGGGAATAAGGATTGAATTAGTTAAAAATCAGGGGAAATCAGGGAATTGTTTGATTTTGTACTATTTTGTTTTAATGTTTTAAAAATGTTTTATAGTTAACTAATTAAATAATTATACAGGTCAAAAGATTATAAAGCGAATATAAAATATTTTATTATTTTTATTACAATTTATTTCGAAAAAATAAATTATTCCCATATTTCGACTAAATCGACTTTTATTCGATGTTGATTTCAAAAATGTATTAGCCGATTTAGTCGACAGTCGAATTATTTATAAGTCGTAACAACACTATTAATTTGTTAGTCTAATTAAACTTACCTGACTTGGAAGTTAAGTCGGATCACGAAGCGGTTTCTCTAGTCAGTAAGTATTATCAGTATTTGGTAAATGTTTAGTTCGTAATTGGCTACACTTTTAAATGGCGAACTTTATAAAGCAACAAGAATCAGTTTTTTTCAAAACTAAAAATGATGATACTCCACAAATCGAAAAAATATCATCGATTCTCCTAGACAAAATGGCGAAAGCTTCCACTGGTGAATTAAGTGAACAAGTGGAAATTAATTATAGTAGCGACGAACCATCGGATAATGAATGCGAATATGAACAAAAAATCAAAAAACATCCAAGAAACTACGCTGAAGCAGCAAAATCAGAATTAAAAAAACGAGTTTTACCAAAAACGCTCATTTGCGAAATAAAAATACAATTTACATTAAACGACTTCTTAAAAGCATTAAAAAAAGAAGACTTGGACGAAGTGCTTGAAGGTGTGCAATTTTTGAGACGAAACACATCTATCGAAATCGTTATGAAAACCAACGAAGCCAGATTGAAATTATTAGAAAACGGTTTGTATATCAACAATTACCAACATACCTTCAAAATATCTAATATAAATCGAAGGCCAAAACTAGAAGAAAAACGATTAACACACGTATCAGTGTTTGGCCTTCCGATTGAGGCAAAACAATTTAAGACTGGAAGCTTTTTTGAAGACATGGGATACGGTAGGCTTGTCTACACTAAACCAGTTATGAGGACAACGCCAGGAAAAGACACACCCTACTACTCCGGTATCCTGGTTGCTGTCATGGAAGACATGCCGAAACCAATTCCAACCTCCCTAAACATCGTAGGGTATAAAATAAGAACTAGGCATAACGGCCAGGATATACGCAATAACACAGAAAGAAGACAACCTCGAGATGCAAATAACGAAGCTTTACCCTTACTAATCCATCAACAACCAACATGTGAACCAGAAACAAACAACTCAAAACCCGAAAAAAATCCATCTAATATAACAAACGAAAAAAACATAAATCAACTAACCGTTACCAAAAAGAAGATAAACATCTTATTTGAAAACAAAGAAGAACAAACTAATAAAGAAGAAGGGAACAAACAAGCAACAAAACAGAAGAACGTTACTCAACACGAAAAGTCCAAAGAAGAAGAACGACAGACACTCGAAACAAGAAGAAAAGATTTCTACTTCGAAAAACCGACGAACAGAGAAGCAGAAGAAGAAGAAGAGGAAAATCACTCGAAAGACGCCGAAGAAAGCAAGCGAGCGGAAGAAGCGAACGAAAAAGGTCGAGAAAAAATGGAGGAAGAAAACACGTGGCAAAAAAAACGCAGTGCACCACCACCAACTCCACACAAAAATGATCGAAAAAAAAGAATGGGGACGAGCAAAGAAAGAAACACGCTGAAAAATAGCTAAGTTTTTCTTATTTTTTATTTTTTCCTTAATTTTTATTAACGGTTTTTTTAAAACAAATTTACTTTCAAACGAATATTTCAACACGAAATTAATTAACTCTAAACCACCTGAAGTTGGCGTTCCAAATAAGAATGCGCTTATTTGCAAATTCTTAATTACGGAACGCCTACGTAGGGATGGAAAGTGCCTTGACACTGATAAATGGATATAATAAGCATTTTCTCAGTCAACGTTGCTGGCCTTATAAATAAGCAAAAACGAGATACAGTTTTAAATAATTTTAAAAAACTAAATTACGATTTTTATTTATTACAAGACACTCATTTAAATAAGTTACAAAACGATGAGTTATCTAAAAACTGGAAAGGCAGCGTTTTCACCTCTGCGGGGAAGACCCGCACTGGTGGCACAGCTATAATATGCAAACGCGTGCTAAAACCGTACGAAAAGTTCGACTACGAAAATGGAATTTTTAATTACGTATTAACAAAATTAAACAAACAAAAAATTCTTTGCTAAACGTGTTTAGAAAACTCATGTCCTCGGGGCATGAGTTTTCTAAACACAGAAAAAAATTATTTGAATTAATCGAAAACGAAATTAAACATATAAATTTAGAAAACGTTTTAGTAGTCTTGGCGGGAGATTTTAATATGGTTTTAAGCGAATTTGATAGGCAACCACAAATTTACAGGAAAAAATGCTCCACAACTGAGAAACTTAAAAAATTAATTAATAAACTCGAAGTAGAGGACACGTGGCGTCTATTTAATCCAAATAAACAAGAATTCACTTATAAAGCTACAAACAATATTTCTTATTCTCGACTCGATAGAATCTATTTAAGTAAAAAAACGAGACAAAATGTAGAGATAAAACACGAACCGATGGCGCATTCTGACCACTATAACGCGTGCGTTGCCTCCATTACCTTTGACAAAATAGAAATGGGTAAAAGCCTGTGGATTTTTAATAATAAACACTTAAAAAATAAAAACTATTTAGATCAAATTGAAACAATTATTAGCAATAAAACATCCGAAAACGTAGAATCTAAAAAAGAAACGTGGGAAAACCTTAAAAGTGAACTAAAAGAATACGCAAAAAAATTTTGTAAACAACAGGCAAAAAATAACAGGATTGAAGAATATAAACTTAAAAAAAAATTTAAAAACGCAGTTAAAAAAGCGCACCTGAACCCGCGCATGCAGATTTTGAGCGCTGACATCAAAAACAAACTTAAAATTTTTGAAACAAATAAAGCGTATGGCGCGCAAATAAGAGCAAATATTAAATGGCGACTTGAAGGCGAAAAATGCAGTCGCTCGTTTTTTCAATTAGAAAAGCTAAAACCAGCAAAACAAGTAACAACAAAATCAGAAAAAGATGAAATCCTCAAAGAGTTCGAAAATTATTATAAAGAACTCTACGCAAGCGAAAAATGCGACGAAAAAAGTCAAAACTTTCTTTTTTCCAAAACATCCCCTATTCATAAAGTACCCAAAACTTTAAGTAAAGAACTAGAAATGCCAATAACAATTACAGAAATTAAAAACGCGCTGAAAACGGTGCAAAATAACAAATCACCCGGAAGCGACGGCCTCACCATCGAATTCTACAAGCAAAATATTTATTTGTTTGGGGAATTGTTGGCCGCAGCTATAAACGAAACTTTTAGCAGCGGTGAAATGTGCGAAAGTCAAAAAAAGGCAATAATCATATGTTTGTTTAAAAAAGGAGATAAGACTGACATCAACAATTGGCGTCCTATCTCCCTTTTGAATACAGACTATAAAATCATAACTAAGATAATTGCTCTGATTATAAACGAAAATCAAACGGCATGCGTCCTGCGTAGAACCATATATTACAATTTATCGTACACCAGAGATATTATAAGAATATCCAACAAAAACCAACTTGATGCGTCTATTATATCCATTGACCAGGTCAAGGCATTTGATAGAGTTGATAGAAACTATCTTTATGACACTTTATCTTTTTTTGGTTTTAATACCGTATTTATAAATTTTATTAAGACGATATATTACGACATAAGCGCGCAAACAAAAATAAACGGATTTTTATCTGAAAAAATTGAAATTCATAGAGGAGTAAGGCAAGGTTGTCCTCTTTCGATGATTCTATATATCATACAAGCCGAAATTTTCTCAGGTTACATAAGAGCAAACAAAAACATAAAAGGAATAACAGTAAACCAAAATGAAACTAAAATCCCGCAATACGCTGACGACACAAACTTCTATTTAACAGGAGATGAGTCGATAAAAGAACTCGGTAGGGCCTTAGAACTCAACGAGCGAGCCACAGGAGCTAATTTAAATGTAGCCAAATGCCAAGGCTTGTGGCTTGGAAATAATAAAACAAAAAACAAAGAAAATTTTCTAAACTTTAACTGGAAAGAAAACACCCTTAAAAGCTTGGGTATTTACTTTTCCAATAGAGATTGTTTAGTTAACATTAAGCAATGGAACGAAAGCATTGCCACTATTCAAAAGAAAATTAAATTCTGGCAAATGTTTAACTTATCCTTTAAAGGAAAAAGAATAGTAACTAACCAAATACTCTTAAGTAACCTTTGGCACTTAGCTTTTACGTTGCCAATACCTAACGATAGAATTATCAAATTCATCAAAAAAATTGTTGAAATTTTCTTAGAGCAACAGCTCAATTAAAACAAACCAAAAAGTTTCTAAACTCCCTATTAGCCAAGGAGGTTTAAACATTATAGATATAGGCGAAAAACTAAAAGCCATCCAGCTGACTTGGGTCGCAAAAATATTTAATCACACCCAAACAGGCGCATGGAAAGACGCGGCGACGCATATTTTCAATAGTTATAGAAAAACTAATCAAGGAGAAAATATATTTATCACAACCCACTCAAGTAGTGCAATTGATACTTTCCCTGTGTTCTACCAGCAACTAATTAAAAACTGGAGTCACATTTTTAACGGCGAGAGCGACATAAAAAATATGTCTATTGAGGAAATCCTCAACCAGCCTATTTTTTATAACAATTTTATTAGAGACAAAAACCACCAGACTCTAAAACCTAAAAAAGAAACTGCCTTGAACCAAATATCCAAAATATCTGATCTTGCAAAGGTTTTTGTACCCGGTTTCTTGGATTACCAATTAACCGGTCTTAAAGAAGCAACATTTTAAAAAATTAAAAACTCCATTCCACGTGTTTGGAAAACAAAAATTAAAAAGGAAGGTCAATCTTATGACCACAACAAATCAAATTTCACCCTAAGAAACTTTATACACCCCCTAAAACCGGTTTTGATTACCGACCTTACATCAAAATCCATTTACGATTTTCTTATGAAAAAGAAATACAGTTTGGGTGTAACGACCCTGTTTACTAGGTGGAACTCTGTTTTTGAAAAGAGCATGACGGGCACCTCCTCAAAGGAATGGTCCCTCCTCTTTCAAAACATTTTCAAAAGAAATAATAACAACAAAACAAACAAAATAAAATATAAAGCCATTCACTTTGCGCTACCCACTAACTCCATCTTTAAACGCAGAGGTCATGCACCTGATAACCTTTGTCCCCAGTGTATGAAAGATAGAGAAACTCTATCTCACATGATATATAGCTGCGAAAAAGTACAACCTTTAATTAAATACACAATATATTTGCTAAATAAGATTTATCCTAGCAGTAAACCTTTTAAAAACACTTTTAAATTTTATCTTTTCGGTTTTGTTGAAAACGCGCCAAAATTTTATATTGGTAATTTATTGCTTGACGAGCTTTTTTATTATGTCTATTCTATAAGAATGAGAGCTTATCATGAGAGAAGTATAAGCGCGAGAATAAGCCTTCTAAGAGCATACATATCTAAAGTTAAAAAAATACTTCAGATTGAACAAGACATTGCTAAAGAAAACAACCAATTAAACTCCTTTTTAAACGAAACTATGGAAATAAGAGATATAAACGGTAACATAAATCTAGAAAATAAATTAAACCAATTTTTGAATTAAATCAAAAAAACCTTATACTTTTTGAAAGACCCAAACTTTTTATTTTTTTATTTTAAATTTTCGCCTTTTCTTTTTACTTTTTTCTTACTTTTCTAAACTCGCTTATTCTTGATGCGCTCCGTTTCTCGACTTGAAAAGCATAGGAAAAACTTTGTAAATATTTCTATGTAATTCTTGTCAAGTAGTCCACAAGGCAATTAGCTGGCGTACTACTGAAATATAAACACAATACCATCACGAAGGGGCTTCTTTCAGAGTGAGGTTGGTGCATTGCACTTCGCATCGGCTGATTACCGCTAACGTCGGTAACTCGACAGTATAATTTCTGGTAGCGGAAGCCTGCGTTCGCGCTTGCTTCCTCCATAAACGCAATAAAACTAATCAGAATTCGACTGTTACTCGCACCGACATTCTAATCAAAATAATGTTTTGTCTTTTTGCCTCTTGTACTTTTCCGCGTTATTTCTTGTTGAGTGTTTGTCAATTTTTAAGAGCTGATTAAATGAAAGTTTTTATTTCGATCAGTTAGTTTAAATTAGACATTTTAAAGCCTGATTACTCCAAGTATCTATTTATACGCTCAGGGTGGGTATACTTTCCAAAATGAATTGCCCCTCCTTCGTATTAAGCACCTGAGAGTAAACGATTAAACATAAAGAATTAAATAAAGTCAGAGAAATATTAACCAGCTCTCTACATATTGACTATTAAAATGATATTAAAAAAAAAAGGTATTAAAAATATATTTTGTTAATAAGTATATAAATTTCTTTTTAAAAGTTGCGACCAAATAAAATAAGTACATATTTACATAAATGTTTATGAATAAGTTTAAATCCATAATTTTTAAGTAAACTTAAATTTCAACTCTGAAAAATTTGTTTAAAATGGCTTTTAATTTTTTTTAATTTACTTTTTTTTTTGCATTAGTACTTGTATACGGATTACACAATGAAATCTTTATATACATATTGAAAAAAATCGCAATTACCGAAATAAACAAACGAAATAGACAGTTAAACTTGTAAAAACAAAATTTGAATTTTAAAAAGCAGACAAGCATTGTTAAAAGTTTACCAATTTTGAAGTAACATAAACTAATTAAGATGCTATTGGCATCTTAATTAGTTTATATATCTTAAAGTAATTAATTCCATAATTCCACATTTGTGAAATAAAGCCACATGCTACACTGATATAAAATTTGATACATGCTTCATCTTTTTAACAGATAACTATAAAGACTTTGTTTAAAGCCTCACACTCATTGAGCTGAAATATGAAAGTTCTACTAATCTTAATATGAAATATGAAAGTTGATAATTTGCAGGTCCAAGAAAGTAATAAAAGTAGAAAATTGAGATTCACTAAAGCAACAAAATAATACTTTTCATGTTCAAATAATAAAGGAAAATGATCCAAAAAATCAACGATAAAATCATGGCTATTTCCAAAAGTTAATTAACAATACTGCATTCTATATTTATATTAGAAAAAATAAAGAGTTTATAAATTTCTTTGTTATAACGATTTTACATATTATATGTATCTATGTTAATATTATTTTCATTCTTTTCGACAAGAAAATCTTCAAGATGTAAACTTTTTGATTAAATATATAATTTCAAAAGTTTTATTTATTTTTTTTACTCTTTTTTTTGTCATCGAATTTTTAGTTAATCCTATTTTTTTAAATTACGCCAGGCAAAAACGCTCAAGATAGCAAGAATCTGATAAGAATAAATCCTAATAACATTGTTTTATTGCACTTTTATACATATTTTCTTCTGAATTGGTATTAAGTTTCTTTGCATTTTGTATTGTTTATCCGCATTTCGATCCCAGAAAGCTTTGCGGAAAATTTATTAAATCTATTTTTAGAACCGCAACGGTACCATCTATATTTCTCTTTAATCTAAAATATGATTTATTCGATATCAAAACATAATCTTTTTTTATGGAGATTGTAAATACTATTAACAGCGTAAATAGTGATGATAATGACAAACTTTTAAAAAAGTTAAAAAAATGAAAGAAATCAAAATATTTAAAAATAATTTTAATTTTTTTTCCCTTTCATTTAGCCGTACAATTTTTTTAAATTATTTTTTAGTTGTTGTTCGTGGTGCAACCCTCTCTCAACTCTTTAACTCCGAAACACGAACATTGCCGAGCAAGGCCGCTGCGCGGAGAAACTAAGTTAAGCGTGGTACTTCCAGGGACGTGGTGGGAGTCGAACTCCGAACCTCTCGCCTACAAAGCGAGCGCTCTTACCACTACCGCATCATTTACAAGTCCGTGTTTTATAATATATATGTAAATGGCAAGGACGAGAAGAAGACAGATTTGCCTTATCACCAAGTCCCTTGTTTTTTCTAGACATTTATATAAATACGTTGTAACTAAAATTAAAAATTAAGAATGAGAGAAAAAAGTAAAATGTTTCAAAGAAGTTTATATAAAATGCAAAATAGTTAAAGTCTTTCAAAGTTGTTTTTAATAAAAGTTAAGGAATTAATTTATTCTCAATAACATGAAGATTAACTTACGGTCATGCAATGCTATATATATTCAAATTTCAAAGTTATTTATTAAAATAAAATTTTAATAAATCATTTAAGAAAACCAAAACCAACAGCAAAAAAGAAAACATGAAAAATGAAAGCATAAAAGTTAATTTATAATCAGAAGATACTATATATATACATATATATATATATATATATATATATATATATATATATATATATATATATATATATATATATATACACACACACACACACACACATATATATATATGTATATATATATATATATATATATATATATATATATATATATATATATATATATATATATATATATATATATATATATATATATATATATATATACACACACACACATACATACACACACACACATACATACACACACACATAAACAGACACACATGTATGTACACATGTATATAAATGCACACATGCGCATGTACACATATACACATATACATGCATGCGCACATAAATGCTGTAAATCTATATAATTACTTTTTCATAATATAATTGAATATAATGTATATAATTAAAGACGTTAGACCTTTCCAGACAAACAAAGCATGCACTAAAAGATAATTTTCAAATATAATATTTTTATAGATAGATTTAAAAATAACTCTCTGTTTTTTCATTATTTAAATATAATTTAAAAATTAAGCAAACATGCTAAAAAAAACACACATATATAAACATTTTTTTAGAAGTTTAATGTAAAAGAATTACCTGTGTGGGCAGGTTTTAATTATGTCAGTATTATCAAAATATCTTTTTTAAAAGTTTTGCTCAATGCGCTTTATATCAAGTCAATAGCAGCAAAGAATAAACAGCTCACATAAAGTAACAAAAAATCAACGAGATGCATCTGTTATATCCAAAGATCAAGTCGAGACATTTGATAGAGTAAATAGAAACTATTTATATAGCAGCGTTTTTCTTTTTTTTCTTCAGTAACTTATTAACTAATTGCATAAAAACTATACATTACAACATAAGCGCACAAAAAAAAATAAACCGATATTTGTCTGAAAAAATTGAAGTAAACCTAGGAGTAAGGCAAGGTTGCCTTTTTTTAATCCTTTACATCACACAGACTGAAATATTCTCCTGACACGTAAGAGCAAATAAATAAAAAAAAGCAAACCAAAAAGATATCATATTATTGAAATTAATAATGGAATAAAACAATAAGAGAGAAGGGCCGCTCCGACAATGGGACAATTTTTCTCAGACTTAAATGATTTAGAGACTGCCTTAAATATTTGGTAAATCAAAAAGTCTATACAATCATATTTACAATGTGATTATATAGAAGAAATATAGATTTTGGAGCTTCACAGCTTAATTTTGCTGCAAGGAAGAGCTAGCTTGGAACGCCCCTGTGAAAATCACAAGCATAGAGTAAACAAAGAAAAAAAAGCTTTAATTTAATAGCTTTAAAACTGGACAAAAGTAATTTTTTTTTGCAAATTATCTCAACAAAATCGTTTGCTTTGTGTTTTTCTAGAAAGTTAAACACTAATAACTTGAATGACAAAAAAAAAACAAAAAAAAAACGTAACTGCCAACAATTAAAAAAAGTAATCTACATACAATTACTAATAGGCATGGACTCTCGCAGCCTCTACTTCATTAGATCAAAACGCAGACTTTCTTTTTTTTTCTCAATACTCACTTGTCTTAGAAAATAATATTATTTTTTTACATACACCAACTTTTGTAAAACTGTTTTATTTCAGTCATAGATCGTCTAAGTAATATTTTAAAAATCCGGACAATTGTTTGGATATCCGGAAAATATTTTCCCTATTTTCCACTTAGTTTTGCTTTTAGCTAAGTTGTTTCCATTTTTTTTTTCTTAATTTTTGTATAAGTGATGAGTGAAAAAGCTTAAAAACAAATACATTACAAAAATATACACCTAAATATGTATGGAAAACGTTTCTATGTATCTATGGAAAACGTTTCGGATATCCAGAAAAACTAAAAGTTGAATAAAACATCCGGAATTCCGGAAATATCCGGAAAAAGATAATCCCTGTTCAGTAACCATCGCATTTAGAATGCCTTTTATTACTTGAATACTTAATGATTCCCTTCTCATTAAATGAAAACTATAAATCCCTTCCCTTATGATTGAATGAAAAGTGTAACTCTTGGTAACAGAATTATCGAGATGAAATCAGAAGTAGTTATCTAAGATAACAAAAAAAAGTATATGATTAAAATCACTTCAGCTTTCCTCGCTTACTTTTTTTTAAACACAATTTGGTTTCAACAAAAACAAATCTAAAGTAAGAATTACAAAAAATATATATTTTAGTACATATATACAAACTTATTTCTTTTTTGCTTTCTTTTTTTTACTGCCAGTAACCTTCGTTACAGTATCTTTGGTTGATTTTACTGGCTCCATGGAACTCCATATTTTTTCCTCTTCTTCGTCATCCAGTTCATCTTCTGCTTCTCTCTTTTCTCCGAGAACTGCAGATGATACCTTAAATATAGAAATAGTATGGCCTTTAATGTATGTGTAGTCTCATCATAGATTTTCAGGTTATCGTATATTTTAAACATCTACTAGAAATAAGGTTTAACTTATTATACACCTCGTTGAAAATTTTGTTCAAATCTAATTTTAACCATAATTATTATCATAGATATTAGATCTAATGTACAAAGTAAGGTATGAATACGAATACACTTTTAGGCTTCTAGCGTCCTGGATAGATTTAAGGCGGTGGCTAAGGAGAGTGTATTTTTGTGGTTGATCTAAGAGAGGATCAACTTGAGATAAACCCCAAAAAATGATCCAGGCAATAAATTTCTTTTTAAGTATTTTAAAAACAACTATTATCATAACAAAAATCGCCCACATAAAAAATTCTTCTTTTTATTTCCTATTTGTTTCTAATTCCAAATAAAAACATTTTAACTTAATGTATCTTAAAACGTGGTTACTTTGGGCAGTTTTTACATTAATGATGAAACTTAACCCCTTTTTGCATAACTTTTTTTTATCGAACTAAACTAATGATTCTAAAAGCATTCTATGACCTAACATCCAAAAAAAATTAAAAAAATTAAAAAAAAAATGTTAAGGTCAATTAATTGCAAAATAATTAATTGTATCATATATGATACATCATGCAGTAGTGGAACTTTATGAAAAAATTATAAACAAATGTTGTTGCTATTCAGAGAGTTTATTTTGGAACTTGGACCTTGGTAGTTAAATACAATTAATAAAGATATCATTATGAATAAAAAATCTATTGATGGAAAGCTATAAAATAGTTGCGGTCCTTAGTAAGACACAGCGCAGTGTCACATTTTCACAAAATGAATATGTTAAGGCGGAGCAATTGTCATATTTGCAACGAGCCTGCTTTTCATTGAAAATAGGCCAATGTCTAACTTGATCAGACCGAATTGCTTCATGGGGAATGGCAATTTTTGGACCAACACGTTGTGTGATGTCAGCAAGAGATGGGCGACCTGTTTTTCGTTTACGCGACACCTGGTAATTAGACAACAAATCTGCTACCGCCAATTTGAATTTGACAAGTGGATTACGCTTTTGCCAAAGAATCCAGGCATTGATTATGGACATATCAATCAAGTGGAAAAAGATCCGGTGATACCATTTTTTGACCGAATCTTGTTCCTGTAATAGCCAAGCAGAGAATCAAGCAAGTCGACTCCCCCCGTGTGCTAGTTGTAGATAGTGACTACTCCCGGACAGGAAATGTTGATATGGCACGTATCTTTTCTTGAAAATCTTCTAACCTCAATTGAAGGTTCACTTCCAATAAAATTGGACAGCAAAGTTACAAAGTTACTTTGCTGTCAAACCAGGAAACTACCGATACATCAACTCCGTCAACCTTGGCAACATGTTCGGTAAATGCTCCGCGACCCCTTTGCTTTATTTCCTTATCTGACAAGACTGGGCAATTTTCAACACGGTTTCTACGTGCAGTTCCAACCATTTAAATTCCCCTCTTAAACACATAAACATTTAAACCAATGCTATTGAACCAATTGTCAACATACAATTTATGATTAACGTCATCGGGCAGGATTCGGGCTAGACGTATGACAACGTTATTACTTGCCCCAAGGTCTTCCTAATATTGAAAGTGACAGATTGTCATTGCTTTCAGCATTCTCATCACTTCTATTAACTTCCTCATTGGACGAAGAAGATAGTGGCAAAAAAAGTTCGCGATCAGTTGTATCTTCTTCATCGCTGGAACCTCCGCCTGAGGAGCAGAGATCTGTATCGTCATCAACAAACTTGATCAAGACAGGTGCCTGTATCCTGTGGATACCAGAAGGCTTTCTGTCATAGAAAGAAGTTGGCTTGATTGCTAAAGATTATAGGAAATAATAAAAACGTTTTATAACAAAAGATATAACAATAAATGAAAAATATAAAATTAAATTTTTTTTTTTTAAATGCACGATGTATCATTTATGATACACTTACAAAAAGAGTTGTTGAGGAATGAAAGTTTAAAAAAATTGGTAAATAAATACACAAGAGGACTACCAATATGTATAAGAAACTTTGGGAATTTTTGTGGGTTTATGATTGAAAGGAATCTTTCCCAACAAAATGATGTATTACAATAATTAGTTAATTTGCTGCCGGTTGCCATTTTGATAATATGAGAAATAAAATTGAAAGTAAAATTCCCAAAAACATTTCAAGTACGGTAGCCACACTCACTTAAATATTGCATGCTTTATATAAACTTAATTCCCGTTTAAAATCGCTGTGCGTTCAACCAGAGATATACAATTTATAAACTGTATCATATATGATACAGTATGCAGAAAGGGGTAAATATTCTTAATATTTTCTTGGTTTTCAATTTTCTTCATAATTTCTTTATTTTCCCTTTAGATATATAGGCAGAAAGCAGTTCTGCAGTTGGTTTGAGTTTTGATTATAATTTGGCACTGCTATGTTATGATGTCAATTAATTTTCTACTTCGATTTTAAAAATATAAATACTTAAAAAAGTTAAATACTTTGGTGAGAAATAAACCAAAAGTTAATTTTCGACAAATTAGGTCGGCGATTTTTCAACTGAAAGTTTTTGTTTTTATCAATGACTGAACGAATTATTTTCTAATTTTTAAGGCCGATTTTCACTGATTCTTTTATTTCGTTTTGAGATATAAAGTTTTTGTTGACGACAAGTGAAAATTAATAAACGAGGGGGAAAGGGAGTCTTAATAAGCTTGGGGTGGGTAGGAAAATTTTCCAAAAATTAATAAACGTCCCCCCCCCTTTTTTTTTAATTAAGGACTCGATAGTAAAGCGATTTTTATCTGATTACTAAAAATATTTTGTAATGATAAATAAGATAAAGCAATTTTTTAATGATAACTAAGAATATTTACAGCATAATAGGCCAGGTGAATATAAAAAAGCAATTACTTTTACTCAGTAATTGGTCAGCTTTACATGAATAAAAATTTCAGGAATTTTGCTTTTTTATTCACGTAAAGCTGAGCACAGTTTTTATTCTGAGTCAGTTTTTATTCAAGTAAAACTGAATCACAGTTTCTATTCACGAAAAGCTGAGCAATTACCGAGTAAATTGCTTAATTTTATGTAAATAAAAATTTGTGCAAAACTGCTGAAGTTTTTATTCATGTAAAACTGACCAATTACTGAGTAAAAGCAATTGCTTTTTTTTTATTCCCCCGGCGTAATATTAATCCTCAATAGAAAACTAAAATTTAGACAATTTCGTTGTTAGAAGCAACTACACTTTGTTAAGAATTTTATTAAGATTTATCTATAATTAACAACAGTTTCGTTCTATTCTAAATTTCCAAGAATCCATCTATTTATTTAGCATTATTCTTACAACTGTATAAAAAAGACACCTGCTTAAGACAACTTTCCATTAGGAACAGTATGGTCAATCTGAAACAACCGTAAGCTTGTGTAGAATTTCTCTTACTTCATGGGTTACGAAATTTCTTGTAAGAAGTACTTTACAAACTGAATATTTCCGCTCGATTCCTCTATATTGTTAGATCACAAGTCTAAACATTCACTAATGGTTGTAAAGTAGAGATATCACAAATAGTGATTTTACCGAATACCAAATATTCTCCACCGAATAGACGAATATTTGGTAAAAAAAAATTTTTCACAAGTGACCGTTTCCAACCTGCATTAGTAAAGTGAATACCGTAGTCACGGGTACCGTAGTCAAATACGCGTAATTACGGGTAATTACGCGTATTTGTTTTATTTGCGTCTTCGGGCATGTTGTTTGTTGACTATTTGTTAAATCAAAGTTTGCTTTTTATAGGTTGTATTTCAACCCGTTACGTAAGATATATACATAAGATATAAAAATTCGATAATTTATTTTAAATTACAGACCTCAAACATTTTTATTAAAAACCGTATAAATACACTAACAATTAATTATCCTTTAAAAACAATTTAAATCAAAAAGTCAATTTAGTGAAAATAAAAGACTTCGTATTCGATTGTCGTTTTGCTTGCGAAAATTTACAACAAGTAACAAAAGTCGTATTATTTCAAATTTTTTTATAAAAGATTTAAAAATGGCATCTTTTAATAAAAAATCACCAATTTGGAGATATTATGAAATTTGTAGGGAAGACAATAAACTAGCAGTTTGTTTGTGTAAAAGCAAGATCTCGTGTGGTGGAGAAGGAAAGCTTGTAAGTAAAACTATTACGTATATTATAACTAATTAAATGTTTTAACAAAACAAATTATTTACACTGGTAATTTTTTTTTTCTTTTTTCTTTTTTGCACAGTAGGTATTCTTTTATACTTTATTTATTTTAAGTTAAATTTACGTACTCTTTTTTGTTTCCAGCTACAACTTCTCTAAAAAACCACCTTCAAAATCGCAAAAGAACTCAATACTATTGCAGAAAGATGGAGCATTTCTTACAGCAAGATCTATTTTCTTGTCCATGACAGTGGAGCCAATATGATAAAAGTGTTTTTTTCATTTACTACAATTGGCTGTCAATGTATCGCAAAATTCTCAAAGAGAAATAACACAGATGGTAGCTGTTGCAAGACGATTTGTCGCACTCTAGTATAGCAAAAACTAAAATGCATTTGTCAAGAACTTAAACTGCCAGAACACCAATTAATACAAGACGTAAGCACATACTGGAATTCAATATACTATCTATTGGAGCGATAATTAGAGCAAAAGCGAGCTGTCTCGTTGTATAAAACTGATCATATTCGAATACCGAATAGTATAAAATGTTGCCGAATACATCGAATACTGAATAGTTGCTAATCAGTTTGCAGGGTTGCTAATCGTAACCATTTTTATCCATAAAACTAGGAGGTCTATTCAACCAAGAGTGCTTTACTTTTTTTGAAACAAACCGACCATAAATTTGATAATCAAACAGATTTCTTAGGTTTATCTTACATTATTGACAAATAAACCAATTTACAAAAAACGGCTAACTGTAGTGAATAAAAAATATTTTTACCAGACTACTTAATAAACTTACTTTAGATTTATTAAAGATTTAGGTAACACTTTAGTTATTATTGCTATAACAATTCTGTAACCGCAAGCTTGATCAGCAGAAAGATCCAGCAGAAAGAAAATATGTACTTTGGCAATGCAATGAATCGTTCACTTACAGTTACTTGATCAAAGTTTTTGCAACTTTTTTTTGCAATTTTTTCTTTTTGAGCTGATTTTGTTTTGGTCAAAATGAAATAACAAACTACCACCTGGTTCCATGCATACAGTGTAACGGTTTTATTTATTAAATCCTTAAAACTCTTCTAACCAATCTATTTTCTATCAATATCTATCTTTACTTTTGTAAGGCCGTTACAAAGTTTTTTATATAGGCATTAAACGCCTATATGAAAAATACAACTTTAGATCTAATTATTTTTTGATGGTCAGCAAATTGTGGATCGTCTTCAGTAATCAATCCAGCATCAATCCAGGCAGCTGTAGCTAAAACAGTAGTAGCCCTATATTTAATACTACATTTAGACTGTTTTTTATTGTTAGTATTATACTTGTAGTTATTGTTAGTATTATACTTTTTCACTTTCTTAAAACATAAAGAATTAGACTCTGTGATGAATTCTTCATTAAAAAGTTTATCTTTAAAAGGGACGTTAAGTCTTAAAAGGACTCCAGATATTTGAATTCAAATGCATTATTTAAATCTCTATTTTTTTTGGTCTGTGGTGTCCAGCAGCTCTAAAAGTATTGTTCCTCTAAAGGGCCTTCCATAAAGTACGCACAAAGTTATTAGAAAGGGGTTGACGAAAATGTTCGTTAGAAAGCGAGGGCGTATTAAAACTCAATAATAATACGTGAAATTTTATAGCAATATATATTTCGATTTAACGCTAATCGATATTATACTAAAACGCTACTTTATTATAAATTTTACATGATTATATGTACCATATAATATTTCCCCAATTGCCTCATTAGCTTAGGTAATCTCTAAGGTCAATATATGATACTTAAAGACGTTTATATTACAATATTATTATTTACATTTTAGTACTATTTACACTAATAGTCTCTTGAACATACTCCTCCCTTTGACCAAATGGTCAATATCTTTTGGTTCATTCAGCTCGAAAGGACATAACTTGGTTATTGAACGTTTCAAAATAACCTTCCCAACTTGAATATTAGCCACTAACCCATCGTTTCCAGGAAAAACCTCCGTTATTCGATCAAGTGGCCAATCGCCTCTTGAAGTATTTTCGGATATAACTAATACTAGATTGCCTATTGATAAGTTACCCATTACGCTATGCCATTTTTTTCGTGGTCCAAGCATAGGTAACCGTTTTCTCATCCAACAATGCCGAAAATGCTTTATTAATTCTTGAACTTGACGCCAACTTTTTCTCGGGTTGAATGAAGTGGTATCCACTGCATCCGCGGCAAACTTACCACCTAATTGTCCAAATAAAAAATGATTGGGTGTTAGAGGTGTGCAGTCTTTGAGATTACTCAATTGGTAAGTCAGTGGTCTTGAATTTATAAGTCCTTCTGCTCCGGTAAACGCTGTGATAAGTTCTTCATCAGTGATATCTGCGTTTCCCAGTTGGGAATAAATTGCTCATTTTGTGGCTTTTATCATGATTTCATGAACTCCTCCAAAATGAGGGGCTGCTGGTGGGTTAAAATGTCATTTACATTTCATAACTTTTTGTTTGCTAATACAAAGTTACCCCTTTTATCCGATATCATTTCGTTTGGTGTTCCTCTTCGATTGCTCATCCTAATAAACAGTAAAGTTATCGTTGTTTGGGTAATTGCATTTTGCAGCAATGTCGAAAACGATTCTGACTGTGGTCTCCTTTTCAAATTTTACTCATAGCTAGAACTTGATTTCGATATTTGCTTGAAAACTTAGTAAGGAGAGTTGTTTCTTTTTCTTTTTTTTCTTTCATTCGTTTCTTCAAATGCAACAGTCTGTTATGAATTTCTTGACAACCATCAGTTCCACATTTTCTTGTTTTTTCAAATTTTTTGCCAACGTGATCATTATCCAAACAACGATAACATAGACGATGGAATTTTGCTTGTTCCGATCAGTTACTAACTGCCATGGATTTGAATTTTTCACGTGCCCGAAGTGCGTGTTTATCATCACAAATCTTGCACGTTTTTGGTACATCGTCTTTTTCTCCAAAGTAAGTTCTTTGTTTCTCTTTGAAGCCTTTAAGGGGTTTTTCTTGATTATATCTTGGTTCTTCTAGACCACATAAACTTACTTGGGCAACGGTATAAAATTCTGCTTCTTAAATAATTTTTGCTTTTCAAATAACCATCGTAAATATACACTTAGCATAGTTTTCGCCAACTTCTTCAGAGTTTGATATATTGCGAGCCACCTGCTAACTCATCATTCAACTCATTCCCAACTCTTTTAAATTTATGACTGCAGTGTCCAACATATCAGCAAAAATTTCAAGATCACTTGGGTTGTTAGGTTATACTGGGCTGAAATTTTCCACTCTCTCCAAATACAAGGCTATTTGTCGTCGTTTTCCTTCGTATTTCCTTTCGAGTCAATCTTTTGCAGCTTCGTACGCAGCTTTTGAGTACCCCAAACTTTCAACAACTTTGGAAGCTTCTTCTGATAGATACCGGTGTAGTTGCAACAGTTTGTATTCAGGTGTAGCTGGAGCTCTATCAATACATGCTTCAAACGCTGTTTTCCAACTTTCTTTTTGTGTTTTATTTTCTGAAAAGACAGGAATAGACACTCTAGATAATTCGTTATTCGCCGATTGAAAGTCATCACCTTTTTCATTGCACTCCGTTCTTTTTGTTGGTTCTCCTCGCCAACCAGTTCCAACAGGGCGTGTTTAATAGCTCTTCTTAACTTTAGAGATTTCAACATGTCGTTTAATTTGTGCATCCAGTTGGTCATTTTTTAACACATCCGATTCCATTAGCTGATTTTGCTCCATCAGTTTTATATATAGTCCATCATCCATCAATCCATTATCCATTAATCCACAACGCATTGATCCTATTTCCACTTTTTCCACCTCATGTTGCTCATAAAATCACCACCTTGTTCAATGCTACTTTTAATTTCATTTTTTGAAAGATCAGTTCAAGTTTTCGTTTATGTTCACCGCTATCTCCTATTGTGACAATACTTGGTGCGTCATCTTTTGGCGATTAAAGATATTCATGCGCCATTTCATCTGCTTCCATGTAGGCAGACTCAATTCCATTTTTTTTGTTTGCTTCAATTTCTTTTGTGACTTTTGTCACCATTTCAAATTCATTATTTTTTCGATACTCAATTGAAAGTTTATTCATCGCTTTCATTGCAGCCAATTGCGCATCGTCGATCTTCTCCCAACGCTCGTGAACATTGTTTCTGCTCTGTAGGTCGGAGTTAAGTACTTCCATCAACGTTCTTCTCATTCTTGTAAACGTCGCTTTTGTCTTCGCTTTAGCTTATTTAAGTTGATCTATCCGATTATGACGAATGTCATCCAATTCACTTTCACTTTCGCTATTGTTCATCAATTGCTTGAAACTACCCTCTGTTACCAAATAGTTATTTGATCTATTTATAAAGTTTTGGGATCCATTGCTTTTAACCCAGAGTCCTGGAGTCCTTGACGCCATTATATCTAAGACTTAGGGTTTAAAATTTGACTCTTCCTCTAAGGGGTCTTCCATAAAGTACGCACACAGTTATCAGAGGAAAGGGGTTAACCAAAAACGTACAAAAGAGTACAAAGCACAGGGGGGAGGGGGGAGCTTTAAAAAACAGCAAGTATGCACGCAGTTTGATCATCTCTCGTTCTCTCTATCTCTTAAAACTGGATTTCTTTATTTTTTTAACAAAAGCATTGAATTTTACATCAATATTATGTTATGTAACAGAGATATGTAGAATCGAATGTTTTTTTGTTTTCAATATTTTGAAAAATTCATTGAAGGAGGATGGAGGTGAGGGGTTATTGGAAGCGTCCAAGTGCGTAAAAAAGGGGAATAGGCTCCTAAATAAATGATTTTCTGCTTACGTACTTTATGGATGCCCCCTAACCTGAAAGTTTTTTCTACATTTTTGGAGCTTTTTTTACATGGATACCAAAAACCATAAAGAAATAATAATTTTGTGACTCAAATCTGGAATCTTTTTTGGGACTCCGCACCTATGATTTTTAGTCATTGAAAGAGTTCTTGTTTAACATTGTATTTTTCATTATATTGCATAAAATTAAAAGTTTGTTGTTTATAAATAACTTTGCGTTTAAACTTTTTACAATCAGAAAATAAGTACTTGCAATTGAAAATATGTTTATCCAACTTAACGTAAACTTTTCCTTTTATCTTTATTTATAGACAGATAAAAGACAACGTTCCAAGCTTTAACAATTTTTTCTGGAATGGACTTTTCAGAATAAACAATAAAAGCTCTAAAGCTCTTATTGTTTAAGTCCATTCCAGAAAAAATTATTAAATTAGCATTTGCTTTATGCCACTAATTAATAAACCTTTTTAACTGTTTTGCCATACCTTTTATTTAATACTATATATTTGCGTATCTGACAAAATTTAAAGAAAGTTTTAAGCTTTGTTTAAAGAGAAAAAATTTAGTTTTAATAGTTAAATAGAAAGTGCCCGGTGGGAAATGAGCTAGCAGCTAGCTTGGTATTCGCTAGCTAGTTGCTACCTGTGGGTAAAAGACGCGTCAAAGTCAAATAAAATACGTAGTAAGACGTGTTTAAGACGTTTTAAACACGTCTTATGTTATCTAGTTATCTTTTTTCTACCGGGCGAACAAGGATGATTTTTCGTGGATATAAACTTTTAAATATTTTTCTAAATTTTTTTTAATATTACTTTTATTATTTATTTATGATTTTTTATTTATTCATACCTTAGATGCAAAAAATTTGTCAAAAATTTTGGGTTAGGAAGCATTTTAGAATCTCCATTAGTGACTCCATGTACGTAATCGTAACATTTGCAGTAGAGGAGCATTACGTGAATCTAAGTATTTAGCGGATTTAAGATGATCTAAACTATCAGTGCTTTTTCTATCATCAGGGGCAATTTTAAATGTGGGAGGGCATTCCCCTACCTACCCACTCCCAACCCATCTTCCTTTTGAAAGGCTATTTTAAATTATTTTTCTTATAGTTGGTTTTTTAAGGAATATAGTTGGTTAATCGGTATTTGACACATTTCAATTGGCAGATTTTTAGTTTTAAGGACTTTTTTTTTAAAAAAAGCAGTCAGCAATTTTTAAAGTTTCGCTTCTTCCTCCCTTCCCCCCCCCCCCCCACTCTCCTCTCATTTCATTCCTAGAATAGTCTTTACATCTCATCTTAAAACTCAGTATCTACATATCGCTAAAAGCTGCCCTATTTCTGCAATGCTAAATTTCTTAATGTTCTGGCAAAAAAATTTCTAATTCAAAAAAAAGTTCAACATCAGGTCTAAAAAACAAAGAGCAGAAATGCTTCAATCTACTATGCCCATCTGGTTTAAATCAGCACAAAAAGTTAATCAAATTTAATGAAAAAAAAAAAAAAATTAATAAGTTCATCTTTAAAATGATTATTCTTGGCACACATTTATGATCAGTTGTCAGTGGAGTTTTCTTTTTGAGACACCATGCCCTAATCGCTCTAACTTATGAAAAAAAAACACTGTTCGAAAAAATTGTTTAGCGGATGAAAAAGTCTTAATTTTGCTCTATGTCTTGATTTCGAATTTACTCACAATTATTTGGGGATAACAAGTCATTTTAAAAGACGAGTAACGAATGAGGTTTCGTTTATCATACCCCAAGAATGATATACTTAGGGTGAAACAAAGTGATTTTTATATAAGATGGTTTTTATATAAGATGGTTTTTTATATAAGATGATTTTTACATAAGATTTTATATGAAATGGATTTTTATATAAGACTAGTGTTTTCTTAAAGTTTAGCATAACAAGTAGTAAACCTAATAAAAGTTAATCATATAAATTGTTTTTTATCTTAATTATTATTTCTTTTAAATATTTTAAGAATACTTATAAAGCATTTGAAAGATTTAATAATATTTTATTGTA
>NC_088931.1:10597500-10760000 GCF_038396675.1 Hydra vulgaris
TTATGGTCATCATGATAATCATGATGATCATGACATGATAACCATAATGATCATGATTATTATAGTCATCATGATGATTATTAAAATTACGGTCATCATGATGATCATGATCATTATGGTTATCATGATGATCATGATCATTATGGTTATCATGATGATTATGAACATTATGGTTATCATGAAAAAAAAAAGAAAAAAAGAAAAAAAAGGAAAAAAAAAAAAACTTAGCCAAAAAAGACTTATAAACCATTTAAATTAAAAAAACAGTAAATTTAGTATTTTCTATATATTTTTATATATTCTATTTATTTGTAATTTTTCATTTGTTTTTATACCATTCTTACCATGATTTTATCTTAAAATGAATATAAAGAAAATGCGCGCTGATAAATTAATTCATGATTTCCTCATCAATTCTCCTAATAAATAAATAAGCGTTAGAAATTATGTTTCCATAGTTGTTTCAATTATTTGTAAAAATTTGATTTTGATAAATTCATGTATAGGCGCTAAATCTATAATGGTACTCTGGAGTCTGACTGAGCTGGTTTTACATAAATTTAGAGAAAACCTTTTAGACTAGTACTAAAAACAGAAAACTTTACCACATAAAATAAACAGCGTAGACTTATGCAATACAACTAAACACCCATATGCATATATAGTCTTTTATATTATTTGATTTTTGTTCTTTTAAAGATATTTTATCTTTGTTTGAACTTATTCTAATTTACATTACTATTTCTGTTTATAAAAAATTCAAGAGTCATTTGTAATATATTTATATATGTACTTACAGTGTATATATGCATGTATTACATGTGTATATAATAATATATGATGTATATTTATGCATAAATTTGGATGTTTATAAACATGTTAGCTAAAGTGCTTTTTCTTTTAATCTTTTTGATATTCAATTTACTTTTCTTTGCATCACAAACAAATTGTTAATACTTTTGGCTTTCTCTCTCACACACAAGTAATTTGCCTTTTGGCTATGAAATATATATTTCATCTCTGATTTTTTTTTCTATAATATTTAAACTCTCCTTTAATTTTTCACAATAAAGAGTGCTATTGCATCAAAATTATATTTACTTCACTAATCAAAAAGATTTGAGATCTCTTATAGATTTATCTCATAATTAATCTAGTCTTAAAACAATGTTTTTCTAACCAATCTTATACTTGCAGTACTTTTTAACCAATCATATACTTGTAGTACTTTCTAACAAATCATATTCTTGCAGTACTTTCTAACCAATCATATACTTGAAGCACTTTATATTATTCGGACTGTCAAGAAACTAATAATCTTTTAATTTTGTTAACACCACTACTGCATGAATTATAAACGTTCGATAACTTTTCTTACACTAAACGTTTTTTTTAATGAAATCAACTATAGAAAAATGTTTAACTTACCATAAATTTTCAAGTTTTTTATTGTTATAGTTTCTTTATTTTATTATAATTTCTTTAATTGGTACACAAATCTTCTTAATATCAAAAGATTTTATTTCAGTCATCTTTTACAAAGTTTATAACTTTATATCTTTGATGCTAATATTTGTTATGGTCTCTTAACTATGTTTTCTCTACTATCATATGTTATTTCAACTTCAGTCTTTAGATGCTGTTAGTTTATCCAGTTATTAGCTCAACTGGAATCAGGTATCTATGGCAGCACCTGGGTTTACTGAAGACTTTAAATTGTTTTGTTAATAACTTTTGTGCATTATTCTGTATGTTGTTTGTGTGCTTTATCAATTTACAATTGACTTCAAATAAAAATAACTAATACTGTTCTTCTATAAGATCTTACTTTTGCCTGAACAAACTGTCAAAATTTGCCGTGTTTCAAAACTAACTTTCCTTAATCCTAGTGGCCTTCCCTCAATCAATATTTTTCCCAAATTTCCAAATTTATATAGAGTTACAGTACATTAAGCAACACATCTATGCAAGGTACTTATTACATCAAAAAAAACTTTTCTTTTTTAACTGAAAAATTCTGGTACTTATTATAAATTAAAATTTGCAAAATAAGTTAGTAGAGTTTGCAAAATTTTCAGACGAAGAAAAAAAATAGTAATGTAAAGAGGATAATTATTTTCTGTAATGGTGAGGTAAAGACAACTTACCTTAACGAAAGAAAACTCTGATAAAAAATTTATTTGTTGATAAGAGTAGGAAGACTTAGAAACCTTGGATGATAACCCTCCTAGTGGTAATGTCAGCTACCCTCCTAGTGGTAATGTCACAGTAAAAATACTCATTCCTAGTTTGCAAAACAAGTTACCACTAGGAAGGACACCTGGATGTACTAATATTGATTTTATTTTTTCATAATGTCATATTTAAATAAGAAAATGGCACTGCAGAAAGCTATCCTAACTATGCAAGTTTGTAACCTTTAACAATCCAAAAAAACAAAACAGTTTAATTTTTGGAAAAAAATTTTTGTTTTTGATTTTTATGTAAGTAATTAGAATAAACAGCAAATTTATTATAAACTAATAGGAAATAAACAGAATCTAAATAATCAGTATATAAAGAATAAATTATACAATATAAAAATGAGTTGAAAAAGTTGTCATAACTAATAAAGTAGCACTTATACATTTTTTGCAACAAATAATGGCTTCTCCATATTTTCAAGTTGATAAACCTTCACATCATTTTCTATTCCTCCAGTAGCAAATATTTCTGGTGTATTACTTGGTACCATACATTTAATATCTGGACCAAGATCTTTTTCAAACTATAAAAAATGACTTAATATTAACAAATGAACTTTTATTTTTATATTTTTACAAAATATTATTGTTGGCCATCATAATGATCATGATCAATATGGTTACAAACTATTTTTAAAACTTTTAATTTGTTTTTTTTTAAACATAAAAAAAACTTAAAATTCAAATGAACAAACTTGTTTCTCCGAGCAGCGGCCTTATTTATAAAGATTCGCATTTAGAAGTTAAGGAGTTGAGAGAGGATTGTAACCATAATAAGGTAGCCTCCTCAACTGTAGTTGCCTTGGCAGTGGCCTTTTCTGGCCACTACTACTCATTTAAATTCACCTTGGGAGGTGAATAACATAAAAGATTAAAAAATCTCAATCGATAAAAATATTTAAATAAAAATTGTAATGTATTTCCAAATAATGATTCAAATATTAGTAAACATGCTCTGATAGCTGTTATTGTTGGTTATAATAGTTAATAATTATAGTTAATAATCACTTAGTTAATAACAGTTAATAATTATTTTAGTTAATTATACAGTAAACTCCCGGTTATTCGAACCTCCAAGGGGAACAAAAATTTACTTTGAATAACCGAAAGTTCGAATAACTGAAAATCTTCTTTAAAGTGACCAATTTCAAGTTACTATTAAATTTTAACAGTAGTAGAAAGTAAAACTCGTCAGCATTGTAAATATCTCTCAATTCATACCTTGAGAGGATAGTGGGTAAATGGGTTTGCTCCCAGCTTGATGTCTTTTCCGCTGTACATGACCTTTCCTCCCCAGAAATAGTTCCAAAAACAAAATGTCTATTTTTCCACCGATCAAACCACTCTTCTGAAGCCTTAAAATCCGCAATGTTGAGCTCTTTTGCAAAACCTAAAGCTTTTTCTCTAATGATGTGTCCACCAATTGGTACATTTCGTTCGCGTGCGCTCATAAACCATTTATATACAGCTTTATCAATGGAATCATGCTTTCCCAAACTTAACTTTTGTCTTTTTGCTCCAAATTGACTTGACTCATACTTGCTAATTATGTTTTTTTTATGTGTAATCCAGTAAGTTAAAGTGTTTTGAGGAACACTGAACTTTTTTGCAACATTTTTTTTAGTTCTAAATCTTAAAGAGCAAGATATTTTTCTTTGATTGTCAGAACTGTTTTCTTTTGTTTAGATGCCATGTTGAAACTTCTACCGCACTACTTTGCAATGTCTTCGATTTTTTAACATTATAAAACATTATTTCGTTTACAATATTTTGATAACGTTTAGTAACGTTTCTTTTTGAAATGCAATGGAATGGTATCTTCAAACAAAGAAAACTTCAAATAACTGACAAGGTGTGTCGTCGAGGGGAGTAAAAAATTGTTTTGAATAACCGCGTGTTCAAATAACTGATGGGTATTTGCATGGGTTTGTTAAGGAAAATTTGCAAGGAATAAAAAAATTTTCGAATAAGCGGGGAATTTGAATAAGTGCCAGTTCCAATAACTTGGAGTTTACTTTACTATAGTTGTAATAATAATGTTGGTTATAATAGTTCATAAACTTATTAAATATCTCTATTAAACCTAGATTACCCGGGTTTAATTTTTTTAGCTGGTTTTTTTGGCAGGTTTTTTTTGGGCGGGTATTTTAATGCCAACCCTGTTACTTAGGCTGAGAAGGAGGGAGGAGTGTGTTTGGAGTATGGGGGGGGGGTAAGAGAGAGCAAAGTTAAGGGAGTTACTCATATTTTAATAGTTATTTGATTAAAATTTTACAAAATCTTCCTAATGTAAAGAAGTTCTATTATGAAAATGCATAATAACATACAATTAACATAATAAATATAAATTTTATATTAAAAACAAATCTTTACATTTTATTCCAAAAAAAAATTAATAATAATATAAACTTACAATATTAGCTCCATCTTTCCAATGTTGTAACTTACCACTTTCAACACATGAAACAATTGAACTAAAACAGATTTTTTAAATTGTGATTGTTAAATTGTGATTAGTTGATACTATTAGTATTATTTGAACAATCATTTACCAATATCATATATTAATCACAGACCATTCTGGTAATACCAATTGTTGAGCAACATTAAATAGCATAGACTATGCAACCGAGTTTAATTATGCATAGACAATGCCAGCAATTATTGAGATGAATAAATTTGGCTTTCAATTGTAATGCATAGACTATGCTAGCAACTATTGAGATGCATAAATTAAGCTTTCATTTGTTGCAATGCATAGACTTCGCTAGCAATTGAGATGCATAAACTAGGCTTTCGTTTGTTGCAATGTATAGACTACGCTAGCAATTGAAATGCATAAACTAGGCTTTCATTTGTTGCAATGCATAGACTATGCTAGCAATTAAGATGCATAAACTAGGCTTTCATTTGTTGCAATGTAATGACTATGCTAGTTATTATTGAGACTAGACTTTCATTTGGGGATCAAACTCAATATTTCTAATCACTACATTATTTGATTTAAGACAACATGTATTACTATTAAACAGAAAGTCATCAACTAAAATTACATAATGAGCTTTAAACGTATGACAATAAAATAAAAAATGATATTCAAAATAAAACCTAAACAAATCTACTTACGAAACATCAACAAGTTTATATTTTGTAATATTAAGTTATTGCTATGGTTTCTAAATAAATCTATCTATATGATTAAAAAATAAAGTAAAGGCGAAATATCTGGTATTATACTGTTATATACTTATATTATATTGGAATAACAAACGCAGAATTAAATAGTTTTTATAAATGGGTCTTGTTTGATTAAAATATTTTAAATAAAAACGCAAGATTTCAGTAAAATAGCTGACATTTCCCTTATTTTGTCATGTAAAAAAAGTTATCAATATAAATTTGCATGTAGTAGTTTCTCAAAATAAAATGTAATTATTTATTTTTCATTATTATTTTTTGTAAAATTTACAACTAAAATGCTTTAGAGTGGTCATTACAGCCAAAGAGGCTCCTTTTTTTATTGCGTTTGTATCTCTCTCAACCCTAAACTCCAAAACAAAAAGCCAAGAAATACAACACAAAGTCAAGAAACACAAACTTCTTAAAAAAAAGCCAAGAAACAAACTTCTTTACGGGAAAGCTAAGTAACACACAAACCTCTTTTTAAAAAGCCAAGAAACAAAAACCTCTTTAAAAAAAAAAAGAAACACAAACTTTGTTTAACAAAAACAAGAAACACCTAGTTTTATAAAGATAATAAAAAGTAAAGATTGGGTACAGATAATAGTTAAAAATAGGCGAAGATTACAGGTAAAAGTTATTAGGGGAGTATAGAAATATAAAAAACTAAAAATTTTAAATATTTGTAAATATATTAAAAAACTTTTTTTTTTTAATATTTTTACGAATTACTATTTTAATCAAAATTTATTTAAAATATTTATAAAAACTGCTATTTTAATCAAATATTATTTAAGATATTTTTACAAACTGCTATTTTAATCAAAAAGAGCAGTAAATAGCTGCTAAAGTACTTTGATATCTTTTATACGTTTTAATATTTGATTTATGTTTTAATATTTATGCATGTTGTTATTATGCTACATAATAACAACATACATAAATATTAAAACAAAGACAGCAGGATAGTACTGTGTGAAACTATAATACTGCATGAAAAGTATTATCATAGTTTAATAATAAAAGTGATAATAATGATAATACTGTGTGAAAAGTAGTTAAATTTGCAGACTAAGTCAAGAACATTTGGTATTTGGTGCACTAGTGAACTTGTCTGATACATATGTTACATGATGTTGCATGATATTTTTTGTATAACTATTTATTTAAACAAAATTTTACAAATATTTCATATAAATTGTATGATATTTCTGTAGAAAAAGCCACTATTTTGTATTTTGACATCAGACCACCTTAAGATCATTTCTAAATTTAAAATAATTGATGTGAAATGATCATGACATATATACACAAATATCTTTGCGCATTTAGCCTTGCATAAAACCTCATTGATGTTGTCACACTGAAATCTGATTGGGGCTTGGATTTGTGCAGGTATTATCTAGAAATAATAAACTTTTATTAAAGCATTTTTATATAAAACTGACTAGACTTTAAAAACCAAGGAGTGCAAACAGCAACAACATAAACAATTGTTTTTATTTTCTTTTTTTTCATCAAGTAGAAAGTTTATAATAGTGGATGACATCTCTAATGAAAAAATATGAAACACATCAGCCGTAAACTTTGACAAGTTCCATTACTTAATAAAAAGTTCTATCATTTAAACCTACATCATTGCTAACAATTATTTAACAAGTTTTTAGTTAAAGTTTAAGATTTGTTGTCATTCCCTGGAATGGTTTAAGATTTGAGTCATTCCCTGGTGCTTTACATTCCCTGGTGCTTTTACTTTTGAGTCATTCCCAGATACTAGGAGTTTTTTTATCAAATGCTGATGGCACTTCGAACAATGTAATTTAAACTAATACTACATATGTATGAATAATGCAAAAAATATGTATGTATAATAATGCAAAAAATATGTATGTAAATATGTATATGTATGTATAATAATGCAAAAAATATGTATGTAAATATGTATATGTATGTATGAATAATGCAAAAAAGGCACAAAAATAAAATTCAAAAATACTGAACTTTGAGTTTAGGTTTATTTGTATAAATTTAGGCATAAATGTATAAATAAATATAAATATAAATCCTTGTAACGCTGTTATATATATGTTTTTTTATTATATAGAATACATTAAAGGGGTTGGCATCATATATTTTTCAAAAATGTTGTTTTTTGGGACACCCTAATATATATATATATATATATATATATATATATATATATATATATATATATATATATATATATATATATATATATATATATATAAAACAACCCCTATAATGTGTTCTATATAATAAAAAAACACTGGTTTGAAAAAATTTTCAAATAAAAAATCACTTTAGGGTTCCCCGAAGACCCTTGAACATATAACAAGTTCCTAATATTATTTTTTAAAATGTTCTTCAAAGGTGTATCACATTGGGTCTCAAATGAAGTGTTCAAAAATGATAACTATGTTATATAAAAATAAATATGTTAGATAACAGCATAAAAAATTAAGTTTATTGAATGTTGTTTTATATATGTATATGTATATATAAATATATATATATATATATATATATATACATTTTTTTGTTGCTCATAACCCCTCCTCCACTCCCGCCGGAGGGTAGGGGGCATTATTTATTTTAACTTATTTATAATAACATATATAATAAGTCTCATTTTTGCATAAGATGTCATAACATTTATGTTCAGCAGTTGTAAAGTAGCTTTAGTTATAATTTACAGTATTACTATTATTATATTGGATTAAATTTAACGGCTATATTTTTGTAAAATCAATGAACTTGATATAATCTGCTTTTAATTAATTATTTCATTTTCTATTTTATTTACATATTTTAAACTGTTTAAAACAACTAGAATATTTAATTTTCTATAAATTTTTAGCAGTAAAAAAAATTATTTAAAACTCTAACAAAACAATCTATAAATTTGAAACAGTTATAAAAAACTATTAAAACATTATCGTGATAAAATGTTAAAACTTAACATTTTCACGAAAACCCGCACAATTACAAACAAGAATGATAATTAAATTCTAATTAAGTAAGTTTTCTTATCTAAGTAACCTTATCAACCTTACCCATGATATTTCTATCTATTGCTTTTTCATTCAATGTATTTTTTAATAAAAGATAGCATTCACTTTTTTCATTCAATAAAATAAAGCGAAAGAAAAAAATGTGTCTAAATAATAGAATCTTTTACGATCTAATACTTTTTTTGATTTTTGATTTAAGTTTTGCCAAGTAATACGCAATATTAAACTTTTTCCATAACGAGTCAGCGTCTTTTACAGCCATTTTATGTAAACCTTGCCCGATTGGAGTATTATGAATAACATGGTTAGATAATGAAACTGAACCTAATGTTGTTTGTTGATAAATTTGCATGGCTTCTTTATGTTGCACACTGCTTAAGTGCGATGCCAGTGAATCTTTTTTTATTGATATTGTTCCTGGTTTGATCCAGGTCATGGAAAACAATTTTGTTTGACTTATCCGTTTTTCAAATTGTTTGCATAAACTGCATCTTAATCTTATAACTTCATTTCCATTTAAATTGTATTCTAACTCGCAATTAAAATGTTTTTCCCACTTTTTAACTGTAGATAATCTGCATCTGTGGTCCTTATTTGCATCCATTTATTGCCATTAATTTAAAATTAGCAAGTGGACTAACAAATTTTAAAGTTTTTTTTTTAATAACTATTTAGAGTCTATATTGCCTTCCACTATTCTTCGCAAAATAAACTTCATAATGTATGAGCTAAATTGGAATAAAGCCCTTGAGAATTCGAGTTAAGAAAGTGACTTTTCAATCAAATCTTTTATTTCTTGGTTTGAATAGGTATTTAATCGTTTGTTTTTTATAAATTTTTCCTTCCTTAAATAATCGGTCTTTTTCCTGCATTTGAACATTTTTGCTAATAGATTTTCTAAATCTTTTAGTTTTTTTTCTTTTACTTTATGCTCCGCTTTAAAAGAAAAATTATCATTACTTATTTAAATTTAATTATATCATTAATTATTATTAGAAGTCACTGCAGTTTTATACTGTAAAAGAACACTAAATATTCGAGAATAGAGTATCAATCTTCTAAAATAAAAAAAGAATAATCACGAAAAAAAGAAAGATTACGAAAAAACAAACTTTAAGAAAAAACTAATTGCGAAGGTGCGAAAAGTAATTGTGTTTTGCGTCACGATATGCTTAATTCGAGCCCTGATATATATATATATATATATATACACACACATACACAATGTATTATATCCTAGCTGTCCAGACCCGTAAAACTGAGTCATTACCAAACTAAAGATTCCTATACTTATTTCTTATTTACATCAATATTTTTTAATAAACAGTTGAAAAATAATTTATTTGAAAAAATTGCTTACAGACATTCGTACATAACATTATCCAAATGGAATTTTTACATTTGCATAATTTTAAATGACATATTGTTTTTACATATATATTTGCATTTCTGTATAAATTTTCTATACTCTATATAAAAACGTGCTGAAAGACTCTTTCTCACCATCATCTCAGGTTTAATGGCTGCCAAGAGTTCTGTGTCAAACAGGCAAGAGTGGGCACTATTACTACTATAACTGTAACCATTAAGCTCAGAATTATTATATAGAAATTTGTGTGAGTTGTGGGCAATTTTGAAAGCAGATCAAACTAATTTCTTGAATTATATAAATCATATTTTTTTGTCAAATTACTAATTTACTAATGTACTATGTTATGTTAACTATATATAAAAAATAAATATAATAAATATATATATATATATATATATATATATATATATATATATATATATATATATATATATATATATATATATATATATATATATATATATATATATATATATATATATAAAGAATTAAACTAAAACTAAATACTATAAAAATTAATTAATAACAGAAGTGAAATTATATTGTATTACAGTTATCATAATCAAGAAAATTTTAACTTACCCATCTGTCATACCAATAATACCTCTAATTGGTGATTTATGACTGTTTAATGTTGATGTATAACAGCAAGTTGAACAATCAAATGTTTTAACAACACCATTTTGAAGACCAACAAGTAACTAAAATAAAATTTGGTCAAGCCAAGCTATTTATTAAGCCAAGTTATTAAGTTAATAAGACAAGTTGAGTTTAAATTTACAAAAAGATTTTCCATATTTAATATTTAAATTTTAATATTTCAGTAAAACAAAAATTTTTATAAGAAAAATTTTTTACCAGCTATTTTGAAAAAACAACTTTTTATTCTTTGTGATGATTTAAAATAAGGGTAATTTTTTGATTTAAAGTATCTTTGAAAATATTATTTGAATTTATAAAATATTTGGGTTCGGAAAAGCAATATCTCTGTCTAAATATTTATTGGGTAAACATTTGTGGCAAAAAAAATGTCTTTCTTTTGGTTATAAATGCCTCGCTTTATATGATTATAAATAGGGGTGTCCAGGATAACATTTTTTTATTATCCAACCAGGTATCGAATACCCGGATATTTAAAAATTACCTGGGTGGATATTTTTAAATAGAATCCTAAAATATATATTTTATTATGGCAAAATTTAACCATGATAAACTTTCAAAATTTTTGAAAGTTTATCATGGTTTTTGAAAAGTTTCAAAACGAGTTTTGTTTTGAAACTTTTCAAAAATAATGATGGCTGCAATTTCATTGTAATATGCATTCCCTGCGGAAAGCAGATAAGCAGAGGATGCAATAAATCTGGTCAGAAGTCATTTTGCACAAAACACTGCATAATCACACACACAAAAAAAATTCATTGTAAATTGTATGAAGAGGAAAAAATAATAATACTGAATTTTCTTCAGCTGTAAAAGGAAGTTCAAAATGTATCGAACTCTGATTAAGTCTCCGTTTTAAAAGCTGCTCAAGGAGTTGATGGTTTCTTTAATCATTCGATTATAGAAAAAAATAATGACATTTTAAGTTATTGGAAACATGAAGTTTCCACTGCTAAAAGAGTTAGCACTTAATTTACTAGCACCACCTGCATCCTCTGTATTTTCAGAAGATTGTGTTCATTATTTATAAAAAAAAGCCATCAAGGCTAGAAATGTTAATTTCTCCACGTTGAAGTAAAAGAAATAGAAATGAGTAATAAACTGATGTATTTATTGCACATAAATAATATTAGTAGTATTTTAATAATAATAATAACAATATTGAATAGAAACCATTAACATTAGATTATTTAAAAATATAACATTTCTAGATTTCTTTCAATTTTCAAATAATATTAATATGAAACATCAAGTATATAAAAAACCAGATAAAGTTGTTATCCAGCCAAATATTGCATATTGAATAATACTCCTATCTGGCCCAGATATCCGGCCAGATAGCTTATACAGAACACCCCTAATTATAAATATAAAATATATTTTGATTATAATTATTGATTATTTGATTATTATTATTATATCATCTCTTGATTCCACTAGTTGCATTCTACCTGATATAGCCAACAAACAGGTTGATCCATTGCTTAACATTTGTGTCAATGCTGCTTCTGTATTTAAAGTGATTTCCTGCTTAGACTCTTCTACAGCTTGTGGTCCAGACAACATACTTGTAATAGTCTTGCAGAAGTGTTATCTGGAGTTGTTTTCTATACTTTCAAAACTATTTAACAAGTGTTTATTAGAGTCTTGTTTTCCAGCCTGTTAGAAAGTGGCATCTGGTATCTCTATTTTCAAAAATTCTGGAGAGCGATCTGATTCGTTCAACTTGTCTTCTTCCTATCATAAGGAAGGATTTTGAATCTTTAATTAACAAACACTTAATCTCTCATCTTGAATCTAATAACTTTCTGATCATAAATATGGATTTCGATCTTCTCGTTCTACAGCTGATTTTCTGACAGTGATAACCGATAAGTTTCATCATGCATTAGATAGAGGTGGAGAGGTTAAGGCTTTTGATAAAGTTTGGCATGCTGGTCTTCTCCAGAATCTTTCTTCTGATGATGTATTTGGTAGCATGTTTAAGATTATTGAATCCTTCCCCTTCCAATCATAGTATAAGAGTTGTCCTCAATGGACAGCACTCTTCTTCTTACTTTTAACCTTAGGTTCAATCCTTGGTCCTATACTCTTTTTACCTTACATTACCAATCTTCCAGACATTGTCACATCTAAGGTGGCATTGTTCGCTGATGATACTACCATTTATTCTTGTCATGATAAGAAGCCAACACTCTCTGATTGGTTGGGGAAGGGGGGGGGGCATTTGAACTTGAAAAGAATCTCACTTCTGCTACAGCATGGGGCTCACAGCCGCTGTGAACTTCAATTCAGATAAGCCCAATTTTTTACAGCCAATTGTTACCACAATAATTTAGATAATCCTTTATTTATAAACGGTAATGTACTCAATGAATCATCTACCCTTCATCTTCTAGGATTAACTCTTACTTCCAATCTTTCTTGGAAACTAAATATTAGATCCATTGCAAAATTAGCATCTACTAAGGTTGCATCTCTTTATTGTGCTCAACACTGTCTTACTCTGGATTCTATTCTTTATCTCTATAAAGCTCAAACCTGCCCTTGTATGGAATACTGTTGCTATATCTGGGGCAGATCTTCTAATGATGCTCTTTCTCTTTTAGACAAGGTGCAAAAACGCATTGTAAACATTGTTCGGATCTGCTCTTGCAGCCAACCTCTTACCATTATCACATCGTTGTAATGTTGCTTCTTTTTCTCTTTTCTACAAATACTATAATGGGCACTGCTCTAAAGAGCTAGCGCCTCTTATGCCATCTACTAAAATTCATTCTTCTGTTATTCGGCATTCAATTAAGTCTCATCCTTTTTCTGTGATTGTTCCTAAGTGCTCCAAAAACTCTTATTCATCTAGTTTTTTTCCTCAAACATCAGTTCTTTGGAATTTGCTTCCTTTATCTTGCTTTCCTGATTCATATAATTTGCAATCTTTCAAGTCATCTGTCAATCGTTATCTATAAACTCCATTTTTTCTCTTCCAGTAACTTCCAACTCTAATAGTGGTTGCTTGCAGCCTTGTTAGAAGCGAAGATGTTTAAAAAGAAAAACAAAAAATTGGATTAAAAAATGTTTTGATTAAAGTCATCAAATTATAATGAGGATTGGTCATCTGCAAGGGTACATACATCAACTGAAAGAGGATTTAGGTAGGTACTATCTAATTGTAAAGGACTTTTAATACAGCAAAAAAAAAAACTTTAATAAAATCTAAATTTGTAATATGTGTGAATATGTATAGTACATACATACATACATACATACATACATACATACATACATACATACATACATACATACATACACGCACATCAAAAAAGAAAACTTACAGAATTTTGTTTATCAAATTTTTGCCAAGACATGCACGATATACTTTGAGCTTTATCTAAGGTTTTTATATCACCATAATTTATGAAAGAATCTTTAGAAAGTACAACTCCTAACAAGAAAGTTTGGAACAATTAACCCTAAAAAAAACTGTACCATAAAAATGTCTTTTTATAAATCACAAAAACTTGAGTTAAGAAAACTTTTTGAAATTTTATTAAAAACTTGCATATAAATGAGCTATTGAAAAGACCAAGTCAAAAATTACATAATACAATTTATATAATGTACTCTTTGTTATTTACTTAAAAATTAATAACATTTGTTACTGTTAAATACTAAATTTTTATGTGCATTTATGTATAAACCACCCAACTAAATGCTTTTTAAACATGAACTTTGTCCAAAGTTCAACAAATTAAACCTTTAAAAAACTTTTTTTTATAATTATATGATTATTTAAACTTTTATCATCATTTAAAAAAAAAAATCAGATTATTTAAATCAAAATTTCTTATTATAAAAACTAAAATCCTAAAAAATAATGGACAAGCTTCAACAAAAAATATAAACTATTTTTCTTCAAATACATAAGGGCGTGTCACTTTTAAAAAATTTAAAATGGGCCTTGTATAAAAATCAAATCAATTGTTATTGGTAAACTGATAAAATAAATTTTGACTTTTTCTTTTCAATAACTAGGTCTTTTTATTTGCAAGTTTTTAATAAAGTTTTAAGAAGTTTCCTCAATTATTATAAGTTAACTCATAGTTAATAAAATAATTAAAGGATGAAAAAAAGCTACCAGTATTGGTAACTTCAGGTGAAGCATGTATGTTGAAAAAAAATAATTTAAGTTTTTAAATTGTGACCTCAAAAATCGAGGTTTTAGGTAAAATTACGGTATATGTGGTTTGCAGCAACATGTGACGTGTTATTCTATTTGATTCAAAAATATCTTTAATAGAATACATGGTCCTAAAAACCTCTGATTAGATACCTAGAAAGTATTTTTAACTTAAAAGAAAATAATTTTACTAATAAAATAAAGTTTACAAAAACAATTAAAAAAATAAAGTTTACAAAGAATATTGTTATTTTTGCTATATTTTGCTGTAATATCTTTTGTTGTATCGAAAAGATTTTTTGGTTAATTTTGAACTTATTAATAGATTATATGAAATAACTTATGAACGATCATTCATAAGTTGCTGCATTGGAATTTGAAACCACTGCTGTTGCATTTGAATATGCTACTTTTGAGCTAATACATTAAATCTAGGACAAATATTGTTTATAAATTATTGCTAACTTTGAATTCTTTATTGATGGCTAATCATACACATAAAAATAGTTGAGTTGCAAACTAAGTGTTATGATTGGTTTTGAAAGTTTTAAGATTATGAGTTACCCACATTGTGAGATGTTATAAAATATGAATAGATGAAAATTGAAATGTGACTACAAAAATTAGATACATGCAAAAAAGTTTTCTTTAAAATGAAAATGCAATTTCCGAAAGCAAATTCTGAAATTTCAATTGTGACTGACAAAGTCGGTATCAATAAAGTAATTAAATAATGGAAAAAGCTACAGATTTGTTAACTTCAGATGTAACACTGAGATCATTTCCAAGTTAAACTTCTTTGGAAAAGCTTGATATAGCAAAGCGGAAGTGTAACACTGTTTCTTTTGAGGAGGCAAATTATAGAGAAAACAAATTCTAATAATAGAACTTCAGTTCATAAAATCTCAAAGAGAAAATTAGGAACAAAAAATATTATTCAAAGAAATGCTCTAGATTTTAAAGAAGCCAATAGACAAGAAAAAATAATAAAAAGAAGGAAACTGGAAAAAAGCAATAACTACTTAATATTTGAAGAGTCTCAAATGTTTAAAAAATTATTTCTAATTCTAAAATGATCACAAAATTTATAAAAATCTTAAAATAAACTTTCACAAAATTTGAGTATTTTTTGTTTTGTTTTTAATGTTTTATTTATTGCTTTGCAACTGTTTTATTATTACTTTGTTTATTGTTTGTTTTGTGCTCTTTCTTTTAAGATAATTTAATAAATTATCTTAATTTTCTAAATTTCTCTAATTTTCTATAATCTAATTTTCTTTCTTTTCTTTCTATAATCTAATTTTCTTGGTTGCTAGCCTTTTATTCTTAAGAAAAGGAAACCAAAGTACAAATTGATAACATGAATAATAGTGATGATGATGTTGTTTCTGTAGATAGATCTGAGGAAATATGTAGACAAGTTTCTAAAAAGTCATTGAATATATAGAAAAATTTGCATTGAATATGGAAAAAGTTACATAGTGTCATTTTATTCAAATATTGGATATCAAATAGAACATTTGCTGCAATTTCAATAATAAAACTGAAAGCAGCTAAGGGGCTGTCCATTAATTATGTTAACAAAAAAAGTGGGAGAGGAGTCAGGATATTTTTGACAAGAAGGAGGGGGGGGGGGAGGGGTTGCATAAAGTTGACATCAACAATATAAGCTTTTTAAATAAATTTAACAAGTTGAAAAAAAGGATCTTTTTTCTCATTTCAATTTTGTTTGAAGGAAGGGAGGGGTAATTAAAAGTTGACGTAATTTTATAGCAGGGGTCTCTGGAAGTTTAACAAATTTTTGACAAAGGGGAGGGGGAGGGATTTTGTTGACCTAATGGACAGCCTCTAAGTAAAAAGCTTTCTTTGATAAGAAAAGATGAAAAACTTCACTAAGAACTTTAACAAGTTTTTTGTTGTAAAAACTATTAAACAAGAAGGATGGGGTCTTAACAAGCTTAAAATTAATAAATGCCCCTTTCTGTGTTTTAAGCACATGAGAGCACATTATTTATATATTTGTAATTTTAGTAGTACATTGTTTATATCTTTGTAATAATAATTTTAGAAATACGTAAGTAGCATCCTTGATTGTAGAAGCTCTGGAATCTTGGGGAGGCAAATTTAATAACAAAAAAAATTGTATTTTGATCCCAAATAAGAAATATAGTCATCCTAAAAAAGTTTCAATACATTGTGTGTAACAATCTCTTACACATGTTATAACTTTTAAATTGGTATTTTTCAAACAGCTATCAGAATTCCTTCATTATTTGTGCAATTAATAATATTTTACAATAACTAATATTTTACTATAATTAATAATTTAGTATAGGGTCAAATCATTATATTTCAACCAATTTAAAGAAAACTTTGTGGAGCACCATCTCTGATTTTCCTGATTTTTACATATTGTTTGGGGTTTGGGTGGCATTAATCAAAGGGGAAGAGGGCAACCAACTTTTAATGATATAATTAACTTTTTTTAATTCCCATTTAAGACCATTACATTGTATATTTGCTGGAAAATCTGGCACACATTTTTGATAGTCGCTATCAAAATTTGAATCTTATGGTAAAAGCATAAAAAAATGCAATAAAGGTCTAATGGCCTTAACTGTATATTCATTAGAAAATGAATTATGTATGTTTCATGCTAGAAAATGAATGCTTGTATCTTATAAGTTGGTTGCCCTCTTTCCCTTTGATTAGTGCCATCCCAAACTCCTCTTGCCCCTCCCCCTCACCTTAGTGAGTGGGGGAGGGGGAAGGGTCCAGACCACATATAGACCACTGATTACCTATAATAAAATAGAATTTAAAGAAATAATGGTTTAATTTTGAAATTAATTTAGATATTTAGATATTAAGTATCTAAATATCTAAATTAATTTAGAGACCTTTATTTGAACAATGAAGGTCTCTAAACAGTTACTGCCCCCTTTATTTGTGCCACTATCTACTATAAAGACCAGATCAAGGAGAGGACAACCAACCATATCTTTATTTTTATTAAAAAATGACTTATAATTAGTTGCACCCTTCACATAGGCCAGTTGGCAGATTAGAGGGGCACTGGTTTCTAGTAACACGTTCAACCGTTGATGATTGAAAAATAGGCTTATTTAAAAATGCTGGCATTTTTGGTGTGGATTCGACAAGTTTATAATGTTTGCATTTTCAGATAGTTGTGTCTAATGGTTTTATATGCTGTTAATCTTCAAAATCAAAACAAAGTGTTAGAAAAATTTACAAGCATCTCAAAATGGCTGAAAATTGGACTTTTTAGGTGAGTAGACATTTTGCTTTTAGATATATTTAATTTCTGCAACAAGCTGCCTATATTTTGCCCATTTATTGCAGACAGTAGTAGCTAATCAGAAAACTTATCTGTAAAGACTTGTGGATGAATAGAATAATGCTACAGTTAGTTTCTTTTTGGCATATTTTAGCAATTTTAGGATTTTTTCCAAAGTTAAGGAGGTCATAATTTTTTTCTAATTTAACACAAGTTAATAAAAACCACTTTTTTAAAAAGAGAACTATCTAGAAAATAGTTCTAGAAAAAATGAGGCACTTGTTGGAAGTGAGAAAAAAGTTATACAGCTCTAAAGTAGTCTGTTTTGACCATTTGTAAATTGAGGGGGCCACTGCCTCATGTTTCTAAGCCTATAATTTCTGAACCATTGTACTTGGAAGTGTGAAATTTCAAATTTAACCTATCTACATAATGTACATAAAAATATGTAAAAATCAGGAAAATCAGATTGCCCCGCAAAGTTTTCTTTAAATTGGTTGAAATATAATGATTTGACCGCATAATTAATAATATTTTAGTAATTTTTATTATTTATTTTTCAGGCTACTAACAACAATTTATAATATCAATCTTATAGTATAAAGCAGAGCCGCAATAATTAAAACTCTTTTCTCAAAAAAAAAAACCTTGACTTTTTGAATAAATAAAATTCTAGGATTCTGCAAATATGAACAGCATTTTATTTTCAAATCCCTTTTTTTCTCCAGATCCTACTTTAAGGTTGATAGATAAATATTCTTTGTAACATTTGAGAACCTAAGAAACAGTTGACTTTGACTAGTTTAAAAATAGTTCTAGATGATAATCCACGATTTTCTAAATAAATGCACTAAAATCTTTCATTGTTGATTTATTTTTTTGACAAAATTCTTGATAATTAAAATATTTGATAAAGAAAATTTTGGATATATTTTTGGGAAATATCACAAAACAATGTTTGAGTAAAGAAACACAAAACAGTTTTAGTAAACCAAGAGAGTAAAAATGAAATATAAAAAATAAAGAGTAGCACCCTCGACAGTAATGGACTCGACACTGGGGCCTAGGAGATGTAAATTTTATTATAGAGTTTCTAGATTTTTTTATTATTATTTTTTATTAATTAACCTCCCCAAGGCCGAGAAGGCCACTACAGATGAGGAGGCTACTTAATTGTGGTTATAACCCTCTCTACACTCTATGAATCTGAAATACAAGTCTTGACAAACAAGGCCGCTGCGCAGAGTAACAAGTTGAGCACGGTACTACCAGGGATGTGGTGGGGATCAAACTCGGAACCTCTCGCTTATAAAGCGAGCGCTCTTTCACAACACCACTACCGCAAATTAAAAAAGCAGATACTTGATCAAAAATTTCATTTTTGATAAAGTATCTGCTAACTACCAGCTTTATGAATAACTCAATATCATACTTTTAAAGTAAACCATTTTCTAGCATTTGTAATCAATAATAAATATATATACCATGTTATAACTATGCAAACTTGTGCTTTTTAGTTAACTCATTCTGTAGGTATTTTGATTTTACCATCACATTTTTTATCATATCATTATTTATACTTTTTATTTTTCTTGTGATAAAAATTCTTTTATCACAAAAAAAATTAAAAAGTTAAAAGGATGAAAAACAATATTTATTAAACAATTTTGAATACATTTCACAAATTTTTTCCTTTTCCTTTAATATTTCCTGGCAAACAAAATCTTCGCTTCTAACAAGGCTGCAATCAACCACTATTAGAGTTGAAAGTTACTCGAAGAAAAAAGATGAAGTTTATAGAGCAAGATAACCATTGACAGACGACTTAAAAGTCGCCTTTATTATAACTTTATTTAGTCGTATTAACTTTATAATAATAGTACAATGTGTTAAATACTGATATCCATGTTATTTTTTATATTGACACTTTTTTAAATTTTTCTTAGTCACCTTAGGCCCATAAAAACTCTGGGCCTCTCCGCAGCTGGGGACCCTGCAGGCCCTTTGCTACGCTACTGATTAACAGAAGAAAAGTTACATCGAAGACCACGAATATTAGTGAATGATAGATTTAGAGAACTTGGTGATGATGATGGTTTTTTGTGTTTTATAATTATTGGTACTTTATTCATTTTTAAATTTGTTAAAGAACTTGACTCAAAGCACAGATAGTACTCAGTACACTATCTAATAGTCCAAGCAATTGTCTCATTACTATTAATAATTAATTACTATTAATAAATCATAAGCCGTAACAAAGAACTCCAAATGTGGCTTCGACAATGCACACCAAAAGTACAAACAGGAAATGCTGAAGTATGAGACTGTTTTTTGCTTATTCAATGTTTTTAAGGATAGATATTTTTTGTACATTTGTTCAAGCTATTTTCAAAATAGATTATGCCTTACTGCTTAACAAGATCTAGTGTTGAATTCTGTGTAATAAATCTATCATCGAAGAAATGGTATAGCTGAGCAGTAAAATAGTACAACATCCTTTTTATTATCAATATCCGCTAGAATTAATTCTGAAAAATTGAGAAACATTTAGAACTACAGCAATGATAAAAAAATTTTAAACTTTAAAACATTTTGAATAAACTTTAAAATTGAAACTCAATTTTAGAAACAACATTTTACCTTTTAGCAAGCCAAGGTCACTTCCAAGCCATAAATCATACTTTTTATTTTCTGTTGCTGACATCTGCAAAAAAAAAATATAACAATAATTAAAATAACTTTCTAGAAGTTTACATTGCTTGGTTATAAGAAAAAATATAAGCATTAATTACTAAAAGCACTGTATTTCTCCATATATTAAACACACTGTATTTCTCCTTAAATCTGATTAAATTGATAAATAAGATGGTCTTGATACAAAAAAAAAAAAAAACCTACATTATAAGACCCTTTTGCTGGTGCCACGCAAAGAGTTCCCTACTAGGTCTTTATTCATCTAGCAATGAGTTAATGTCATTTTCTTATTTATATGACATAATAGAAATAATTTTTTACAATCAAATGCCCTTTCTGATATTTACCAGTTTTGCAGATCAGAACTGAGTACTTTCATCCACTACTACCCAAAATTTCCTATCCTTGTCCACAAATAAATTGAGGGTTTTATATCATAATTTTTTTCTCCTAGGTAAGCTGTCTTCAGCTTACCTAGGAGAAAATTTATTATATTTAAATTTATCTTAAAAGAGATCTGGGAACAATGTACTTTATTGAACAGTTTTAAGTAAAATTTAACATGTTTGAGCATACTTTTATTTTCTGATTATTTTTCCAGATTGGTAACACAACCCAAACTATAACTACTCTTTTTAATTTTAATGGAGTACATGTGTACAATATTTATACCTTTGCTAGCTCAAACATCATACTTGAATTCAATCCACTTCCAAAAAACAAATAATTATCAAAATCTAAATATCAAGTTAAAACTATTTTAAAGCAAAAACTAGATTTTCTCCATTTAGAGAAGAGTTGTATCTGATATTGAACATTGAACACAATGAACATTAGTTAAACCAATGCAAGAACATATCTAGTTTGCAATGCATGTGGGAGATGTTTTAAATACAAGTTTTGTAGTTTAAATCTGCTCCATCAACTTTGATACCATAACTTTTATTAACAGTTTATTTTATGTTTAATAAAGTTGTTGTACAATATAATAGTCTGACATCTAAAATGCAAGAATTAGTTTAACAACAATTGAAGACTTTATTTCAAAAATCACCTTAGTCAAAAAGTCATGATACGAGTTATTTATGTCATCTTCAAAAAGAATTTGTAAGCTTTCTGATTACATTTCGTATTTATTCAGAAACAAATTAAGTTATGAGATATTTGCAAAAATTCGTTGTGCCAACTCTTCATAAAAAAACTTTTTTCAACATGGATTTGGCAAATAGCATGCCCTTAACGCAGGTTGGCTTTGAAAAAAAAAACAAATCTATCAAACCAACTTTAGGTTTTTTTTTGCGGTTTTATTTTTGGGTTTTACTACATGTATCCTATTGTTACTCTTGTAACTTAACTTTAAAAAAGAAAACAGTAATACTTCTTAGCTTTTCAAATGGTAAGCGACCAGGACTAATATTTGTCCAGGGCCGGGCCAGGTTTGATAAACCATAGCCAAAGACATGTTTAGGGCCAGGGCTGCCTAAATCTTGACAAATCCTATAAATAAAATAAATATTTCATCTTGGATAAAAATTTAAAATATGTTTATGAATATATACACATGAATGTATACATATATATATATATATATATATATATATATATATATATATATATATATACACATATATATATACATATATATACATATATATATATACACATATATATGTGTGTATATATATATGTATATTTATATATATATATGTATATATATATATATATGTATAAATGTATATATATATATATATATATATATATATATATATATATATATATAAGTGAAGATCAAAAAAGGTAAGAAACTCAAGAAAGGTTAAACATCAAAATATTAATGCATTTTTTTCTGAAAGCACGATAAGTAAACGAGTTTTGAAATATTATTTATATTGTTATTATATTCCCTAATATTTTTACTTAATAATACAACTTTTATTAATATAAAAATTTACTCCAAAAACCTCCTACATTTATAAGAAAGTTAGTTGAAGTGATAACCTATCAAACTATATGAATAAAAAAAAACATGAAAAGAAAAGCAAACTGTGAAGTGCCATCATATCTATAAAAAAACTTAACTAAATGTCAATTTATACAAAAATAAATATAGGCAAAACAAGAAATAACTCAACCATGTAGTATTATATAACCATGATAGCAGTGATGGGCATAGTTAACTAATTTTTAGTTAACTTTTAGTTAAACTACTTTTTTTTTAGTTAAATGCAATAGTTAAACTAAATTTTTTTATTTAAGTTAAACTTTTAGTTTAACTAACTTTTTTCCTAGTTTAGTTGAAAAAGTTTAACTAAATTTTTATTAACTAAATTTTATATATATCGCCAAATAAATCGTTCTATTTCTATGCAACACTCACCTGACCAAGGACTCTAAGGATTCTGTTATTACTATTTTTATGTATTTATTTATTTAGTGCATGAACTGGACTTTTCAACATCATTTCCGCTTGGTCTGTATCAATAAAACGGTTAGCGGAAACATAAATTCATCAACAAATTTTCTTGAGTTGAAAAAAAAAAAAGTTAAAAAGTTGAATTTTAGTTAACTATTTCTAATTAGTTTAAGTTAACTACTTTTTATAAAAAGTTTGTAACTAAAAGTTTAACTCCTTTTTTTTAGTTTTAGTTAGTAGTTTAGTTAAACTATAATAAAAAAGTTTGTGCCCATCACTGCATGATAGTATTAACATTAAATTAAAATCACTAAATATGATAATAAACCATGTCGCAAATACAATCATAGTAAGCAAATATGATAAAAGCACGTTGTGTTTTTGTTTTTCGCAAATTATTATTACCGTTGTCCATTTACGTCCAAAAAATATAAAAGGTTTTGAGCACAAGTGTAACTTGCGGTTGTTCAAACTTGGGCTCAAATCAAATCAAACCAAATCAAAATGTATTCTGAAATAGATTTTACATTTCATGGAATATTTACATATAGTACAAGTATTAATTTTAATTAAATATTTTATGTAATAATAGTAAAGTAAGAAATTTGATTTATTTAAAACAAAATATACTTATTCAATTTACTTTTATACATCTATCTAACATATAAAACTTTTATATACCTAATTAAGATAAAGTAATAAGAGAAAATTAGATGATAATATATAGTAGTAGCATTATAGGTAATATAGTATCAGTAATAATAATAATAGGCAATAATAAAAACTCCAGTTAACAAAATAATAGTAGTAATAACAATAATAATAATTAAAAAAATAACAATATTTATAATAGTGAGAGTTTGAAATAGAATAGTTATATAAAAGACAATATTAATTTGAGAAAAAGTTATTAAAATGAAGTAAGGAGTAGAAAAAATTAAAAAAAGATCAAGTATTAGTAGTTATAAACAACCATTGAAGCAAGTAAAAATAAGATGGATAATAGATAGTTAGCGGTAGAGTAGCATAGGAATTAGAATAACAATTGTTTAATAAAAAATTAAATAGACTGTTTTTGAATTTGGAAAATATAGAGAGAGAGATTTTAACTGTGAGGAGAGACTATTCCATATGCATATGCTCTGATATTTAATAGATTCACGGTCATAATAAATAGTTCTATGTTTAGGTAAAGATCATTTGAAGCTTTTAGCTGATCGAAGTTGGTAATGAGTGTTTTTTTTATAAGTAAAAAAAATCAGTAAATGGAGGAGGTAAGGTTTTATGTTGCTGTTTCCAAACAAACAAGCAGTTGAAGTGTTTAAAATCTTTTAATTTAAGTATCTTTGATATGTAGTAGAAGATGTTTGGGTCAAAGTTAAAATGCTGAAAAAAGATTATTTTTAGGGCTTTATTTTAGAGGTGAGATAATCTTTTAAATATTAAAGACTGGGTTTCCAGCAAACATGCCTTTGTCGGACCATCATCTGAAATGCCGCTGCTGGTATTTTGATAGCGGTCCATAGCTGGATTTTCCTACAAAATGTCGATAGAGGCTAGTGCATGTTGGACCATTGTCATTTTTATATAGAATCCCAAATTCAGTATTGCAGCATGGTAGTCCGATGTCTGTGTTGCCTAAAGTGGAAAATAAATTTGCCAAAGTGACAAATTAAAACCAGTACATTCAGAGTAAAACTATTGCCCACATTGAAGTCATATTTCAGATTGGACCCATTTCTAGTACTATTATTTATCTTAATTCTAGTATATATTTATGTCTATATGTTCTAATATATATTTATGACTATATAATAAATTTATGTACATAAATGTAGTTAATATTTTATGGCAGTTGAAATAAAAAATTGTGATTTTTGATAATAATATAAAATTTTAACGTTTCAATCAATTAAAACATTAAATTTTTACAATTTATTTGAGTAAATATTACAACAAAAAAAAATCCTTGTTGAACAAGGAAATGCTAGCGAGGTATTCTGTGATATTGATACAAACTTAGATTCTATTTTAAACAATTCTGATTACTATCCAGAATCATCAGACACTGAATCTTCTAGTGACGATTATTCTAATAATGCTTATGATTTAAGATTTAATTTGGCACAATGGTCAATTGAGTTTGGTTTTACAGAGAAAGTTCTTTCTTCATTGTTAAAAATTTTGAACAATTCATTTCTGGAGTTGCCAAATGATCTACATACTTTACGTCATACAAAATCTGTAGATACAATATCAGGAGGACAGTATTACCATTTTGGTATTGAGAGCGGAATTTTGAGTTCCATTTCAAATTTAATTTTTTTTAATGATTTGAATCGCATATCTATGTAAGTAAATATTGATGGCCTGCCTTTGTTTCGAAGTTCTAGTGATCAATTTTGGCCAATATTGAGTTTAATTGAATATCATCAAAACAATATTCAGCAAAATAAATCTCCATTTATAATTGGTTTATTTTATGGTAAAAGTAAACCATCGAACTGCAATTAGTTTCTGAAACAGTTTGTTGAAGAATGTAAAGCTCTTTTACCATCTGGAATTGTTATCCATGGAGAGTTATACCAGTTTAGTATATCAGCTGTTATTTGTGATAGTCCAGCACGAGCTTTTGTAAAAGCATGCAAAGGCCATGGAGGATATTTTGGATGTGATAACTGCTGCCAAAAAGGTGTTTATGTAGGAAGAGTAACTTTTCCTATTTTTGAAGTTAAACTTCGAACAGATAAGTCAATTTCTAACATGACCTTAAAACAACATCACAATGTTCAGCAACTTTCTGTTCAATTGGTTGGTGCTTCCAAGTTTATTCCAAAAGAATTTGCTCGTAAGCCTAGGGTTGTATCTGAATTTGAAAAATGGGAAGCAAAAGAACTCAGACAGCTCTTTCTATATAGTAGTGTTGTATACTTGGCAGATATACTAAATGAAGCCATGTATAAAATTTTTTTGTTATTATCTGTTGCTATGAGAATTTTATTGTGTCTACAATTATGTTCGTACTTATATTGCTAATAATTTACTTATTCTTTTCATAAAACATACCTCTGATTTGGATGGTCCAGAGATGATAACTTATAACATGCATGGACTTTCACATTTGTGCCAAAATGCAATAAAGTATGGACCTTTAGACAGCATATCTGCTTTTCCATTTGAAAACTATCTTGGTCAACTGAAAAAGTTAATGCGAAAACCTTATTTTCCATTACAACAAGTACAACAAAGATTGTATGAGAAAGATTTATTGGAACTTAAAAAGGTAGCTGTTAAGTATCCTATATTAAAACAACAGCAGAATATTCCAAACGATTGGAATGGCTTCCAAACGATATTACAGGAATTGAATCCCAACATAAGCAACTGATTTTGAAAGATTTTTGTATTAAGTGTACTGTGGGTGACAATTGTTGTAGATTAAAAAGCGGTAAAATTATTTTTGTTCAAAACATCGATAAGAAATTTGGAGATGGTGATATTTTAGTTGTATACAAGAGGTTATGTGAAAAACCTAGACACGTTTTTCACATATCCTTGGAATTCATCATCTGTTGGCATATACTTAGTTTGTAATTTATTAGAAAATATGAAGTATTGCTCTATTGGTAACATTGATAAGAAATATATACTTTTGCCTTACAAACAAAAATATGCTGTATTTTTGCATTTTTAAAAGCTTATTTGTCTATATAATGTAATATTTGTAAATTTAAAATATCTTTAAATTATTTTTATAGTAAATTTTTATTTGGATTCAAATGTATTATTTTTTATTAAGACTTTAAAATACATTTCTTTTCAGTAAATTATGCTTATAAGTTAAATAAGTATAATCTTGAGAAATAAATACCCAGACCCCAGAAATAAGCAATACCCAGACCCCAGAAACCATGACTTCTCAGTTCTTGTATAAGAAGTTTTTATAATAAAATTAAAGGTTCGATATCAGCTTTCTTACTTTAGGATTGTTTTTATGATTATATTATATTTGATTTATATTTTCTGCATAGTTTCTAAAATTAGAATTTAGTAAAAGAGAGTTTCTTGTATTTAATAATAAACTTTCATCTCTAGAAACTACTTATTTGAATTATATATGACTTAATTGACTTTTTTTTCAGAAAGAAGGATTACTGGTATTATAAGGACGAAAGTAACAATGACACAATAAACGTAATAAGCAAAGCAAAGCTAAGATAACAAGTTTGTTGAAGAGAAACATTTTACCTGAAGCTCATTAAATATCATTGGCGATGCCAAATCAACAGGTTGGAAATGGTATAATTACTAATACAGTATCTTCTCCAAGTTTATTCACATCTTTTATCATCTGATATAACTTCATTAGTAAATGTTGTTATGGAGATTAAAGTTTGCTTTACTTTAATTTTGTATTGATTTTAGTTTTTGCAAACTAATATCAATACAAAATTGCTGCAAAGTTTAACAGTGGGAAAAAACAATCAAGGCATTTTTGATAAGTTGAAAATTACCACTTAATGACATAAAAGAGCTGAATGCCCTTGAAGAACTCCTAAAGAAAGATAAGAGTGTATTTTCAAACTTAGTGAGTAAATTTATTTTTAACTTTCATTTTCCCCTAAGGTAACAAGGTGATCGATGTAAAGAAAGCGAAACTGACCTTGAATTTGATCTCGAAAATAAAACTGGTTTAAAAGAATTGCAGTGTAGGCGTGTACTTGAAAGTGAGTTTATTTTTATAAGCAGGTCTTTTCCTTTCATTATCTGATTTGTGATCAATCTTTAATTAAATTTTTTTTTTTCAAAGTAAACATGCAATTTTTATTTTAAAATCTTTTACACGTTTATTTATTTTTAGGAGCCGTACAAAGGAATCTGCCCACAAGTACCGTGATCGGGGGTGACTGAACAGCGGGGTGAAAATGAACACCAGTACTAGTTTTACTAAATGGTAAATATGTGTTAAAGATAATTTTCGGCTGCCCTCAAAATGATCTTTTCCCGTCTTTTCTCCATCGCATATAAACATTGCAAGTTACGTGGTTAGGGCAATTAACTCACTTATCAAGGAATACCTTAAGAACCCCACATCTAAATGTCATTAAAATTGGCTTGCATCACGTTCACGTACATAATGTTTTAATAAAATAATAATTTAATGTATAGCTTTTTTTAATACGAAATTAGGCTTTTCTTCGTTAATTTTAGGAACTATGCCTCGAAATTACAAAAGAAAGGAAAACAGTCGAGCTTATAAAACAAATTACACAAAAAAAGACATAGAAACAGCTGTAATTAAAGTAAAAAACCATGGATATACCATTAGGAAGGCTTCAAAAATGTACAATATTCCATTAGGAATATTACATAAAAAAGTAAAGCTTGGGGATCAAGTTCTGAAAAAGCATGGCGGACAGACCGGACTTGATAGTAAAACCGAAAATTTATTTGTCCAAACAATTAGTAATATGACTGACTGGAGAGTACCATTTGATTCGTTAGACAAGACTTTTAGTCAAATCTTATTGCGATAAAGTGAAGATAAATGACGCTCGATTCAAAAATAATATGCCTGGGGTAGATTGGGTTCAGTCTTTCATGAAGAGACATTGTTTAACAAATAGGGTTGCAGACAATGTAAAACATAGTAGAGCCGTGGTAAACGAAGATTCCCTTAACAAATATTTTGATAGTTTGTTCCTAGAGTTAAAGGATATACCTCCAGAAAATATTTACAACTATGATGAGACCAATATAACAGATAATCCATTGTTCAAATCCGTTATTGTTCATCGTGGCCATGGGAACCGTGTTGAAAAAAAAACAAGAATATTCAAAGCAGTCTACCAGTTTAATGTTTTCTGGCACTGCTGTCGGAGAGTTTTTGCCGCCCATGGTTGTTTATAAAACAAAGAATTTTTACCAGGGTTGGACTCAAGGTAGACAACCTGGAACTGTTTATGACATCACTCCTAATGGGTGGTTTGATATTAGAACATTTACTAGATGGTTTATGGAAATATACTTACCTGTTGCTATTTCAAAAGCCGGAACAACATTGTTAATTGGGGATAATCTTGGTTTACATTTTTCTTCTGAAGTTATTGAAGCCACGATTCAACATAACATCAAGTTTATAACAATGCCCCCAAATGCAAGTCATCTCTGTCAACCACTAGACGTTGCTGTATTTAGAGGATTAAAGCAGTCGTGGAGGAGTATTCTTTTGAAGTGGAGAGTAAAAAGTTGTATCAAAGGAGCATTTTAAAATCCGTTTTAGATATTTTAAAAAATAATCTAGGATTAGGCGCAAATCCACCTGCAAAACTCAAACCGCGTGGTCCAAAGGTGGAACCAGGTAAAAGAATTCATTGTTTAGAAGAGTCAATGCCATCAAGTTCAACAGAGCTTAACAACAACACAGGTAGTAATTGGTACTGTGCTTTATGTAACAAAAAGTGGGTAGAGTTAAGCAATGATGTATGGATTCAATGCGACAATTGCAGTAAACCATATCACCTCAAGTGATAAAGATTATTTTTATGTGCCTAATATTAAAAATATCAACTTTGTATGCAGCATGTGTGAATCGTTTGAGACATTGAAGGATAGTGACAGTTGATGTCCTATTTTATGTAGGATAGCTTTGTAAATAGTGTGATACATGTAGATATATTAAAAAACTAGGTTTTAAAAGTAGTATTTTAACTTTTCAACATGAACTGAATTTTTAAAAAGGTACTTCTATATAAAATAAACTTTATGTTATCTGTTTGATATTTAACAGTATTTTCCCCATTGTATTATTGTAATATAGCCTTAATTTAGGATATGAAAACGATATTTAGTGTTTTAAGTCACCCCAAATCGGCTGTTCATTTTCACCCTGTTTCGGAAATATGTATTTACTCGTGTAAAACCAGAAAACTAAGTTATTTACTTCATAGTGTTAATCAGTCTTACAACTTTTACAGAAAGCTGAAAAGTTTAATGTTCTGTTGCAAAAAAAATAGTACTGATTAGCAAACAGTTTACTCCCACGATGCAAAAATTTTCAAAAAGCGTTCATAGTCGCCCCCATTCACGGTACCGTCAATAAATACGAATTTCAAAAAGAAGTACGTTTTTTGCGTGGTGCACCAGATCAAAATGGTGGAAGACAAGCTAGAGCAATGATAAGTATTAAAAAATGAAGCGGAGCATCAAATATCGATAATGATGACGAATCACAATAATAGACTTTACTTTTTTTTTATTTAAATGAGACATGTACATACTTACATCTTAATGATAGAATTATTTTAGTTTCCTGACTAATTATTTGTTATTATCTTCGAATTTGATACCCCGACGCACAATATAAGCCCACAATTAGCGCGTCATATAATGCTGGTTTTCGACAAAGTACCGCCATAGAACCGAAAAAAAAATAATGCCGTAGTACCAGCACGACACTCCAACGCTGTGCTAGCTTATTAGGCCGACGATGGAAACACGGTGGTCCGACAAAAGCTTGTATACGGAGACTCTGCCGGTCTGATGATGGCCCATCAGTGGCTTGTAGATAAAGGACCGCCATAGAACCGATAAGCAAAACGCAGCGGTTTTAGATATGCTTGTCAAATATGGGGACAAACCTAGCAAAGGCATGTTTGCTGGGTTTGTTCCCATACTCGACTAGCATAACGGGTGAACAGTGAAATTTGGGATTTTTTTTGAAACGCTCTTACTTTGCAGTGGATCAATATTTTTTGATAAAATAAAAAATAGCTCGTAGATTTATAATCAAATAATTTATTTTTGAAGTTGCAATAGACTTGTTTCACCGTTTTGTCTTACAAAATCAAGCTTTCGATACACCCCTCCACGCATATTCTGTATAGCATTTACATCTAGTTTCTTCAAACAATACTTGATCCGTTGTTTTAATTAATCAACTGAAGTAGCCTGCAAATTGTTCTTATAAACCATTCCTTCAAAATTGACTAAAAGCTCTGGACAAAGTTCAGACACTGCAGGAGGATTATCGGCTTTTTGTATGAAAAATGATGTTTTTTGAGATCAAGTAGCTTGTCACTAATTTAACATAATGGGCCAAAGTCAAGTCAAGCCAAAACAAAAAATTAGCCTCAGAATAATGTTTTTTAAAAAAAGGCATCAGTCTTTTGAAAATGCTCTCTTTAAAATACACATTTTGTTTGACAGCAAGGCCCGATGGAACAAAATAGGGTGTTGAGATGCCTCGAGGTGAAATTGCTAACCATACAAGAATTTTCTTTTCAAACTTTGCCTTGGACATGTATTTCACACCACAAGAAACTGCTTTTGGATTGCTTGACGAATACCTAACGTTTGAGTCTAATCAGAGTGAGAAATTTGAAGTATGATTCATCATCAATTATGAAATCACACCCATAAAATTTTCTACACAATCTGCCACAACATGTTTGTAACTTGAACACTTGCTCAGGAGTACGGGCTGGAATGGCCTGTTTTTTTCGGTAAACAATATTTGTGTGTTGCTGAATTGTATACACAACGTGAGATTGGCTGCACTTGAGCTTTCGAGTAATTTGTCGGGTGGAAATGCCAGAACAACAATCAATCATGCTTTTCAACTTGGTAATATTGGTTTTAGTCATTATTTTAGCTTTTCGACCAGAACCAACAACACGAAGTTTTAATTTGCTTTTTTCCCACATTGAAATGTATCTGTAAATGTTTGCTCTAAGGTGACTTTCTTTCAAAAAATGATCCACGACAACTTTTCTACCTTCCTTAAAATGCGAATCACAATACCTGTGCACAATCAATCAAACTTTCACGCTTCATTTTGATGCAGATTAAAAAATAGTAGGAATATTTTCATAAAACTTTGCCAGCAGCAGCTACAGAGAGTGGGCTCTAAAATAGAAACAATAAATGAATCAGCGCACAAAAAAAATTCAAAAATAAAAACCGTTAAAAAAATCTCAAATTTTACTGTTCACCCGTTATCTAAGATGAAACTCAAAAACAACATGATATATGTTAAGGAGCGTTTCAAGATTAACATAATGTCGAGTTTTGGTCAACATACCTGCTTAGTTACAGTGCTAAGTCTTGAAGATGGAATGCAGAACTTAAGTTGGAACCAATTCTGATACCAAGATACTTGATAAAGTTCACAGGATCTATTTTTTGGCCACTTTATCTGAAATTCTAATAAATTGCTCTGTTTTGCAAACTTCAAAATATCCAGTTTAAAAGATATAAAGGCTTGGTGATGCTTTGAAAACATTTTTTGTCACCGTAAACTCGATTGGTATTAGCAAAGATTTTATAATTACAGTTCGTTTGTAAATCGCTTGTAAGTGTTTGTCGCTTGAATTGCAATAATTATTGTAAAATAATATTGTTATAAGTGTATGTACACACCCTGCATGTTCTACCAATTTATTCAGTCGATGTTTGGAACAATCCCTGAATGTTCTACCTATTTAGTCAGTCGATATATGTACACTCCCTGCATGTTTCACCTATTTAAGTTAGTTGATGTGTGTACGTTTCCCGCATGTTCTACCTATTTAATCAGTTGAGGTATGTTCACTCCCTGCCTGCTCTACATGTTTAAGTGGGCACACCTTTTTTTTTATAAATTAAATTTTATAAACAATATAACTTTTTATTAACAACAATAATAGGCATTATGCATAAAACTAGAACTAAATACTTTAAAATACAACATAAAAGTACACTTAAAAACATAAGCGCTTAAGAGGAATCGATCCCTGTCGCTGGGCGACAAGGCAAAATTATAAGCCACACGAATGCAATAATATCTATGATATCAACAAATGCCTAAAATTCTTGATATCTTAACCATGTTTTATAAATTAATCATGGTTAATTAACTATATATTTAAATGTTCTTTATTTAATGATAATCATAAGTGTTGATTGCGTATACAATTTATAAATTACATGAAAAATAATATTTCCCAAGATAAAAAGAAGATAAAAAGAAGACCGGAAATTTCACAACAATATTTTAATTCAAATATGTGGTAAATAATACATTGTTGTAAAATAGTATTTTTAAATATTTTTCAAAAATGTATGTTTCAAAGGGCTTCTTTCAAAAATAAATTGTTTGGCAAACTGAGCAATCCTATTTACTTACTTAAATTTTCGCAGACTTAGATATAAATATGTAAAGAAACATGCGCACCATGAACACATTTTAAAATTAAAACTTTTGCTAAGTTCAGCTTAGAAAAATTTGGCGGGTGGTCTGAGTTTGAAAAACAATATGCTAGTTGGCTTTGTTTTAGATGCCTTTGGATTCTTGTGAATTTTTTTTCTTCCTATTATTTCAAAAACAGCTCTCTTTTGTTTATTTTGTGCTACGTATAACTTTTCAACTTTGTAAAACTTTTTTTTATTAGTAGCAAATTTTATCAAACTGTAACAGCAAACCAGTTTCTTATTAGTTTATTATATTTTTTGAGTGATTTTTTATTACTTTATTTTTAAATTTAACAAGACCTAACATTTTAATTTATTTAATTTAAAGATTTAAATTAATTCTACAATAAACCGCTATTTAAGTTGTTTCTTCCACACAAGCCGCCATCCAAGTTATCAACATGCGCAATGATTTGCATTTTGAAACCCTGAATAAACATGCGCACCATGTTTGTTGTTAGATTGTTTCACCTCTAAAAATGGACGCCACGAAATATCTTTAAAAACATCCCAACACTTGCACTATTATCAATTTTACACTATTTATAGTATTTTAATAATTATTATATTTAAATTTTTTGGTGAATAACATATTAGATGGCGTGATAAAATATCTTTTATAGTTATAATTCATTTAAAGTCATTTTTAAATAATGTGCTAGTGTGGCATTTTAGAACGGCGGCGGTTGAACTTTTTTTTTTTAACTTTATAATGAAAAAAGTTTTCTTTTAATATTACTATTTACAACTTTTTTTTCTTTTTTTGTTGTTGTTGTTGTTCTTCTACGCTCACTCCTTTTCGAAATTAAAAGAAAATTTTATTTCATACGTTAGCTCTACACTTTCAAATAAATATGACATACAAGTTCGAAGTAAATAAAAGACAATAATTAAAAAGGTGATGTAATAATAATTGCTTTATCTTTTATCTTTTCGCAATCAAACTTTTTTTTAAACTCTTCTTCAACCAAAGGCTGTTTATAATTTAAGAAATGGTATTCCTGCTTTAAGCTATTTTCTTTTTTCTATTAGTAAGAACTCATTGTGTCACTCATTTTAATTGTGTTAGATTGTTATTTTTAATGTAATTTTACTGTACGTTTTTATTTGTGCATAAAATACAATATAATCATTTAATATTTGGATAATGAAAAATGTATAAATACTCAGTGTGAGCTATGTTTAAAACATTTGATAATAAATTTGTGTGGTATTGTTTACAAAAAATCTCTTCGTTTACTCCAATTAGTAAGATATAAATATATATCAAATCAAAAAAGAAATTGAATGGAGTTTTTATATTCAAATAGAATGTGATTGTAATTTATCTTTACTTTTCATAAATCAAAATTCAAATTTAATTAAAGAAATGTTTAGATGAAAATCAGGGGGCAAGTAAAAATTATTTCTACAAAATATATGAAAATAAAAGATAAAACAATATATTTTTCATATGTATTGTCGTTAATTTATTTTTTAAATTAAATTATGCATATATTTTTAATCATTTTCTATTATTGATTTTATTATAAAAGTTGTTTTTTTTCAAATTACTTTTTAGTTTACCTCCTGAAAGCTAAAATATTATATTTTGATATGTAATTTATATGTATAATTATATAAAGACAAAAAAAAAAAAAAAAAAAAAGCAAGAAACGCATTCTAATATTTTCTTGTTGTTTTATGTTTCAAGGGTAAATACATTTTTTAAAAAGCTATCGATCACCAGTGTTATACAACTACACAATCGTTGCCGGTATAAATAAAATAACTTCTAAAACAACAGGCGCCACCATGCAACTTTTGTTTCCAAGGCCATTATTAAATGAGCATATGGTAATCAATAATCAGTTATTTACTAAGTATGAACAAATTAATGGATATACCTCCACCGTCATCTGCCATCCATGGAGTTCGGAAAACGGTGGTGGAAAATTTAGAAGAAGACGTTCTAGCCATAGTGTTGTCGCAAATATGGATCCAGCTGCCGTGGCACGAAGAAACGAACGAGAAAGAAATCGTGTAAAGCAGGTCAATGATGGATTTGATGAACTTAGGCAGAGAGTACCTTTTTTACCAGATAAGAAAAAATTATCAAAAGTAGAAATTTTGCGCTGTGCCGCGCTCTACATTAGAGACTTAAAAGATATATTAGAAGAATATGACTGCAATAATTCTTCAAAAAATAAAAGAAGCAGTTCCGAATGCAACTCTAGCAGAGATAGCAATAGTGGAGATGAAGATGATATATTAAGAACGGAAATGCTAAATTTATCAACGGACCAGCTTTTAATCAAAATCGAAACTCCGATGTCTTAATATAAATGACAGGAACACAAAATGCAGAAAGGAGACACAAAATTAAAAAAATTGGTGTTTTGACGTTAACGTAAAAATGTTTGTAGTTTTCATGAAAAATTTTGTTTAATTTTTTATAAATTATTTTTGTGTTTGTTTTTATATACCTTTTTGTCCAAAGAAATTATGTGAGCATATTTTGTAATATAGATATTTTTAGTTTAATAAATGACGTTTAAGATTTATTTTGCTTATTTTATATTTTGTTTACAACTGCGTAAAGAAAAGCCTAGTTTATCTTTACCTTCAATAAAATTAGACATTTAAAAAATAGCCCATAATTACGGTTGCCAAATGCCCGGCTTTTACGTAGAAGAGTATAAAGCCAAATCTATAAAATCCATTTTATGCAAAGGAGAACACAATTTTTATTATGTTCTCCTTTGCAAAATCCGGACATCTGACAAAATCCGGACATCTGACAAAAGCCGGACACCTGATAAAAGCCGGACATCTGACAAAAGCCGGACATCTGCCTACCCATAATCCTACTAATCTTAGTATAAAATAATTTTTAATATTCAAGCAGTTATGAGAAAATAGATTTTTGAATAAAAAATTCTTTTTTATGTAAGCAAATATTAAATGAACGTTTATAATGAAAAATAAAGTGTATTGATACAAGTAAGTTTTTTCATTTATGTAAGTTTTTCATTTACATGAACACTGTAAACGTTTATCTTTTATTAGCATTGTATATTATCAGTAATATGACCAGGATTTATTGATGTAGTAAACAAGTAAATCTGATTGAGGAAGAATTGATTCAGAAAGCAAAAAAAAATAAAGCGATAATTGAATCTTTATTGAAAAGATACATGATAAAATTGTATTTTAATTAAAACTCATATTTTAATTAAAACAAAAACAAATCGATGTTAATTAAAGCGCAAAAAACTATTGGTTATTTAGTTTATATTTGGTGATTTATATTTGGTTTTAGTTATATTTGGTTATATTTAGTTATATATGGTTATATTTGGTATATTAAACTGGTATATATATTAGTATAGTGGTTTTATAGGAGAACATGAGTCAAAATGACGAATAGCACAAGATGGCTCTTAATATAACAACTGAATAAATATAGTTCAAAATGAGTGGAAATGAAACTGTATTTATATCTAATATTTTAAAACACAATTTGTTTTTTTAAAATAATGTTAACTTTATTTTAAATGCATAAGCCTCTTTCTTGCAATTTAAAAAATACCGCCGTTTCGGTATGATCGATGGTGCCTTTGGGTAAACGCATTTTAGTGGGGATGTACCGAAGCTTCAGCCTTAGCCAGGGTCAGGTTTCTCTCCTCCGGCGTCTGCCTTGTAGAGATATTAATAATGAATACAGTGGTATTAATTACAAGATGGTCCACTGTTCCATTACTAAGTCACATATAAAACTCACAAGAGTTAGATACTAAACATAAAAAAATGAAGACCTCACAGACACAAAAAAGAAAAAAAAGAAAATGAAATAAAATCAAAAAACAAAACAAAAAAACAATAAAAACAAGAAAATCAAGATTCGAAAATAATCGAAAAAGTTCCAAAAATAATCTGGGTACTTTAGTTTAAAAAAAGATTGTTGTTTATATCTATTTTAATTTTGTTATCTTCGCTCCAGATTTTTTCACATTGTAAAAGAAAGTACTCTTTACTGTTTGATATTTTTGAAATTTCGAATTCCTCATACAAAATTTTTTTGATTTTGTTTTGGAATTCCTTTAACAAACTCACTCTAGCAAACATCAACTTTTCTAGCAAACAACGACCTCATTCTATTACAATATAATTTATATAAAAGTTCGTTTAGAAGTATATTTCCAATATAAAAACTATTTACAAGTGTTAAAGGAAAAAGTAAAGTTTTGAATGTATTTTTAAGAGGTGGATGATGTGGATAGATTTTTTGAATAAGAGCGAGTGTGTATTTTATGAGTGGTTGTGCTTTTTCACATCTAAACATCATATGGGGAAGATTTTCCGTTTTTTTCATACATTGAGGGCAGAGATCGTCTGTTACAAAGCCTCTTTTTTTAAAAATCGAGTTGGTTGGAATTGCAAAGTGTATTAGTTTGTATTTAATTTCGTCTGCTTTAGTGTTGATGTTACTTTTGTGGATGTAGTTAAATAATTGGGACCAGTCTTTTGTTGTTATGTTTCTCATGCTATATTTATAGTAGTCTGCCCATCTGTAAAATTTTCCCGTTAGGTTTATTTCTGCATCATTTTTGGAGATAGTGTATATATTTTTTGGTTTGAGGTTTGTAAATTTGAGAGAGGGTGAGTTTTTTAGATAAATAGATGTTAGTGCTTTGTTGTGGTCGTAACTTTGGCTTTGAGAATTTATGAGGTGTTTTCATTTCGGCGGTAAAGAATTTATTATTTTTGTTAGAAGGTGTTGCTTTATACCGATGAGTTGACTCTCTAGAAAGCCGCTAGCAAATACTTTTGAAATGTCGCCTATCTTGATTATGCTGTTGTTTGTGGATTCTGGAGATGGTTTGAGGATTTTACGCTCGTGTCTTATATATGGATTGTAGAATATTGGTTGGTTTAGTACTTCCTCGATGGTAAGATTTTTGTGCTTGTTGAATTTTCTATAGAGATGACTCCACGTTTTTATTGTTTGACGGTAGTAGGGGGTAGAGTTTTTAATGATTTGGAAGAATGCGTGGTGAGAAATATAAGATTTCCTTGATTTGCATGGCGGTAATTATTAAAAATATGAAGGGCTGAATCTTTCCATGCTCCCTGCTTGTTCTCATTAAAATATTTGGAAATCCAACTTAGTTAACTAAGTTAACTAGTTGAATTATATAACTAAGTTAACTAGTTGAAAATAACTAACTAACTAGTTGAATTGATTGTAATTTTTTTTTCAAGTCGATAATGTTTAAACCGCCTTTATTGATAGGGAGTGTCTTTATGGAGCTATTTTTCCAAAGGAAGTTGTCAATTTTTCGTTCTATTAGTTTTATGTTTTTGTCCCATAGTATAGGTAGGGTGAAAGCAAGATGCCATAGGCCGCTTAGTAGTGTTTGGTTGATTATTAGAGCTTTTCCTTTAATCGATAATTTAAATTTTTCCCACTTTTCGATCTTTTTGTCCAATTTTTCTATGCTTTCGTTCCATTGTCGGTTGATATATTGATTAGAATTAGAGAAATTAACACCTTGACTCTTAAGAGTAGTGTCATGCCATACGAAATTTAGAAAACTGTCTTTTATTATTGATCTGTTTCGTCCAAGTCACAGATCTTGGCATTTGGAAATGTTCAACTTTGTTCCTGTACCTCGTTTGTATATGTTTAGAGCGTTGCCTAAAGCTATTATTGAGTTGTCAGTCGATAAGAAAAAGACAGTGTCATCCGCATGCTGTTGCAGTTTAGTTTCTTTATTGTCGATTGTGATTCCTTTAATTTCTGGATTTCTCCTAATAAATCCTGCAAAAACCTCTGCTTGAATTATATATAGTATCATGGAGAGGGGACATCCTTGCCTAACTCCTCTACATATGTTTATTTTGTCTGATAAATAACCGTTTACTTTAAGATATGCACTGATGTCATAGTATAATGTTTTAATTACATTAATAAAAAAAACACTAAAACCAAATTTAAATAAGCGATCATATAAAAAATTCCTGTCAAAACGGTCAAAGATATTAAAAAAGAATTCTAATATTCGCAACTATATTGCTAAGTGTTCATTATCTTCACTTTCATCATTCTATTTTAAAATTAAGCTCTGCGACCGTGAAAACCATGTCGTTTTAAATGTTAACATTGTTTAAAGTAACAAAACAAAGTAATAATGGGTTTAAGATAATGGCGAATATTAGCGTTTTGGTAGGGAATTTTTTTTTTTTCAAGTCAAAGTTAAAGCGCATTGGGTTGGTGAAAAAACAAAATGGATACCACTTTTCTTCATTTTAAACAGCGATCTTTCATAATCTGCAAAAATAATTGAAAAAAAAAGGGGGGGGGGGAGGGTTCGAAAGTGCACTAGAAAGTGCACTACTTTTTTTAGTATATCCTTGCAGTTTTGTAAAATAAATATTGTAAAATAATATTAAAAAAAGGTGTCTAAATAGAAGGTCCTCTAAAAGGTTCTGATTGTTTACTAATCCAGAAACGACATGGGTGCAAAAATACACAACGTCAATGAGTGCTTTTACTCAACCTCGGTATTAAACCTTAATAATATAAATAATATAAAGGTTTTTACTTGTAAGTGCGCATTGTGCTGCAGCGCATATACTTTGATTATAAAAGTCATACAAAATGTCTTATTTTTAAAAAACACCCCCTTCCCTAGTATTTTTTAAGGTGCAGGTATAATTTGGGGGCAGGCTAAAGAAAATTGATAATAAAGCTAACTGCAGCCTAGAAAAAATTAAAATAACAAGCAAGGTACCAATTTTTTAATTTACCAGAGAAAATCTTATGTATTTTTATAATGCACAAAATATAAAAAGAGTTCTCAATGTAACAATAAAATGCATAAATATCGCAAATTTATTGCGATTTTAAGTGCAAAATACGCAGCAATAAAGCTAAAATAAAAAAAAGTATGAGTTTAAATACAAAAAATTTGTAGTCTAAGCTAATTCAGCAAAATGGGTTTATATTAGACACTTCCTCATTGTCACAGAAATCAGTAACTTTTGACAAAAAAGGTTAAATTTTTTTAAAAAATAATTAGCTTTAAAAGAGGATCTAAAGTGGTCAGAAAATGCCGGTGTGGCGTAGCTATTTTGGAGCAGTTGGAGCAAATCCTCCGCGCGCACAGAGTGTTACGGAATTTTTTTACTTTTTTTATTACCTTCAAAAAGTCTGTCAGCAACCCCATCTAATTTATGTAATTACTTAAATTGGATAAGCATACATTAGAAAGATGTGCAACTTTGCTTCTATTCTATAATGTATATAACCTTTGTGATTAAAAGGCAATTGTTAATTCGAACTTTTCTCAATTAACTTTGAGAGTAGAGGGGGAGCACCAATTTTACTTGCTCTAAGCGCTAAATATGGAGCTATGCCACCCCCCCCCCCCACACACACACACACACACACGCACACACACACACACATATATATATATTTATATATTCATATCGTTTGATGTAGTGTTGTATTAAAATAAAACAAAACTTTTGCTCGTTGAAAAGTGCTCAATATTTAGGAAATTTATTTTGACTATTTATGAATTTCAAAACAGAGCGGTTTATGATTAAAAACGAAAAAGAAAAAACTTTTATTATGGAGCTTTAAGTTTTAGGCCTAACGACATCATCGACGTCATCAGTCATATATTACCCATTATTATAACTATATATATATATATATATATATATATATATATATATATATATATATATATATATATATATATATATATATATATATATATATATATATATATATTTCACGATTCATTTAATAGATGAAGCTAGCTAAACCATAAAAGTATAAAATTTTAAATTATTTATTAACTTTATACTTATAAACCAAGGACGTCCAGGTTAGGGGTCGTCCATAAAGTACGTACGCTCATAGGGGGGAGGTCTTCAAAAAGCGTACGAAAGCGTATGGGATTGATGTTCCAGATAGGACACTTTCATACATCGTGCAAACTCATAACTTAAGTTTGTTTATATCTATGCAAAATGAGAAGACTTTGCAAAATATCGGGATATCGGAAGCCTGTGAACAAAAAGCCTTAAAACGCTTACCCTCCCGACCCCCAAAATGAGAGGGGTGTAAATTTTGCATGGTCATATCTTTTTTGTAATTTACAATATTTTTCTACAAAAATTAAAATCTGTCGATAAATTTAGTTTTAGATGTTAAAGTTAAAAGTTTTGCTGCATATTTCCCTCACGTTTGGGCAGGGAAGGGGGAGGCAAACGCTTTAGGGCTTTTTGTTCCTAGGCCTCCGCCATCCAAATTTTTTGCAAGGCCACCTCATTTGGCATATTAACAAACTTAAGTTTGCACGATGTGTGAAAGTGTTCTATCTGGAACATCAAAAAATCCTGAGGGGGCCCATGCACACATGCCACCCCTTATATACTGGCCCTGAGTAAGACCTGAGGGCCGTGGTTGATGGGACGGAGTCACCCCAAAAAAAACGTGTCAATGGCGTCTCAAAATCTTTCAAGTTTGACCGCTAGGTTTTGCTAAAATAAAAAGCTTCTTAAATTAGCAAAAGGGCACAAAATTTGCTGTTGCCCCCTCCCACTGGGTTTTACCCTTTGTTTTCAATATTACTGATCTCACGTAAGACTCATTTTTTACTTACTAAAGAGGGGTGCCTGAAAAAAACGTCCACCTTAAGTATAGTTTATTTACATTTGATTCGTTATTAAAACAAGGAAATTGTTTACACGGATTTCATCGGGAATCGAACCAGGATCTCCATCGACTATTTCCGCCGCATTAACATCTCGCCCAAATACACACTTATTGACAACGTATTTTAAATTTATTTATTTAAATTATTATTTGCATATATACTTAAAGATGTTTATAAAATGCGCAAACAAAGAGCTTTGGGGTCGTATAAAGTATCAAATTTCAAAATTTTTGGCGTACGTACTTTATGGACGACCCCTTAGGGCCCTGCAAATCGGCATTTTTAGTACACGAATCGAAGCAAATCTTCACTCGAAATCTAAAGTTTAAGCTTTTTTTTATATTATATTTTTCAGAAAAATATATTTGAATAAACTTATTTTTAAACTGCTTCTCACCTTGGTTAACGTTTGATAAAATGGTACTTACGGATAAACAAAATTAATTTGATAGCGCCAAAGCGTCAAATATCTAAAAAAAAACGCAACAAAGTCAAAACAAGAATTCAAAAAACTTGAATGATTTTTTTAAATTCGAATTGAATCTCGAATTGATTAATCAAAAACCAATTCCATTATAAATTTTGAAGCTTCTCCACAGGCTAGTAAAAATACGTATTTATACGTCTTTGTTTAACTAAGCAAAATGAGTTTCGCGATTTTACAAAACGCAGACCGGAAGTGTTTTCGAAGTTCTTGGATATATAACTGATAACATATTAATTTAAATAAAAAAAAGATTATTTATAAACAGAAAAATTTATTCGATATATAAATATATATAGAAAATTATATAAATATTTCATAAAATGCCCTCGTGCTCAAATATATATGGTATGCGTTTTGTTATAAACACAAAATTTAATTTTGATTTTAACGAACGAGATCCAACTAACTTAACGTGCCACCATATCTTAAATGCATTGTATACTTCTTTTCTTCGTGTAAAAAAAGTTTCATGTTTTTATCCGCTTTTGTACAAATGTTATTCTAATCTGCTGCACTATGTTGAATTATGTTAAATACGCTAAATCTTCATACGTTAAATCTTCAATATATATGTATTATAAATAAATATTTTACTTTTTAAGATCCGATGATAAGATCCGTATGATTCTCTTTCGGAAACCTAGTTTTATATTGTTAGTACGCTGAATTGTATTATTTACGTAATTGTATTTCGTCTTATATTATTATGTATCACGACTAAGATTGTAAACTGAAGGAGAAAAAAAAATTAAAAAAAAAGGCAAATCGAGAATTTTCTTGAAAACACGCAGTTTTCCAAATTTCATTGTCCCGGTCAAAGAACCAAAGTTTTTCTGAAATAACAGCGATTTCCACTCTGTTCTTGACCTAACAAGTTAGGAAAACACACTTTCAACCCAGGAACAGGACAAAGTGAAAATTTGTTACATAGTGTAATATACTGATGACGTTGATAAAAATCTAGGAGAGAACATGTACCCATAAAATTATACAAGACTATTGACTGAAAATGTGTTTTATTTTAAGCTCTAAATTAACGATTCATAATAGCAAGTTATATAGATTTTGAATTATGATTTAAAATCACTCAATTGGTATCATGGGTGTATACCACTATGCCTCTTTGTTTCTTATTCAAACTTATACCTACTTATACCATGAAAATGTTTCAAGTCATTAAAACAATGTCTACAATAAAAACTAATTAAGTTCTTACTTTTACAAGAAACTTTTTTTGTTGTTGTTGTTGTTGTAAATTTGCTGTTTAAAATATTCACAATTTACGTTTTTTTAAAATATACAAATGGCGGGGGCAAGATAAAGTGATAAGGCAAATATTTTTTTTTTTTTTTTACAAGTTCAATAAATTTACACATCGTTACGTTACAACTACATGGCATAATATCATGCATCGTAAAAAATGAAAAAATAAATGTTTTTCTGTATTTAGTGATAACTTATTTAGTTTCAATCATATATTTAATCTTTTAAGCTCTTTGTTCATACATTCATAAAGGTTTTCGATTGAGTTCGAAGAATAAAGTTTGTGTCATCGGCAAACATAATTACATCAAGTTTACCCGAGGTTTTTGTAAGGTCGTTAACATATAGAAGGAAACAGAAGAGGTCCAAGAATGGAATCTTGGACCTCTTCTGTAGTTTCAACTCTTAGTAGTTTTGAATGTTTATAATTATCTGAAAAAACACATTGTTGTCTGTTGCTTAGATAGTTTTTGAACCAGTCAAGGGTTATGTTTTTATCCCATAGTTTTTCATTTTTTTAAGTAAAATTTTATGATTTACAGTATCAAACGCTTTTGACAGGTTTGTAAAAATGCCTAGAACAAACTTATTTTTATCAAAACAATCACATATATTGTTAACTAGATCTGGGATTGCGTGTTCAGTTGAATATTGTTTTTGGAAACCGAATTGCTTTTTATTTAGAATTTTATTTTAATTAAATACTCATACAATCTGTTATAGATTACTCTTTCAAGAAGCTTAGAAAAGGTAGGGAGTACCGAGATAGGTCTATAATTATTAACTAAGTATGTTTCACCTGTTTTAAATATTGGTACTACTTTAGCTACTTTAAGCTTGTCCGGTACAACTCCTGTTTTAATCAAAGACTTAAAAATTTTAAGTATAGGTTTATTTATCGTTGTAAAGACATTTGCCACTACCCTACTACATATCATCTATAACTGGAGTTTTATTTAATTTTAAGGAATTTAGAGCAACATTAAGCTCTTGGTAGTTTAGTTTTTTGTATTTTAGTTCGCTCTGGGTATCACTTAGGTATGACTTGAATGAGTTATTAGGAGACTTAATTTTTGAGGCAAGATCAGGGCCAATGTTAACAAAAAAATTCGTTGATTCAGCAATCGTATTTTTGTCACTGAACTCTATATTATCTATGATTATTTGAGCAGGTAAACTATTTGATTTAACTTTTTTGTTTCCAATTATTTCTTTTATAGCATTCCATGTTTTTTTAATGTCACCGGTTGCATTTTTTATTTGGTTCGAGTTGTAATTTTTCTTCGAACTTTCTTTTATTTTTCCAAATAAATTTTTGTATTGTTTGTAAGTATTTAGATTTTTTTCATTTATATTTTTTAAATACTTGATGTAAAGTTTTAAGTGGAGTTGGTATACTCAAGGTTGCATTCTTGGTAAATCCTATCCCACCTCACTGCCGATAGTGAGTCTTTAAACTGTTGAATAGTAAAATTAATAATTTTTCGTTTATAGACTTTGATTTTAGAGTTATTATTTTTTGTATCTTGAAAAAAGAAAAAGATATTGGGAAGTGATCAGATATATCCGTTTTGATTACACCTGCTTTTAATGAAGAATCATAAAATGAATTAGTCAATATGTTGTCTATTGCAGTGATTGAATTAAATGTTACCCGGGTTGGTTTGTATATTATAGGAAAGTTGTAGTGTTGAAACATATCGTCAAAAAAACAGCATCTTCATTGTACTGTAGACAGTTTATATTTATGTCTCTAATACAGAATAATATTTTGTGGGTATTGTGGTTTACCCTCCTCCGGCTAATTGCCATATAGAGGCCACATACCCGGGCCAGCAAAGACAAGTTTAGCTCACCAATGAGCGTCATCACCAGCATTGCTGTCCAAGAGTAAGTGAATTTAAGAAGAACGAAGTAATTTAGAGCGATAGTCAGAAGAAGATGAATTAGAAAGATAGCATAGAGTAAGCAGGACAGATATTGCACGAGGTGTTAGAATGTGCAAATTATAATAAATGTATAAATGTATTTACACATATATTATGACACATATATTATTAAACTATACACAAAAATGGTTTAAATTAATTAATGTACATGTTCAGAATAATATTTTGTGCTCTTTGTTATTTTTAGAAATATTTGTTTTAGATGATTTGAAAAGTTTTTTACATCACCTTCAGGTGGTCTGTAACAGGTGGGCACTAGTATATTTTTTTTATATTTTGTTTATTATTTCAATTGTAAAGACCTCACCATCGGCATCAGAAACCGAAAAATCGTCTCTAATTTTAGTAGTCAGATCATTATGAATATATGTCATAATTCCACCTCCTCGTTTTTGAACTTTTCGCTCATAAGATATTAGTTTGTAGTTCGGAATAAATAGGTTTGAATTTATTCTGGATGATTCGTTAGAACACCAAGTTTCTGTTAAACAAATCATACTGAACAAATAGTTACATTCTATAAGAAAATGCTTTAGTTTGTCAATATTGTTATTTATACTTCTTATATTTATGTGTATCACATTATGTGTAGTTACTGTTTAATAATTTTAATTCATTTTTAAAAGTTCCTAACTCAAAAAAACCGCGAGTTAAAATTTTTTTCATTAAAAAAATGCAAATCTGGATTGTAAGAGTTATTAAGTAAAAAGTTATTAGCCGATTTGAAAATATCAAAGTGTTGCGTTTTGTAATCTATTGTTTGTTTAGCCATTAGTTAAGAGAATTAACTTTGCTTCGATGGCTCAAACTTACGCAAAAATTTTTCTTAATTTAAAAATACGCAAAAATTTTGTTACTTTCTAAATTCGCGACAAAAAGCTATTAAATTTAGTAGTTGCGTACTTACCTTGGTTGCGAAGATTTTTAACTTCTTCCAAAAGTTTCTTTCTCTCTTCCATCGTCTCTTTAGCAAAGTCTTCATTTATATATATTTCACTTTCTTTTAGGTTTTTAAGTGAACTTAAAAGTTTAATTTTTTCTTGGTAGTTTAAAAGTTTAACTACGATAGTCCTTGGTGTTTTGTCTTCTTTGTACGACCCAACTCGATGTGCTCGTTTCACGATAATTTCAGTTGAAGTTTTAAGGTTGTTTGTAAATATTTTTTTCACAGATTTCTCACAATCACTCCAACTTTCTCCTGGTGAATCTTTCAGACCATCGACTCTAATGTTGTTTCGTGGAGAGCGGTTTTCTAAGTCAGTATTTTTAATTTCAAGATTATGTTTCTTCCTTATTTGTTTTAATTCTTCCTTTATTTTTTCTTCTTGAAAGTTGAGACTTTCTTTCACATCGTTTAAATCTTTCGATTCGTTTAAATCTTTCAATATTTCGCATATTGACCTTGTTTACATTTAATTCATTTTCTATTTTGTCGAGTCTATCAGTAATTATTTTTATATTTCCACTCACTATTTGTGTGAAATTCTTGTCTTGGTCTTTTAATAACCTTTCTGTTTCTTTAAGAAATGTTCTTTTTTGTTCTTCAAACATGTTTGTAAAAATTTTTTCGATATTTTTGATCGTTATTCACATTTTTTACTTATTATTCTTGAAGAGCAGTCAAAAACACGTGCGTTCGCGGCAAAAACTTTTTGAAAAAAAATTTTTGATTTTTAAAATTTGTGATTTTGAAAAAAAAAATATTGTCTTCTTTTAGATGTAGATTTTGTTTATATAATACGGTATTATATTCTTTTTTTATTACTGACGAAATAAATAAAACTAAAAAAAACTAAGAAGACAAGATAATCGCCAAGTCCCTAATAATCCGCAAATAATATAGTCATTAAAACTTGTCATTAAAAATGTTATCAAATATAAATACAAAGTAGAAAAAAAAAATAAAGATAGTAAGTTCCAATATTTATTTTCAATAATAAACGAACACAGAGCAAAAATAAAAAACAAACAAAATAAATATTTAAAATTATATAAAAAGGTTTTCAATTATTACGTTTAAGAATACAGAATTAAGAAATGAAAAAATGAATTAAAGAATGATTAAAACTTTTAAGAAAAAGTTATATTTATATATAATGAGAAAATATAAAGTTATATTTATATATAATGAGAAAAAAATTAAAACTTTATAACCAAGTAGGCACGGTACGTTTTTAAAACGTTCTTTATACGTTTTTATTAGGTTTAAACCTAATAGAAACGCCCAAAGAACGTTTATAAAACGTACTGTGCCCAATGGGAATACGCGCAAAAATGTTGTTTTTAATCAAATGTTCATTAAAATGTTGCAATTCTAATGTATCGTTCTCACTATTATTGTGTTTAAAATATTTTCGTATTTTCTTTCATCGTTTTTAATACAAAGCTTTTTTTTCTTTTGATGTTCTTTATTCAGTTAGAGCTCCCTGCATTATTGTTGTTGTTTTTTACTGAAGATTTTTTTTACCTAAAACTTATTTAGTTTATTTTAATAAACAAGAGTTTCCATTGCTATTCAGGTATGTCTTTGTTCAGAAAGTTTTTTAATGGAAAAAGTAGAAATGAACTTTACTATAAACCACTCCTTAAATTTCTCCACAGATAATCAGTATAAGACCTGAGGAGTTGCTCAGAAGTTTTTGTAAATTGTAAATTCATCACATTTTGAAACATTTATTTTTATGAAAATGTTTATGTACATAAACCGGTTCTGAAAGTAAATAACCACTGAAATGCAAATAACTTGAAAGAGTACCTCCAAAAAGGAAACCACAACCAATTCAGAAGATTGATATACGTTTGCTGTCTGCATAAAAATCTCAAGTAAGTTCCTTTGTCTGCAAGTTTAGAATATCTAATGAAAATCCATTGCTAAAACAACTATTCTTTTGTTGTTGACTCCTATCCTAATGGACTGTGCCCAAACTGCAAGGTATATATTTTCAAGAAAAAAGCAGATAAAGATATACCCAAAAATGTTAAGGAAAAGTGGACCACAGTTAACTTAGACTAATTTGTGACCAATAGAGACTGTAAGAATTGTACAACTTGTGAAAATGTCATCCGCGCTCACCAGGCCGAGAGTCCAAAAATCTTGAAAAGTTAGCATTTCAATCAAAAAGTATTACTCAAAAAAAAAGTTATTTCTTCTATGTTTAAGCAAATATACGTAGAAGAAGACGAAGATAGTGGTGCTGAAATTAAACTATCTACAGAAGGTGCTCTAATCACAGCTACTTTTGGAGTTAAACAGAAAGGAGCAAAATACATTATTCTGAAAGAAACTTCAAACTTAGTAAAGGCTTGCTTTGTTTAAGTCTAAACGAATGTTACAAAAATTGAGAAAAAATGTTATGAAGTATGAACTAAATATGGAAAATTAGTAAACTAAACACAACCTCTGAATGATCCTCTTTTTATGGCACTGCAAATATCTCAATGAGGTGAAAAGTAAATAAAAAATGATTGAAGTAAAAAGAGATCTTGTTTTTATCAGAGATTTGTCAGGACTTTTGAAATTTGTAATGAAACATTGCAATCAGGATCCAACAACCACTTAAGTAAGGATAATGATTGATTCTGGTGGTGGGTTGTTAAAGATAATTGCAAGCTTGTTTAATCCAGAATTGCATAGATCTGAAGATGGGAATATGTCAGGGACATACAATGGTCTCAAACAACTCATTAAAAGCTGTTCTGAAACAAACAACAACTTCTTTAAGATGGTGGATTTAGTGCAACTATCAAGGTGTAAACTTTCACTGGAATCTGATATGAAATTAATCAACACTCTGCTTGGAATTTTAAATCATGGGAGAAGTTTGCATGTAGCTGGTGTGAGTCAAGTACTGAGTCTGGAAGCCTTAGAACTTATGGAAAACTTAGACACTGGCATCAGCAATATGTCGATGCTACAAGAACCCTTTCAATAATATGTAGTATTTTAAGAGTGTTGTTTGCCCATATCTTCTTTAAGAAGATGATGATAAGTTAGTACTAGATATTATACCTCCTTCAGAGCTACACATGGGTTTGGTCTACCATCTGGATATATATACGTAGTTTCCTTTCGGCGAGATTTTAAAGATTGGACAAGTGAGATAAATGCATTGCATCAAAGGTACCATGGAGGAAGTTCGAATGAAAATGCAAGTAGTGTTGTATTAAAAAGAGTGGATTATTTGGCCCAAAGAATACCCGATCTTCTTCTTTGATTCATTGGTACTTTTAGAAAGTTTGACAGAGTTGTCCACAGCACGTTTGGGAATAATCTGGAACCAATCTTTGCAAAGGACCTAGTTAATACCTGGTAACAGCCCAGTCGGCATATCTAGTATTGTAAATACTCGGAGTATTGATCACGTATAACATACCGCCGTTGATACCAGAAAAATACGCATTTAGTTTTAAGTTCCGAATTCGAGTTCAATACCACTTATTTATAAAAAATACGTGTTATTTAATATTTGATTAAAATCGGATACGATATCGTACCCGATTTTGATCAAATATCAAGATATAACGGAAAAACGAAAATCTTTGCTTTAAAGCGCATGCTTAAACTGATATTGTAAAAACAAAATTTAAATTAAAAAGTTTTATCTTGAGAAATTTAGTAAAAAGTTAGTCTGGAATGAAAAGGAATAGTCAGGAATACATGAAAAGTTGTATGAAGAGATATCGTTCTGCTTAAGCAGTATCGCATATCTCCAATACAGTTACATTACTTTTTTTGTACTAAAAAAGTTACTAAAACTTTATCATAAAAATATTTATTACTACTTTTAAATTTATTTAGTTTTATGAAGTCCTATATTAATATAATTCAAATATATTATAAATCCTATCATTTCATAACTTGCCAATTTTATTATGTTGATTATTATTTTATTAACATTTCTGTTATACTATTACCTTTTTTTTTTACTGTTTTAAAAAATTTAGAAAAATAATTTAAAACTTCGAGCCAACACTGACATTTTATTGTTGCTAAACGTTAAGTTTTGTTATAAGGATTGCAGTTCTTCTATCTGTTTTTTGTTCTTTATTCAATAAGTATTTGATTTAAATTAAATATGATTATAATTTGATATTTTATTACGAGATATATGTTTTTATATATGAATATATATATGAATCTTTTTAGATTTTTTCATGTCATTTTTAAATTTTTTGTTCGCGCAATTCAAGTTATATATGTTTATAGTTTGCATATATGTTTATATTATGTTCAAAGTTAAAAAGTTTTTGATAAATATATGTATGTGGTAATATGTGTTAATAACACATATGTAATAATCACAATTACATAACACTGTTATGTAATTGTTTTATAAATGTGTCATTAAAATACTATAAAATGTATCTATTATGTATATAAATATTATATGAGGTGTTCATATATGTTATATAAAGTTAAATAAATGTATTTTGTTTTATAGTTTATATTATGTTTATATTATGTTGTTTCCATGTTTTCAAAGTGTGTGATTTGGCAAACGTGTTGAGCAAGATTTTGCGTAAAGTTGTTATTTATGTTACTAATGTTATTACATTTGGCTTACCTTTATGTTGGTGTCTATTGTTAAAAATTATAAGTGGTTTTATTATTGAAACTCACTGCTTTTAATCATTCACTAAAAGCCACTCAAGAAAAATCATTTTGCCATATATACATTTTGTTTATATCTTAATTTGAATTTTTAGAACCATGAAGTACCAACATGATTTGCTTTCTTTTTATCTCTATCAGATATATTGATTTTCGATTCATATTTGATATTTTTCTTTGTATTTACTTATCCATTACATTTTTTCATTTCAGATTTATCATATGATGGATTTATGCAATATAAAAGAACAAATGTATGTAAATTTCTATGAATTTTTTCTAGGCTTTTCTAAATGTGTTTCTTATTCACATTTTATTTTACAAGCAAGGTCTGCAAGCAAATTTGAGCTGAAAATTTTTTTTAGCTTTTAAGGAGAATTGGTGTTATTCTTTGGTTAATTTAATTTGTTTAAATATAGTAGTTCTAACAAATAAATGTTTGTTTGTTCTTGGTTTTTTACTTATCTGTTTTCAGATTCTTATAAACTAGGCAACTCAGCTAAGCAAGTTTTTTTTGTTTTTTATTGGTATTGGAAAGAGCTGAAAGTTATTTTTTAGAGTGTTTGAAAAGAACTGAAGTTTTTTTTATTTACTTCAAACGGTGTAACTGATACTGGTTTGAGTAAGTTTACTATTTTGTTTTATTTTATATTTGATATATATTATATTAGATATATATTTTGTGTATTTAACATGGAAAACTGACTGTAATTTGTTGATACGAATGTTCATAAACTTAAATGCCTATATTTCAGTATATATATATATATATATATATATATATATATATATATATATATATATATATATATATATATATATATATATATATATATATATATATATATATATATATATATATATATATATATATATATATATATATATAAACATATATATATACATTATTGTGCATTTATTATTTTTGTTCATTAAGGTAAAAATAATTTTGTGCATTGTAGATTCTTTGTTAAATTAAATGTAAATAAATATTGTTTTATATTTTTGATAAACGACTTATGTATGTAAACATATAAAAAGATATGGATTTCAATAAATCTTAAGTTCAAATAAAGTCTTTGATTAGAAAAGATCACAATTTGTAAGATTCTTTTACGTTCATTTATTCAATTGTAACAATAGTAAGATTACTGGTAATATGTTTAATGATAACAGTGAAATTGAAATAGATAGTATTAGGCTCAACGAAGTTTTTAATGTAAAATGCTAATATGCAACTTGAAAAATAGTTGTCAAATGAAAAAAATAGATCTAGGCAGGATGAAACTAATCGTTGTTGAAATGTAAGAAATGCAACTCGGCGTGCAGAAAACTTACTTTACAGAATTCAGTGTCAAGCAGTGTTAATGTCTGTTAATTTGATTTTACTTTAGACACTTCAGAACAAAGCAAAGTATGAGTTTAACTATTTATAGTAACAATTAACACTTTTAAATCCAAATAATTTTATTTTTTCTTTATAATTTCTATCATAAATATGTTCTTTTTTCTTTTTTTTTTAGTTTGTCTTCCCTTTGTCATCTTTTGATTAGTTAGCTAACTGTTGAAACATGGTTTTAATTTTGTAAATTTAGTATGATGTGAAATTTACTCTATTAATCATTAGTCAATAGTTAAAGAGAAGCTGGAGCTTAATTAAGAAATGCTGGAAATTAGCTTTCAATCAAGATAAAAATAATTTTGTTTACTGGTAACATAATAAAACCAGTTACTACTATTTATTCTGTGCTTTTTTACATTTGTTAACATGCTGCTTTGGAAGCACTTACTTTCTCTCTCTCTCTCTCTCTCTCTCTCTCTCTCTCTCTCTCTCTCTCTCTCTCTCTCTCTCTCTCTCTCTCTCTCTCTCTCTCTCTTAGATGAGAGGGAGATTTAATAAAACTTATGTAATTACTGAGCTCTTACGTATTTCTTAAAACCACAAATGATAATGACCATTTATAAGAAATATTTTACGAGTTTCTTGCTATTTTATGATATAGTTGCTCAAATTGTTTAACTATAATTGTCCCTTGATTGTTCAAATATTGAAATAAATAAAATCTTTTTAGTCCAAGTATTTAAGTTAATAAAATATCTTATTAAGTTGTGGTGTTATTTGCCAGCGTTACTATAGTAACAATGTATACATTGTGTTGTCTAGCCTTTTTATAATCTTTTTTAATTATTCTGTAGACAGAATATATAAACCTGTCATTTCGAAAAGGATAATAAGACATAAGTCGAAAAGGATAATAAGACATAAGTCCAAAACTTTTAGCAGTTAGTTTATAAGTTTGAATTAAAAATCTCTGTATGATTTATGTTTTTTTTATAAAAAATAAAAAATACATAAGTTATATGCGTTCTTTATTTATCTACTTCTTTGTTTAATTTCTTTAGCAACCTAGACATTATTTTAATAAAAATCATATTTTTGTTGATTTTGAAAAGTTTTAGTAAATGGACTTGCAGTGGTGTACACTGGATTTTTAGATGTTTGAGTTTTGACACTTACAGGCATTGTGTTAACTCCAAACTTTTGTATGTTTATGCTTATATCAAAAAATAATGTTTTGCATAGAATTGGGGTGATTGGAGCTTGGGAACAAAAAAACCCTAATTTTTGGGCCCACCCAGTCCTTAATGTGGGAGCAACAAGTTTATAAAGTATTTTCTTTACTATTTTTGTCTAAATTTATATTCATCAACAAATTTCAAATTTCATGCAATAATCTCTTATTTTTTAAAAACTATGACCATATAAAGTTTTAACCCCCCTCAAAAGGGGGCTCTAAACATTGCAGGGTCATAAAAACTGAACACTAAGAGACTATTGCATGAAACTTGAAATTTCTTGATGAATATGAATTTAGATAAAATATAATATGAATTTAGATAAAAATAGTGAAGAAAATATTTTATAAATTCGTTGCTCCCATGTTAAGGACTGGGATGGCCCAAAAATTAGGGTTTTCTTGTTCCCAAGTTCCAATCACCCCTATTCTTTGCAAAACATTCTTTTTTGATATAAGCATAAACATAAAAAGTTTGAAGTTTTCACAATGCCTGTAAGTGTCAAAACTCAAACATCTAAAACTCCAGTGTACACCACTGACTTGTGCCCTTTTTGAAATGACAGATTCATATATTTTCTGTTATTATTATCCTAATTCTACTAACAATAAAATGCAAATAGTACTTTTGTAATTAAAAATTGTAATTTTTTTTTCATGTCTTTTTTTAGGTATTTGCAGGCTTTACTTGACTGTCCTTTTCTGGTACTTGTGTTGTGTAGATTTTAAAAAGAACTCAACTGATGTTAATGCGGTCTTTATGTCGTTAACTACAAGCAATGGCGTTGCTGATAGGGATAGTCAAAGTTAAAACATTTATAGATAAATTTGTATTTAATTTTTTAGATAATATATCAAGTTATTAATGTGTTTTTATTGTTATTAATGATTTAATAACTCATAACCCGTATTACGGGTTGCTTACTGCTAGTCATTATCATTATTTTATGAATTCATATTAGTTAATAAAATTGTACTGAATATTCTCTGGTTATCGTGTTTTAAACGTGTTTAAATGCGAGTTTGATACTCAGTTGGCGTCGTATTGTATACCTGTCTTTATACGCATCTGATGTCTATTTTTAATGCACGTTTGACACGATAAAATGGCTAACAAATATTCGTAAATAATGCGTATTCTGGAAAGTTTTAAATGCGCATGTAATACCAGGAAAATATCGTATTGAATATTCTCTGGTTATCGTGTTTTATACGTGTTTACAAGAGTTTCAAATGCGAGTTTGATACTCAGTAGGCGTCGTATTGTATACCTGTCTTTATACGCATCTAATGCGTATTTCTAATGCGTATTCGACACGATAAAATGGCTAACATACATACCACATCAATACGTATTTAAACGAGTTTCTAATGCGCATTTACAACTAAATTTGCCGACTGGGAGAGTCTTGAGATGTTAACATTTTTTTAATTGTAATGCTAATAAGTTTAAAAATAGATTTTGTAGGAAAAAGGTAGAATTTGATTTAATAAAATACATATTTCGATTTACATTTATGAATTATATAAAATAAAAAAGAAGCAAAAACAGTTTTGGTTCACCGAAGTGAATAATATAAACGATTGGATTTTGCTTGTTTAATGTAATATTGAATTGACCTAATTGCCAAACTGTAGCCAAACTAGACATTTTGTCAAAATTCTAAGATCACTTTTATTATTTTAGTATTAAATTTTGTAAGTGTAAATGTGTGCCTAGAATTTTGATAGGGCAATGTTTAGTGCATCATGTTTATATCATTTTAAGTACTGTAAAAAAAAACTCACTATGTAATGAATTTACATTTCCAAAAACTTCTTGGCAATTCCTAAGATCTTATTCTGTTGTTCTTTGGTCAATTTAAGGAGTGATTTGTAGTAAGGTTTATTTCTACTTTTTGTAAACTGTGCACATTGACGCTTCCGTTTATGTCTATTAAAAGTTTTTCTTGATCCAGCCTTTGATCTAACTTTTTCTAGACTTGCTTAATGAATGATGTTCATAAAAACATTGGATAGTTGAATTCCAGGCTCAGTTATTTTTAAAGGCTAAAAAGACTTTATGAAGAGTCTGATGTCAGACTTGGCAATATAAGAATAAAAAACATCTATTTTTAATGAGACCTGTCTCATCAACATTATAAATATTTTGCAGTTGAACTTTTGTTGCAGACAAATATTCCTAATTTTGGTGAAAGAATCCTCCAATTCTTTAACAAAAACAGTTGCTCGAGGTAAACTGTTGGCTTATGGGATTTTATAAAGATAATTCATTCCTGCGTAACCTAAAATCGCTAAAGCATTATTTCCCCGCATTTTGTGAGCCCTTAGAAGTACCCTTGAAAAGTCAGAGAAAATTCATATGTCAAACTTTGTGTTATTTTTGTTGACTTCTTATAGTGAAGTTTTAAAACCTTTTTAAGTCTGATATAGAAGTTTCTTCTTCATTGGCAAAAACTTGCATGGTAACAAAGTTAGGTTCGCAAATTGTATTTAAATTTAACTAACATTTTCCTTGATATCTTTTTTTTCTCCCGTATAAATTTATTCAAGTCGTAAAACATAATGGAAATACAAATAGCAAAGGCAAGAAGAAAACGTAATTTGTCTTAACACCTTAATCTCTACCGTAAATATAAAATAAATAAAAAATTAAAAAATTGTAGAACTATGTAATATAAAATGTTTTTATAAAAATCATAGGTCTTGATGTCTTACTTTAACTTAGCTAAACAATTTTGAAAACTTTCTTATTTTATGTATTGCTTAAGAAAAGTTTTAAATACAAAGATAAAACATTGAGTATAATAAAAACCATATTATTAAAAAGCCTGCAGACAAATACGCACAATCCTGAAGCTTTCCGTTTAAACCCGTATATAACTTGAAATATCTGAAGTAGAATTTTTATAATATAAGTTTTTACAAAAGAAGAAACAATAACAAGTGATATGATCCTTTCTAAGTTTGTCAATCTTATAATGATAAACCTCCAAACGTTGAGTTAATAAGTATCAGTAATCAACCCATAAAACATCATCAAAAGCTTTTGCATCAATTTTGACTTAAACTCATTAAGTGTTGTTGTTGCTTTAATTTCATTAGTTAATATTTTATTTCATACTTTTGGTCCGCTAGTAGATATTGAAAACTCAGAAGCCGCAAAATAACTTTTGGGGTGAATGTAACTGCTGTTTGAAAATCTGGTTAGCTGTCTGTTTTGATTTATTTTAAGAAGCGTGTAAAATACTTTAGAAGATAACCTTTTATTAATCATATTTAATTATAAGTCAAATTTTCGTCATTAAGTAAAATTCAGCTTATAACAATAATAAATTATTTATAACATGGTGGTCAGCTCTCTTTGAAAAGTTATTTATGTATGGAGACAACACTCTAGGATCAAAGATGCATACCAGTCAAGGAGTTAGTTCTCCCCTAGATGAATTTAGTAACACATAGGGATTAACTTAAGTAAATATATATACATTACCTATTGGACTTTATCAAACATAATTGATTGGGAATTTGAAGAACTATGATATTTTTAAATTAAGATACGTATACAATATAAGATCTATATATATATATATATATATATATATATATATATATATATATATATATATATATATATATATATATATATATATATATATATATATATATATATATATATATATATATAGATATTTTTTTTAAACATCTTCGCTTCCAACAAGGCTGCAAGCAGCCACTAATTAAAGTTGGAAGTTACTGTAAGAGAAAAGATGAAGGTTGTAGAGCAAGATAACGATTGACGGACGATTTAAAAGATTGCAAATTATATGAATCAGGAAAGCAAGATGAAGGAAGCGAATTCCAAAGAACTGATGTTCGAGGGAAAAAACTAGACGAATAAGCGTTTTTGGAGCACTTAGGAACAGTCACAGAAAAAGGATGACACTTAATTGAATGACGAGTAACACGAGAATGAATTTTAGTAGATGGCACAAGAGACGCTAGCTCTTTAGAGCAGTGCCCATTATAGTATTTGTAGAAAAGAGAAAGAGAAGCAACATTACGACGATGTGATAATGGTCGAAGGTTGGCTGCAAGAGCAGGTCCAACTATGTTTACAATGCGCTTTTGCACCTTGTCTAAAAGAGAAAGGGCATCATTAGAAGATCCGCCCCAGATATGGCAACAGTATTCCATACAAGGCCGGATTTGAGATTTATAGAGATAGAGAATAGAATCCAGAGTAAGAAAGTGACGAGCTCGATAAAGAGATGCAACCTTAGCAGATGCTAATTTTGCAACCGATTTGATATATGGTTTCCAAGAAAGATTGGAAGTAAGAGTTAATCCTAGAAGATGAAGAGTAGGTGACTCATCGAGTACATCACCGTTCATAAATATAGGAAGATCTAAATTATTGCGATAATGATTGGCTGAAAAAAATTGAGTTTTATCTGAATTAAAGTTCACCAGCCTCTGTGAGCCCCATGCTGTAGCAGAAGTGAGATCCTTTTCAAGCTCAAATGCCCCCTCCAGGCAATCAGAGGGTGTTGGTTTCTTATCAATGCCACCTTAGATGTGAGAATATCTGGAAGATCGTTAATGTAAATTAAAAAGAGTATAGGGCCAAGGATAGAACCTTGAGGAACCCCTGAAGTTACAGAATAAGAAGAAGAGTGTTGTCCATCGAGGACAACTTTTATGCTACAATTGGAAAGGAAGGATTCAATGATCTTAAAGATGTTGCCGGATACACCATAAGAAGAAATGGAGAAGACCAGCATGCCAAACTTTATCAAACGCTTTTGAAATGTCAAGAGCGATGGCCTTAATCTCTCCACCTTCATCTAATGCACGATAAAACCTGTCAGTTATTACTGTTAGCAAATCAGCTGTAGAACGAGAAGATCGAAATCCATATTGATGGTCAGAAAGTAAGTTATTTGATTCAAGATGAGAAATTAAGTGTTTGTTAATTAAAGATTCAAAAACCTTGCTTATGATAGGAAGAAGACTTATGGGACGGTAGTTAAACGAATCAGATCGCTCCCCAGAATTTTTGAAGATAGGGGTAATAGATGCGGCTTTCCAGCAGGCTGGAAAACAAGACTCTGATAAGCACTTGTTGAATAGTTTTGAGAGTATAGACGACAGCTCCGGAGAACACTTCTGCAAGACAATAACAGGTATGTTGTCTGGGCCACAAGCTGTAGAAGAGTCTAAGCAGGAGATCACTTTAGATACAGATGCTGGAGTGATATGAATGTCAAGCAATGGATCAACCTGTTTGTTGGCAATATTAGGTAGAACGCAATTAGTGGAATCAAGAGATGATATTGATGAAAAGTTTTTAGCAAACAGTTCGGCTTTGTCTTTAGGTGAGGTGACAAAGTCTGAACCATACAAGAGAGGTGGAATTATAGATTTGCCCTTATTATTGATATTATTAAAGATTCTCCAGAAATCACGAGAGCCTAATTTTTGAGATGAGATACGAGATTTCATGACCTAAGAATAGCGGGTTTTGGTGTTAGACAAAACCTTTTTACAGTTGTTTCTAGCAGTAATAAACAGACGTCTGTTTTCTGGAGAATTGTTTTGCTGATAAATATGGAAGTAACGGTTTCGATTGGCAATCGCAGCAGCACAGTGTGAGGAAAACCATGGAGGAGAGTGAGGCTTGACCTGGAATCGTCGAGAGGGAATAAAAGATTCCATGCCAGCCTGAATCCACGAAGTTATGTAAGAAGCACATTTGTCGACAGGAAGTTGAAAGATTTCTACCCAAGGGCCATCACGAAGAAAATCACGGAAAGAATCCCAGTCAGCTTTACTGTAGTTGTAAGAGAAATATAAATATATATATATACAAATATAAATATAAATTTATATATATAGAATATATATATATAGAATATATATATATATATATATATATATATATATATATATATATATATATATATATATATATATATATATATATATATATATGTATATATATATATATATATATATATATACATATATATATATATATATATATAGAATAGAAATAGAAATATATATATATATATATATATATATATATATATATATATATATATATATATATATATATATAAAAGATATATATATATATATATAAAAGATATATAAATATATAAAAGATATATATATGTATATATAAAGATATATATACAATAAGGAAAATAAGATATATATATACAGTATAAAATATATATACCTGGTGCGCAAACAAGAACACCATGGTGCTCTTGTTTGCACACATAAGGTCAAGAAAAGGTCACATATGTATATGTGATCCCTAAGTATTTGTTTAAAGTGTTTTCATTTCACGGTATCTACAGCAATTATATGCCAAACTTTGTCAGAAAATAATAACCTTATTACTGTCTTTATTTTATTATCGAAGGTCAATAACGCATTAAATATCTTTTGTTATAAACTGCATGAAAAGTAATATATGATTATTATTATTAACTTTTGTTTAATCAAAATTATATTATCGTCAACTTTTATTTAATCAAAGTATTTTAAATAGGTAATTCGAGTTTCGCAGTTTAAAAAAATCTTTAGTTTGAAATGATTTAAAATAGTAATTTGAAAAAATTGTCGCTGCAAGAATAAATAACTTAAAAGATAATATTTTGTGATACAAAAAGTAATCATTTCATTGCAGATAATTTTGACATGTATGTAGAAAATGGCATTACAAGTGTAGTCGATGTTAAATCGAATAATGTTAAAACTATCAACATTTAAGAAATAGAGTGATGTTTCACAAAAAAAATGAAAGCAAAAGACTGTTATATCTGAATCTGAAAAAAAGAAACTTACCTAAATATAGTGTTCTACTACCGTGTAAATCTACTTGAAATCAAAATTACATCACGAAAGTAAATAATACTTAGTGCTAGAGAAAGATAACAATAACCTAACTGAAAATTTTAGAGCTTATACGGACATAGTGTCAAAATAAAAGTTGCTTTTTTAGCTTTTTATTATATCGCACCCGTTATATAAAAGGGGCGTATGTCCTTTTTTTCCAAAAATGAAAAATTTGGACAGTAAAAACTATGGAATATCGTCCATGTTATCTTAAAGTATTATGCTTCGATTATTTATAATGAGTTATTAATAATTAAAAAGGTGTATATGCCATCAACTTGAAAACCATTATAGAAGAGAGACGTATCGGACAATACGAACTTTTTTTTGCATTTTGGAGATACAACCTTTTTCTTAAACGGGTGTGATATACAATGATGAAATGTAGCAAAACTCCTAAAAAATAGAACTGAAGTTAAATATTTTGAACTTAGAAATACATTTATGTCGGCTGATAACTTTCATAATCAGGTCAAACTTAGCTAAGCAGCAACCGGCAAATTAAAGCTAACGATTTCAACGGCTGCTTTTTTAAAGTAGAATGCCAACTCTGGAAAAGTTATAGTTAAATTTAAGCAACCACCAGATTTTGGCAACTGGAAAAACTCATCAATCACTTTCAAACTGAACAAAATAAAGGCAAGACCTTATCTCTTTTATACAGTTTATGCAAAAGCAGAGAAAGAGACAATTCTGTGATGCATGAATGAGTTTAATGGGGTAAAAATTGAACTCCATTTTCTCATAGCTATATTCACAAAGCTGGTTGCGGAGAAATTTATCATAGGAATGGATGCAAGAAGAACTCAGCAAATAAATGATATCGTTACAATATTGCCTCTATCTCAGAACGCAGAAAAAGTTTTGGATTGGTCTGAAAACGTCCAACATAATCCATTTAGTCGTTTCTGAGTTAAAGTGGAACATTAGTGCCGAGACAATAACTTTAAAGTCTTTGATATTTCCAATCAGATGGGCATTTTTATATATAGTCTGATTTTTTCAGTAGTTTTTAGCCATTTATTATTTTATAATTTGTAACTTTAAATGTTGATCTTAATTTTAAATGTCTTAAATCTTTAAGTAAAAGTTTAGTCTCGATTTTTAGAAGCAAAGACATTTAAAACATGCTTATCAATAGCATATTTCTTTGTTTAAAGATGTTAAAATATTCGTTTCTAAAAGGCTAAATTAAGTGTAAAAAATTAAAAAAGTAAATTAGATTTTTTTTTTAAAGTAAGAACGATAAGCTTTTCTTAATATGAAAGCAAAAGAAAGAATCAAAAACCCAAAAATTTTTTTCTGTTTGACATGAACATTTAATAATGCAAATCGCGCAAAATTAATATTTTGAAGAAAATTTTCATGCTGTATTAAAACGTGTTTTCACTAAAAATGTTAAACTAAATATCTATGTTTAAAAGAGCAAAATGTTATTTTACAAACCATACAATTAAAACATTTCGATATATATATATATATATATATATATATATATATATATATATATATATATATATATATATATATATATAAACACACACACACACACAAATACCTAATATATCCTATAGATTATTAAGTTCCGAAGCGATAAATTACAGCGTCATTAAAAGTTGATTATTCTAATAAAAATCAAATTAAAACAAAAAGTTGAATAAAGATGTTCTGTAATTTAGCTGAGTAAACGAGGCAGATTTGCGCTACTATAAAACAGTGTTATTTTAACTATTTGTGTATAAAACAGTACAAATTATGCCAGTATAATACACACTTTTTTTAAAAGCTCTTATCAAAAAAAGTTTAAGAAAACAATAATTAACAAACTATTATTCGATACAATTCTTCAGTATTTGTAAGCATTTCAAATTCTACATCTTTTAAAAATTTAAAAAAATATTTAAACCAGATTTTCAAGTTAGGATGTTAAAGGCTCATCTGTTACGCTTGTTTTCTTTTTAAAAGTTAACATTTCAGAATCAAGAAACATATTAGGAATAGTATTTCCATAATATACTTTGTTGTTCTGTCCGATAGCTTGAATTCGGGTGTATTCCAGAAACTCAGGGGTCAATTTCATCTTAAATAAAAAAAAAGGTTAAAAAAAGTAACTCAAATAATTTAAAAAAAAATTATGAATATGCGTGCATGATTATATCTCTCTTATATATATATATATATATATATATATATATATATATATATATATATATATATATATATATATATATATATATATATATATATATATATATATATACACACACACATATATATATATATATATATATATATATATATATATATATATATATATATATATATATATATATATATATATATATATATATATATATATATATATATATATATATATACACACACACACATAAATATCAGGGGCAGATCCAGCATTTTTTGGTTTTCGAGATTTCTAACTTCTAGACATGGAGCTAACTCCCAACATTTATGTTTATACTTATGTCAAATCAAAACTTTGGGGCTTTTTTGTTCTCAGGCTCCAATCATTGCAATTTTTTGCAAAACACCCTTATCTGACATAAGTATAAACATATAAATGTTTGGAGGATCTCAAAGACCAAAAAATGCTGGATCCACCCCTTATATATAAGTTTACTCTTTAGTTTGCGTGATTTAAATTTGTGACCACGTGTGTAAATATAATTATTTATTAATAAGAAATTTGATATATTTAAGCAAACTTAATTAGCGCAAATTAATCTGCGTTATTTTGTGAAAACAATTCAGCGCAAGAGATTTCACAAACTTTTGTTCTAACTTATTTTTTAAATGTAACCGGTATTTTCTTCCGAGCACCCGGAATAGGGGACTCGGCATATACTGGTTCCAGCACATCTCTAATATATATGTATGCATATGTATATATATATAATTTAACATATTGAAAATACCCAATAATATACTATATACAGTTAATTACAAATAGATATTCAATACCAGTAAAAAACAAACACGTATAAATCCAAATACTCATAAACGAAAAATTAAAACAGTAAGTAATTTTATAACTTTTTAACATAAATTTTTTAGCAATACAACTGACCAGCCGTAATGTTTAGTATAAAAACTTTATTTGATATATTATTCCCAAAGGTTTTAAGTTTAGTTAAGATTATTCTGTTTAGCAGAACTGTAACAGTTTCTTCAGGTTTTCGAAATCATCAATTATCATGTTATATCAGTTCTCTAACACTTTTCTAATTTTTGCATTTAATGCTCTTAGTAATATTTAAGAAAACACTGTTATCTAAAAAAATCATGATTTGAAGTTGAAGGAATAAGATTAGGGATTCAATGATTGAGAAAAAATAAGCAGCTTCTTTAAAAATAGTGCACCACCCATTATTTATGTTTAACAAACAAAATTGCTCATAGGATAAATATAAAAAATACTACATCAATAAAAATATATACTTTCAAACAAAAGTACATAGAGACTTTAAGTTATTTTTCTGCAACTAACAATGTTGCGACAAAACTATAAATATTAAACTTTAGTAAATAATAGTATAGAACCATTTACTGATAACTAATTTTAATATAACAAACTCGAAAATAGTTTTTATAAATCTGATCCATGTGTATTATAAGTTATTCTTATAAATAATTTTGATACCTACATTGAAATGTCTAGATGTTATTTGGGGACACTGTTTTTTTTTTAAAAAAAAAAATCTTCCTAAAACTTTTGTGGAAAGTTGTACCGAAGTAGCAGTACGTGAATCCTGTGAACGCTCTGAGGACTTTTTTTTTTACGTGGGTGTAATTCAATCACAATTTAAACTAACTTAAAAATATGATTTTATTGGTAATTGATGACATAAAAGTCACTAGCTGTTTTTAACCTTTAAAGTTTACTCAGTGCAAAATAAGAACAGTTTCATTAGAGCATGGTAAATAAGAACACTTTCAATACAGCACACAGTAGTCTGAAAAACTTGATTTTTGGCCAAAATTAAAACAAACAAAAAAACCCTGTAATTTTTGTTATTATTATTTTTAAACACAACATTATCCTGGCTATTCAAAAATATATAGGTTTCATATTTTTTCTTAAAAGAAAAGTCAATAACCGTTCAAAGTGCGATTAAAAATTGATGAATGATTTCTTGCAAAAATACATTTTTTCATTTGTGTATAAATTTAAAATGATATGTACATATGTATAGATTTCTTTATTTAAACAAATTTTATAGTATAGAGTTTATTTGAAATAATAATAATTTTTTATTATTGTATATTTGCATAAGTTATTTATGTTTGAAACTAGCATAAAAGAAGTTTTTTCTTCTATTTCAACTTCTTCCTTAAACTTAAGTCCGCATGCATGGACTTGATCGATATGATTTTATTAAATCCTAATATGCATATATTATTCACAAAAAAAATCAGCTGCAGATATAATTATTTAAACCAACTTTAAAGCTCCCAAAATATACCTATTTTATGTTCTTAAAAATACTAGTGTCAAAACATTTTTTTTTTCTTTATACAATCGTACATGCTACTAAATTGTTAAAAATAGTTCAAATATTCATTTTTATTTTATTTTTATAAAATATTCCATATATTTAACTAGATGAAAATACTTAAAAAAATGCATATTTTAGTAAAATCCATGTAAAATATAAATTTTTTATATTATGGTTTTTAATTTAATGTATTGATTTTATATATCTTTAGATCGATTATTAAATTGAAAATTAGAATAGTAGCTTTTCATGAAAAAATAAATACCTAATTTATGACTAATTTTAGGAATTTTTGCTTGTGATTTTTATTATTTATTATTCAAAAATATTGATGAAAAACTTGTGAAAAAAAAAAAAAAGGAAATCATCATCTACAATTTTTAACTAAAATATTAAGTTTTGGCTTGATATGAAAAATGAAATTTTTTTTTTGGGGGAGAGGGCGTTGCCCTTGACCCCCTCCCTCGCTGCAGCCCATTTATTTATATGTATATGTATGTATGTATGTATGTATATATATATATATATATATATATATATATATATATATATATATATATATATATATATATATATATATATATATATATATACACACACTGTGACCATTTTCTATAGGCGCATGTGGATTATGTCTTAAAAGCGTACTTAACTTCTTTTTTAGTGTATTTCAATAAATTATAAATAAAGTATAAAAAAATAATGAAAAATATCAAAAAATAATATCAAATTTGAAAAGAGGTTAATCATAAATGAATTAAATTCAAAAGATAGCTGACTATTTTCTATAGACGCAGTTCACATTTTTTTTACAGAACTATCAAAAAAAATGTTTTCATTAAATTTTTAGTACTCGATTGGACCTCCTTTGCGCTAAATTACTTGATAAATTTGTTTTGGCATACTTCCCACCAAGTTTTCCAGCACATTTTGGCTCCATATCCTCCCACCATTCTGATACCGCTACTTTTAGCTCTGCCACAGAGCTATATTGCTTCTGGTCAGCATAGATATGTCTTACAATGATTCCCCAGATGTTTTCAACAGGATTCAAATCTGGACTGCAAGCAGGCCACCACATTTGCTCAATTTTTTAGCTTCAAACCAAGCTTTAGTCTTGTTACTAGTGTGAATGCTGGCGTTGTCTTGTTAAAAAACAAACTTTTTGCGTTGGTATTTATTTTTAAATAGAATCAAACATAATTTTAGCACATCAATGTATTCAGAACTTTTCATTTTGCAAGATGTAAATGCTAAATTTAACTTTCCTGTTGCACAAAACCCAAGTCAAACCATCAAAGATCCACCACCGAAATTCCTTGTCGAAAAATATTTGGGTTCAAATCCTCAAATCACGCCAGTAGCTACTAAAACCATCAGGCCCATCAAGATTAAACTTTTTTTCATCCGGAAAAATCACCTGGTATTGAAAACAAAAACATTCAGCTATTTAGACATCTTACGTATTTATGAGAATTTAATCTAAAATTTCTTACTTGTTCCCAATCGCGTGCCATATTTTTGTTGGCGAATTCCATCCGTTTCTGTTTGTGAACAGGCTTCAAATTTGATGCTTTATTCATTTTTGATCGTACAATGTGTGGGCTGTCTTTAAGACCTTTCCTAATCGTCTCCTTGCAAACATTTAAACCCAAATCTGACTTAATTGTTTTCAAACTTTTTAATGAATTTGATGCGAGTCGAACAATTCTGCGTTTTTCACAGCCTAAAACCTTAGATTTCTTAGGTTTCCTCTTGATTGTTGCATAATCTGTTGGATTTTTCAAGAAAATACGGATAATGTGATCTGATCTCTTCAATCTTCTAGCAATTTCTTGATTTGGAACTTTGTCTCGATGATAAGCTAACATTTGACCTATTTCAATAACAGTAAGGACCTTTCCTTTTGGCATTTGGTTAAGTTCAACTAAACTCGTAAAAACTTTAGTGTGTCTATAGAAATATGCTCGTCAAAACTCGTAAGAACTTTAGTGCGTCTATAGAAAATTGCCACGTGATTATTAAAAATTTAATTATTTTAATACAATCAAGACAATTAATAATTAGGTGCATAATGGATCATTGTTTTCCTACATATACTTATTCAAAAGTACCGTTAGAACAATTTTATTGCCACTGTAACACTGTAAATCTGCTAAATTCTACATGAGTCTATAGAAAATGGTCGCAGTGTATATATATATATATATATATATATATATATATATATATATATATATATATATATATATATATATATATATATATATATATATATATATAAATGTGATATATTATGAAACCGAAAGCAAAAAAATGAAAACTTTTTCTGAAATTCTTGACTGGGCCCTTACCGGATATCTGAACAGCAAAACCTTGAAATCAAAAACTGTTTTCAAATTTGGATTCACCATTATAGATTTTTTATAAAAACATCAAAATTTTAATTTTGGCCATAAATCAAGTTTTTCTGACCACTGTGCAACATGGTAAATAAGAACACTTTCATTACAGCATGGTAAATAGGAACACTTTCATTACAGCATGGTAAATAAGAATACTTTAATTAAAGTGTGGTAAATAAGAATAATTGAATTTAATGATATGCATTTAATGAAGGATACAAATTTAATGAATGATAAAAATTTTTTTTTAATATTATAGATCGAACATTTTTATTAATGCTCTTCCAAATGTAAATTTTTTTTTATAAATTTAGTAATCTCTTTAAAATATTTAACAAACTCTTAAACATAAAATAAACTCTTAAAACATACACTACGCTCTTAAAACATACATTATGCTTTTAAAACATACATTATGCTCTTAAAATCTACAAGCTCTTAGAACATGTAATAAGGTGATAAAATATTCAATAAGCTTTTAAAACTTACATTATGCTCTTAAAAACATACATTATGCTCTCACAAGCTCTTAAAACATATAATAAAGTCTTAAAACATACAATATGCTCTTCAAATATGCAATATGCTTTTAAAACACGCACTAAGTTTTTAAAACATATACTAATACCCTGTTCATTCTGATAATAAAACACATTTTATATTAAAAACATATTAAATTATTATTGTAAAAAGCTGTATAAAAAAACAATACTGTGAGGTTGTTTTCTCAATATAAAAAGCTTGTGTTTATATAAAACTTCGCTGAGTTGTTTTGATGCTGTTTTATACAGTTTATCACATTAAAAACATGTAACACGTTTAAAATAAAACATGTTTTATAATCAGTATAAATGGGGTATAAGTTTTTAAAACAACTGTTTTTAATGTTTTCAAAAGCATAAAATAATTATTAACACTAGTAAGTCTGCATTTGTATTAAAATTAGAAGCATTACCTTGTTTGACTCTATCAGCTTAACTTGCTTATAAAACTCAGCATCGGCAATTGCTTTTTCTTTTGCCAAATGAGTTGAATCTGCAAAATTGAAATTCCTACATATTCACGATTCTTTACTAAAACTATCAAAGTTCAAAATTCCTTCATATTCACGATTCTTTACTAAAACTATCAAAGTTGCAAATTTCTACATATTCACGATTTTTTACTGAAACTAATAAAGTTGCAAATTCATATACAGGATTCTTTACTAAAACTATCAAACAAAGTTGCAAATTTTTTATTCTACTACTAGGTTATTAATAGTTACTTGTGGAATACTAGATTTTATTTTTACGCTCTAAAACATTATAAAAAGATAAAATTTATAAAAACCTTCAATTTCAGATATCTTTTTCTGACTCTCTTTCTCCATTATTTTTTGGTTGTATGTAATTTGTGCTACTTGCGATGATTTTTCTGCCTCTATTTTAAGAGATTTCAGTTTATATATTTAAAGTATTTAAACAGTTAATTAAAAAGCAATTTTACAAATAATACTGACAAATATAATTTACCAATAATAGCCAACTTTCTACCAGTTTCAGCTTCTTTTTCAACAACCTTTTGATGTTGAATAGTGATGAGTAATTTAGTTTTCTCAGCTTCCCTAAAACAATAAATCTAGATCAACTCATTTCAATTCAACAAATGTTTCAACTCAACAATCAATTTCAATCCAAAAATATTTACTTTACAGATAACATTACTAGTTTAAAAAACAGGTGGTATTATTCCTTTATAGACTTTGAAATCAGATGATTAAATTAAATTAAATCAGATGATACAAATTTTATGAACTTTTATGGAAAGTAAAAAGAGTAAAAATGAAGTGAAAAAATGTTGACATATAAATTCAGTGAAAATTTCGCAAAAAAAAAAACAAAAAGAATTATGGGAGCTATAAAAAGTGAAACTATAGTTTTTATAGATTTTTAAAGGAAAAATGCGTTTGATGTCGTTCAAAATTTCATAATTATTTTTCTTATTCTTATAGTCCTTGTTAATACCCAATAAATTTTATATTATACAATAAATTTTATACAATACAATTAATATTTTATATTATGCAATTAGGCAAATACCCAGTAGAATTTGAAAGAGTTATTTTTTGTAAAAATAAAGCTAAAATATTTCTATATAACTTATTACATTAGTTCATAATTTTTCCGAATTTGCTCAGGAATTTTTGGTTTGGTAACTCGAACAGCCTAAAAAAATCAAAAAATTTTGAAATTAAAAAACAGAAAAAGAGAAGCAAAATTAACAATAAAATACAACTTTCATGGAAAGGAAATGAAAAGATCTACAGGTAGTTAAACTGGTTGGTAAAAGATTAGTATTAATAGTTTTTTCATTCTTTATCTTTTTATTTTTAGCTGGATACAAATAAGCAGAGTTATGCAAAAAAATTATCAAAACAATAAATATATAATATATAATGTATTTATGAATAACACCAAAAAGTATTTAATATATTATTGTAAATGACACTATTGGAATAACACACAAAATGCAATTAAAATTAATTACAAAATTATCATATCAATAATAAATTATACAAAAACAACGTAAAAACTATGATTACTTTATAATACATTACAATACCATTTTTTATTTATATGTATATATATACGTGTATATATATTTATAGTAGAGCACTCGCTTCATAAGCAAAAGATACATGGTGATATGGTGGTTTTAAACAACAAAATATCACCATGTATCTGAAAATATAACAAAAGAGAAGTATAACATTAACATGACATATACAACCCTCAGAATTAGGGTCGGCATTCGGCAATGCCGACCTTAAATATATTTGAGGTCGCCAAAAAATTGCCGACCTCGTTTCTATTTTTTATGGTAAGACTTTTGTATCAAACTTTTTTTTGCCGACCTTTAAAAGATTGAGGTCAGCAAATTATTGCCGGCCTCATTTTTCCTAATTCCAAGGTTTGTATATAAGATGCGTTTTGTTAAAGGTACATTTCAAAGAATTTGAAATGTAAGTCAGATAAAGGAAAAAATAAAGAAACTGCCTACACAATAAAACTAATTTCTATATTAACAGTAGTAAAGTGTAAAAAGAAATTTATTATTTTCTTATGTTAAAAGTTATTTATTATTTTTATTTAGATCTTCCATTAATATAACTTTTAAAGAAAATAAAAACCATGGTATAGAATTTGAGATTTAATTTGAACAAAATAAATATTCAATAAATATGAGTAGTCAGAAATTAAACCTGTATGTTAAGTCCAGGAGCCATAACTGTTAAATCCTCTTGAAGTGCTTTCTTCAAATTTTCATCGATTTGATCTATCATATGTAATTTTTTTTACAATAAATATAAAGATTTTCTTCAATAAACAATAACTGTAAAATTATGTCATTTATTTCATTAAAATTATGTCATATTTTTATCAATTCAATCTATCACATGAATAACATTTTTTACATGAATACATTTTATTGATTTCCAAAATTCAACTTGCTCAAAAATTAGAAATTCCATTTAAAAAAAACTATTTTTAAAGCAATTTAAAAAAATCAATAACAACTTTAAAAAGTTCAAAATTTTAAACTTGAACTTCTTTATGTTGTGAGATTTTTTAACTCCACAAGAAAAAAAATTTTAAAATGTATTTTTCCTTGATGAAGTCTTAGAGTTTAACATTTTTGAACACAAGCCCCTAAGTTCTGGAACCATTTGCTAAAAAATGATGCACCCTATTATATATATATATATATATATATATATATATATATATATATATATATATATATATATATATATATATATATATATATATATATATATATTTACGTAAAATAATTTGAAAAATTGCTTTAAGAACAAAAAAATTAACATGCACACCTTTTCCGCATACCTAGAGCTTACAAGAGATTTATAATAAGGTTTATTTTTCTCTTGAATGCATATCATTGATAGCTCAGTGGTTTAGTGGGCTGTCATCAGTGTGTTTTGGGGGATTAAAGACCTATCCTAATAAATTTTGAATATTTTTCAATCTTGCTGTATTTATAGCAATATTTATAGCAAAATTTTTATCATAGTATATATCTATAATAATCATAGCAATATTTATAACAAAAAAATTATAATATAGCAAAAATATATGTATAATAAATCTAAGCAAATTCTCATTTTCATAGATATATTATACTCAATTGTTCCATATACTGCCTGCAAACTCAACATATGCTAAAGACGTTTACACTTATTGATGCAACGCTATACAAATGGCAGAACTAAGATCTTTCAAGTTACCTTAACTCAACTTCACAAAAATTGAAGTTAAAGAACATTTTTCTAAGCCTAGATTTGCATAGAAAAATGTTCTTTAACTTCAAAAATGTAAACAATAATACAACCCACATCAAGAGAGGTTCATAAAACTGCCAAATAAACTTTTATATTATGTGTACCATATACAACTTATTTAACTTAAGCAAGTTTGATGAAGAGCCATTTCCCCTGACTTCTCCCTGATTTTTCTAAAATTTAATTTAATTTCCCTGATAATCTTCTCATTTTTTTGCAGATATCTGAATTCCCTGACTTTTCCCTGATCTGGTAGACACCTTGTAGCTGTAAAACTCTAAATTTCCTTATTATGTCAATATTAAATAACTTCAACATTATTTTTTTAATTAAAATTATTATTTTTAAAAATAAAATGGTTTAATTTTAAACATAAAATTAGAACTTTCAATTATGTTCTTATTAAAAACATACTTTTTAAACTCCTTTACTGTTTCAAAAAAAAGCAGGTTGCCGGGTGGCAAATTCAAATCATTAGTATGCTTTTTTTTTTTAATTTTTGTTATTTAAAATGCAAAACAAAACAACTTTGTAGTTCTATAGAATTTATATTTTTTATATAAACATGTTGAATACTCATTTTCCTTGCACGAACTAAACTTTACAAAAAAAACTTTAAAAAAATGTAAAACTAAAATAACATAAGTATCTCAATCATGACATATATGCAACACATTTCTCCCTGTTTTTTGATGTTTTTAGAATTTTTAGCTTTTTTAAAAATCTTTTCGTTTTTTAAAGTGTATAATATTGTTACATATGTTTGTATATAATCTTTACAAAACTTCACAAGTATATTGTATTTTAAAAAATCTAAAAAACTGAAAAAAAAAGTCGCCAGTGATAGGACTCAAACCATGGCTTTATTGTCCAGAAGCTCTGCTTGTTAACCACTCGGCCACGTTAACTGATGAAAATCAATATAATAATTTTTTTCAACACAAATAAGTGCTATAAATCAAAATTAAGGAGAGGTTGACGCAATGCAATTTTCAAGTGAAAGTCAAACTGTAAAACTTGATATATGCTTAAGTATGTTTAACATTACATAATTTGAAGTTTAAGTACATTAGATATTTGCATACACTTTCGTTCACATTTTCTTATAAAACAAAGTGCTGCAACTCTTTCTCGCTATTACCTCGATTGCAATGGCTGTCAAGTTTTGTGTCAAACACGCTTGTAAGGGCACTAGCACTACTACTAGTACTATTAAGTTCAGCAATATTATATATATATATATATATATATATATATATATATATATATATATATATATATTTTATATACATAAACAATGCCATATCCAGACTTAACCTGTATATATATATATATACAGGTTAAGTCTGGATATGGCACTGTGTATGTATGTATGTGTATATATATATATATACACATACATATATACACAGTGCCATATCCAGACTTAACCCCATATCATTTGACCATTATTGGCTTCTAAACTAAAAATTCCATAAGTTGTAAATTCCAATATTAGTAAAATCTAACATTTTTAATTAAAAGCAAATAAACACCTAAAAAAATTGTCATTTTAATCATAGTCACGATCTTTATCAATGTTGTTTACTTATGTTTTATATAAAAAAAGTTAAATTGCATTGTTAGCTTATTTTAAAGTTCAGTGTTGCAATTAAATTTAATTTTAAACAATAACGATAAAAAAAATTACTAAAGAAATCTAAATTTATTATTCGAAAAAGAGTATATTTCTTTACTATTTCTTTTTTTAAATTATCTTTTACATAACCTTTTACATAATCTTTTGTTTGTTTTATCACAATTTAATTTTTTTGATTTGTTTTTTTAATTATTTAATGAACTATTTCTAACAGTTACCAATAAGATATTTCTAAACATAGTTTTTGTTCTTAAATGAAACATACATCATACGAACTTAACGTGATTTTGAATTAAAAGCAAAAAGTTTGAAAAGTCTGAAGTGAAAAAAATTCTCTTAAATAAAAACATTTCTCTTTTCTTAGAACAAAAAATGTAGTTTTATGGTTGCTTTTACGCATTTAAATCTGTGATGGAGACTTCTTAAAACCTCAATGTTTTTACATAATGAATTAGTTTTCAAATAAAAAGGAAACAATTATTTATTTAAGAAGCATTTATATTCCTTCAAAGTTAAAATTAAACTTTTATTAAAATTAAATAAAATTTATTTAACTTGCTGTTTTTTTTTTTAAAAAGAAAAAATTTAATTGAAATTTCTAAATCAAAACTATTTTGCAAATGCATTTAACATGATTTTTACTATAATTAATTTAGTCTAAATAAAGGCCATATATACAATATAAAAAAACAATTTAAACATTCTAATGAATAAAAGCTTTAGCTTAAATTTTTGCTGAGTGTGTAGGTGAAATCACCATTTTGTTTATAAAATTTGTATGGTGTAACAAATTTGATTTTGGGATGTATAGAGATGATGAGTTTGCTGTGATTAAAAATGTTAGTAATCCACAAATAAATAAAGTTAAAAAACATAACTCAGATATTCAAAAGTAACAGCCTTAATATTTATATTCAATGCAACATAAAAGTAGTGAATTAGCTTGATATTACATTAAATCTTAGCAACTGCAGCTTCAAACCTTACCATAAATCTGAAAGTTTGTTACACTATATCCATGCCAGCTCGAATCACCTACCAAGTATTTTCAAACAGCTGGAATCATTTATTGAACAAAGATTGTAAGCAAACTCCAGCAAAATAGTTTTTGAAAACGTTACGCCTTTACAAAGATGCCCTTATGAAGTCTGGACATAGCAACAATATCCAATATTATTCTAATTTAAAATTACTCAAAACTAATCTAGATACTAAGAGACGCAAACGAAACAAATGGTTTAATCCCCCTTTCAGTAAGAACCAAAATAGGAAAACTTTTCTTGAATTTAATAGACTTTTATTTTCCAGCACACCACAAGCTGCACAAGATTTTTAACAGAAACACTGTTAAAATAAGTTACAGCTGCATGCCAAATATTAGTTTTATTATTAAGTCACACAACCAACACATTTTTCTTTTTAAATAAATCTTAATGAGGGTTAAAATTTTATTTTAGCCTTAAGTTTCCAAAAACACCTAGAGAAATGTTACACAACTGTCTTCTATGTTAAAGACACTTTTATTATGTAAAAATATTAAAGGACAAACTTTTAAGATGGGTCTTATAAAAAATTTAGGACAACTTATAAGATGGGTCAGGGTAACAACATCAGTTTTTGCCATGTCTAATAACATCTGTCCAACAACATCTGTAAATATAATGAGGTATAATAACATCTCTCCAACAATATCTGAAATTTTATTGATGTCTAATAAAATCTGTCCAACAACATCTGAAATTTTATTGGTGTCTAATAAGATCTGTGCAAAAATTAAATGAATATTAATGATGTAGTTCCATCTTTTAAATTATCAAAGTGTAATAACATCTGTGCAACTACCTCTGTAGATTTTAAGATGAAGTTATTTTTAAGATGAATTAGCTAATAATGCATTATTTTAACCAGATGTAGTTACATATAGGATTTTTTTCAGATGTAATTATATCTGGAAAAAAATATTAACCAATAATGCATTATTTTAACCAGATGTTATTTCATATAGAAATTTTTTCAGATGTAACTACATCTGGAAAAAAAAATTAACTAAAAATGCATTATTTTATTCAAATGTAGTTACATATAGGATGTTTTTCAGATTTAATTACATCTGGGGAAAATTCTTCCAGATGTTATAGGACTTGGAGAAAAATTACCAGATGTAGTTACATCTTTCTAAAGATGTTGTTAGGGGTCATTGAATTTTCAGATGATATTGGACAAATGTAATTAGAGTAAAAGAAAAATAAAGTTGATCTTAGACAAAAGTGTACAGATGATCTTGGACTACTCCACAGATGTTGTTGGACAGATGTTGGACAGACTACTCCACAGATGTTGTTGGACAGATGTTGGACAGTCTACTCCACAGATGTTGTTGGACAGATGTAGTAATCTTTTACCTATAAGATTAGTATGAAAATTATGACATAAAAATATAAAATTCTACAATTTATGACCATCAATAAATCACTTGGTATTTGTATACTACAGTTTTACTTCAGATCAGTATTATTTAGGAAGAGTAAATCTTAAACAAAAACACATAAGTAAATAAAAATTATTTTAATATTCATATAAAGCATTCAAAATCTTAACTTTTAGTTTTTCATAAGATCAGAAAAAACTATATATCAAGCATTTGTATACAATGACTTTTTGTAGCAATGACTTTAGGTGTAATCTATAAACTCTGAAGGCTGTAGCATGCAACATGAGTTTTGAAACACAACTTGACTCAAATTTTTTGGACTTATTAAAATTATTTGACAACTTACTTAAACTTTTGCTATTTTTAATTGAATTAAAAAAAAAGAAGTTTATTTAGAGTTTATTATGAGTGATATAGTGCATGATTTCATGTGAATAGAAAAACTACAGAATTAGAATATACATTTAAACTCACCAAATAAATCTATGTAAACTTCTTGCAAAGAATGAACACTACAGAACTGATTAAGTTCATGATGAACTTTATTAAATATGAGAGCTTTGTCATAATCTGCCGTATAACTTTTGACAATTTCATAAACTAAAATATATATATATATATTTATAATATTTATTTTAAAATTTCACGAGTTGTTTATTTAAACTCTTTGTACTCATATAAAACAGAAAACAAATTTTTTACCAGCTGCAGGTTTAAGTATATTTACTACTTCAATTCTATCAAAATATATAACTACACCACCACTAAAATAAAATAAAAAAACTAAAACAAAAACCATTTAAAACAATAGCAATAAAATTTATATCTATACAATACTTTACACTTTATATTATACAATATTCATCGTGTGTGTGTGTGTGTGTGTGTGTGTGTGTGTGTGTGTGTGTGTGTGTGTGTGTGTGTGTGTGTGTGTGTGTGTGTGTGTGTGTCTATATATATACATATATAAAATATATTATAAAATATACAATATGAATTGAATATATATTATATAGTCAAACCTTGTACCACAAGGGACATTTTTTACTTCATCAGTTTGCAAAGTTGTCTGAATAAAATTGACACTAATATTGTGTTAAAGGTTTTATGAATAAAAACAGAATATATAAATAGAAACATTTCATTTTTTTTATTCTGAGTATCAAATGCCTCATCGCCTCATCATATATCATCTATAATACAATATTAAAAAAATTACTTGAACAGGTCGGAAAGATGTGAGAAAAGGTATCATCATATGAAAACCTGGACCACTTGTTGAAGACAATAAAGCACCACCCTATATAAAATTAAATTAAATAACAGTATTTTTAAAGAAAATTAATAATAAATCTTATATAGATATAAATCAATACCAATTAAAAAAACCAAAGAAAATTAATAAAGTTTGAAAAAATATTTTATTCATTGTGTGTGAGTGTGTGTGTGTGTGTGTGTGTGTGTAAAGGGTGCAAGGGGAAAAGCAGTGATGTCACATTTTAACATTTTTCAGTTATTGTCTCTACTACAATGTAGCTAAGTTGCTGCATCTTTACAAAGATATTTAAAAAGTCTGAATTCCATGTGAAAAAAAAAAAGTCTTGAGGGGTGAACCAAAGATGTCCCAAATCCTTTACACCTTATAGAAGCACTGATTTTATCAGACTTTATTCAACAACATAATGCTTTTATGTTACTTAAAATAGCGGATAAATGTCCTGATATTAATATCCTGTTATTACAGATGTTTAAAAAAAACTTGGCTGAAAGTAGGAATGAAAGAAAAATAAAAGATTACAATGACCCATATGATGGGTTTTCCATGTTAATAATGTAATATAATGTAATAAGTGTAATGTCATAAACATTTTCAAAAAAAGAGAGTGGAAGAGAGGAAGTTTTTACTGTTGTACTTTAACAAAACAAAGATTTTCAAGACAGCTTTATTTCTTTAGCATTAAACAAGGAAGAACTAAATAAAAACAAGAAAATAGCTTTCTTTATGACTACGAACTCTCTTATTGAATCAAAGTGATGTAAGTTGTTATGATTGATGAGTAAATGAAAATAATTATTTTGTGATATTTAAAGATTTTCATTAATGAATTATTTGAATGAAATATATAGTTGATGCATATTTATTGCACCTTTTTTTAACGCCACTATTTCAAGACCAAGCTGACTTTCGTCTAAATCTTGTTTTATAACTTTATCCTCCATTATTTAATTTTTTTCTCCATTATTTTATAATTTATCCTCCATTATAAACATAAAAACTTATTTTGAGTGTATTTTCATGTTTTGTCCTAAATAACTGTAACTACTGACAAAAAATGTACAGTAATAATGCATCAATATAATATGATGCACTAATATATTTTAACAAATTTTCTCTCTCAAAAAACAAAATTTCCATTTGCACTGATAGCGAGTATTAACCCTTTCACTGGATAATCTCCAGTGAAAAGTATAATATCTCCAGTGGAGATTTTATACTTTTCTCATACACTGACCTCATTCACTTATAAATAAAGTTTTTAATTATTTCCACAAATTATTGGTTTACAACATCAATAAACTAACAATTTTTTGGGAAAAATATAAAATGCTTTAGTATATCCGCAACATTTGATTTTGTTTAACGAGTTCCCCCTAAGGAACTCGTTAAACAAAATCAAATTTTAAGAAGATAAGCTAGCTTCTTATCTTCTTAAAAAATTTGCTAATAGTATTATTGATTGTATCAATTCTTTTAAACAACAACAAAAATATTATGCTTTGCATGATACAAAAAAGTTGAATTCGCCAGAGGAACTTAATTTATCAAAAAATGCATGATATGTTAAGGAAGCCACATATTGATGTTCGATTTAAGATAAGTATATTAAGATTATTTAAGAATCGCTTTCTATATATTTAAGTTTGTTGTGAATGCTACAGATACTTTAATGTTTGATTATCTAAGAATATTATTAGATATTACCTTTTTTTTAAATGTTACCTCCCCAAGGTTGAGAGGGCCACTACAGTCGAGAAGGCTACTTTATTGTGGTTCCAACCCTTGGAAACACAAACCTTGAAGAAGGCAGCTGCACTGAGAAACAAGTTAAGCGCAGTATCACCAGGGTTATGGTACACCACTATCATATGTAAATACTATTAAATACAAATAATGACAACTGTTGCAAACATACCAACTTTTAGGAACATTTTTACAAAATATGAGCTAAAAATTGATGAAGAAAAAAATTAAAAAAACTTAAAAATAATTCATTTTGTGTTTAAAAAATGTTTAACTTACCATTTTTGGAATATAAAATTCTAAGACGTAAAATTTTGATCAACTAGTGAAAGGTTTTTTTCTCATTGAAAGGTTTTGAAAAAGTTTTGGGAAGGAAAGAGTGGAGCAGACTTTTTGATTTTTTTTTAACCACCTTCATTTCCAATAAGACTGCAAGCAACTGCTATTAAAGTTGGAAGTTAATTGGAAAAACCAAGATAACAATTAACAGACAACTTAAAAGATCGCAAATTAAATAAATCAGGAAAACAAGATGAAGGGAGCGAATTCCAAAAACCTGATGCTGATGGATAAAAACTAGACAAAAATAAAAGTTTGGAGCACTTAGGAACAGTCACAGTAAAAATTTAAGTTTTAATTTGGGTGGTTATGATTTATAACGTTTTTTATCAAGTTCTAATCTAAACAATTTTTACCACGAAAGTATTGGGAGAAATATTTAACATTAGCTAGAAAACCAAAGACATTTTTTTTTTCTTCAGACAAATTACTTTTAATGACAGTAAGATTATGAAAAATATTTAACATCCCATAATCCCGTAAGTTCATATCTCTTCATAATTTGTCAATCAACAGACTTAATAAAATTGTGCTGTCTAACAAAACAAATTCAACTCTTTCACTGGAGAATCTTTAGTGAAAAGTATTTCTCCAGAATGAAAGAACTGTAGTGCAGTTTGTAATGCACGCAAAAAAAAGTCAAGTTCAAAGGATCCATGAACATCTTGAGAAATGCAATCAATCGCAGTCCTTTGAAATTATTGAGTCAGTAAAAGATCAACAACTTTTTGAAGGTAATTAATTAAATTAATGCATCCCAATATAAATTATATACTTTAATTAAAATTTAAACTTTTAAATTGATAATTTAGGAAAATAAATATATTTTTTTACTCCTAAAGCAACTTAATTTGTAAACTAAATCTAATGTATACACATACTAATTTAAAATCAATATACTTCAATTTCATTTCCAGATAATTCACTATCAACATTCCACAAAAAAAAATCAAATGTCTCAGCCCACTTCAACTTCATTTAGTAAAAAAAGTTAGAAAACAGATTTTCACAAGAACAAAGAAATAGAAAGATTTGATCTGCAACTTGCCAGAATTATATACAAACTCTAGCTTTGGAACAGTTGAACACAAAAATTTTAAAAAATTTATCAATATGCTTTATCCTGGTTACATTCTATTTAAAAGAATTCAAAATGGAGGAGATATATTAGATAATATTTACACAGAAGAAATTGAAAAATCTAATTTACTGAATGTAGCACATTAGAAACATAGATATTTTGGGTCTAATCTTTCTGAAAATGAAAATGATGCTGCAACTATATTCGCAGATCAAGAACTTATAAACTTGTTACCAATAATATTCAAGTTGAAAGCCAAATCTTCACCATTCGATAAAAGCTATTTCTAAAGTAAATCTGCTAGAAAAAATGTTCACCAACAGAATGGTGGAAATTTCTAAAACCTTTGGACTGCATTATTATAATGGATACGGAAGGTTTGTTAAACCTACCTGCTTCTAGATCTATATTTGAAAGAACTTTTTCAGATTTTGAACTCAATCATTCCAAGTAAAAAAACAAGATGGAAATAGAAAAAGCACATCAAATAATGATGTATGAATTGAATTATAGCAGCAATGCTGATGGAAAATATAAATTATTCAATTAAAATGCCTAATGCTTTTTTTGATTAAAAAAGTTGACTAAACACAACTTATATATATAAAAAAGGAATTAAATCAAAAATACTATAGTTTTTTTGATTTTCTCAAAAAATCCAGATTTTTTTAAAATAAAAAAAGTTTTTTTTTCAACCCTGGATAGGATTATTGGTCTATTAACTGATTGCTGCAGTGATGTAGATCTTTACTTAGTACTTAGTACAGTTAGTGCCCACCACACCACTGGTGATACCGCAATCAAGTTATTACTCCATGCAGCAGCTTTGTTACGGCACATGTTTTGGAGTTAAAGGGTTTAAAATAGTGTTGAGGTAGTTAATAATATTTTCCCCACGGGTACCCTCAAGATGACCTAAGACCTTATATCAAGTCCCATGAATTTTTGTTTTGTTTTTGAAAGTAGTACATTTGTACATTTTGAAACTAACAAAATTTAAATCATTTGTTGGTAGCTTTTTGAGAAAACTTAGTAAGAAGTTTTATAAATAACAATGTTTTCATATTAAAATAATATTTTTCCGTCAGCCATTATAGTTGTTTACTTACTGTAATTGCAGCAGCACGATTGGGTATAATAATATTTATTAGTTTCCGATTGGCTTATAGTTGTTGTTGCTTTAAAAGACTTTAACAATATTTATAAACACATTTAGCAATAACAGCGACTCTATTTAATTAAGTAAAAAACTCATATTAACTTAAACTTAAGAGCCAATTGAAAATATAGGAACTATTTCTCAAGAATAGAAAAGAAATGTCATACTTTGCTAAAGATCATAACGAGTTTTTAAAATGCTCTTGCATGTGCTGTATGAAAAAAAGTAATGATTTAAGATGCGTTCAAACCAAATGCAATAAACCAGGTCCAAAACAAGGAAAAAATTATGAAAACCTTATCAAGAGATTTTTTGGGAAAACTACTCTGTTGAAAACCCTGATCTACCTAAAATGTTATGTTCTAATTGCAGAAAAACAGATTCAAAAAGATTTTTATTCACCACTTGACCTAAGTACAAAGGTAAGTTTTTTTTAAAAAAAAAAAAAAAGCCAATTAAATTTTTTTTATTTTTATTATTATTGCACAAAGTTAGCTAAGCAAAGGAATTTGATGCATATTTTACAATCCACCTCACCTGTATTTAAAGGAAAAGTTTTATTAACCACAATCAACAATTAAGTAACCCATGACGCAAAAATAGCATTGAACACTTTTGGCCTTAAGAAGCTTGTTGTTTTTATTGAAGTAGTTGAACCAAAAACACCTTTCACACTCAAAACTTAAACAACTACAAAGCAAACTTTATACAAGGTCTACTACTAAACTGAAAAAATATAATTTATGATAAAAAAAAACATTGTTTTTAACATTGTATCAAATTTACTAGAATTAGATGTTAGATTAATTGCCCAATTTATATGAGTGAATGGAGGAAAAAAATCTGTCAAAACTAGTTTTTCTAAAAAGTTAACAGAAGAAAACAAAAATCGATTGTCTTTGTTTGATGCTAAACTTATACTGATTCAGTCAAAACAGTATACTGGAGATAATAAAAAAGTGGTATAGCTATATATATATATATATATATATATATATATATATATATATATATATATATAATATATATATATATATATATATATATATATATATATATAACTATATATATACTCCTAGTCAGCGTTTACAGGTACATGTTTTTTTTGTTTCCTTCATGTATTTTTTTATTACTTTTTTCAATTTTTATTTTATTTATATTTTTATTTATACATATTTATATATATTATTTTATTATAAAAACTTATTTTCTATATTTATTTTTGTTACTTTTATTTCTTTATCATATATTATATTTCATTTTTATTTTCATCAATTTATAAAAATGATTAATTAAAGTCATATTTAAACTATAACCCTAACCCTAAGCCTGACTGTGATGCTGACCCAAACCAAACCCTCAGTCATTTTATAAAATCTGTCCCCAAAAATGGTACTTTAGGTGTATGTATGTATGTATGCATGTATGTATGTATGTATGTATGTATGTATGTATGTATGTATGTATGTATGTATGTATGTATATAGGTATGTATGTATATATATATATGCATGTGTTTTACTTTAACTAGAGATTTTAGCTTCTTAAAAAGCTCTATAAAAGTAATGTATTATAATAAAATATTATTCTATACTACATTATATTTTTATACTTTGATTAATTTGAATATTGATTATTTAAAATAAATCATCATCCTCGGACTTGAAGTTGTTTTGTTATTATTTATTGTATTGAAAGAACTATTCCTGGTGTAATATGCAATAATATTGATGAGTTTGTTGCAACAGTTTCATGACATAGATCTCTTGAACCAGAGAATGTTGATGTTAAGATTGGGGTAGAGGGAGGGCAAGGCTATCATAAGGTTACTTTATCAATTACATTAGAGCCAGAGCTAGAAGCACATTCAAGTGAAAAGAAAAGAGTGAAATATTCTGATGAGTATGGATTTAAAGATTTCAAGTATACTAGTGTTCAAAAACTTTAATTTTGGCAGTATTACCCTCTATTGATGAAAATTATGCAAACATAAAAATCTTGTTGGATAAATTAAAATTTAATTCTCTGGATTACTTTATTTCAGAAGATCTAAAGGTTCTTCTACTGATGGTTGAAAAGCAGTCAGCAGCTTCAAAGCATCAATGTCCATTTTGTGAAACAGAATCACCAAATATGCTGAGAGCTGAGTCATTTTCTCTAACTTCTCTGTGTGAGTGGAACAACAAATGGATGGCTGCTGGAGGAAATATTGCAAAAGCTAAAAATTTTAGTAATGTAGTTAATCCTCCTTTATTAACTGGAAATGTAACAAAGAAGATCTTGGAAATTCTTAATATACCAGGCTTACATATTTTGCTTGGCATAATAGACAAATTTTTCAAAATAATTGAAAAAAGCTTGTTAGAGGACACTAATCAAGGATATTATTTTGTAAATAGTTATCCATCTACAATTAATCTTGCCAGAGTACCTTATCAAGGCAAACACAGGTTAGAAGGAAATGGATCCAACAAGTTTCTAAAAAAACTTGATTGCTTTCAAATTTATCTGGATGAGCACAATATTATTGGTGGAAAATATATGAAAGCTTTGAGAGACTTTAGCGATGTTGTTCATGAGTATTTTGGGAAAATGTTAAATCCAAACTACTCTGATTATATTAAAAGATTTTCACAAAGTTTCAGAGATCTTGGTTCAAACATTCCTCTGAAAGTTTATATAGTGGAGCATCATGTTGAAGAGTTTATTGTTATGAAAGGAGGAAAGTTTGGTAAGTGCATATTTAGAAAAATAACTGATAATATTAATATTAAATGTTTTGAATTAAGTTTTAGGGTATTGGACTGAACAAGCATTTGAATCAGTTTATAAAGACTTTAAAAATTTTTGGGAAATACAAAAGATAGGACAACACAACGCCAATTTTAAAAGTCTTGCAAAGAGCTGTCTGTGTGTACAACACAAGGCATTATAGTTAAAGGATTACATATAAAAAACAAGCATTTACTTTATAACTTTACTTAAATGCAGTGTCTTTTTTACTTTATAACTTTACTTAAATGCAGTGTCGTTTTTAAATATTTCCTTTTTTTAAAAAAATATTTTATTTAAAATTTTTTCATTACAAATCCAAAGATGATTTTATTAGGCTATTGTATTCCTGTAAACCTACCTTATCCTCTTCAATAAAAAAGAAAGCTAACTTTTAAAAAGTAATAAATTTATCAATGTTCTAACTAAAAAGCCTAAATTGTCATCAGAAGTTACTTCTAAATATGAAACTCAAAGTGTCAATCCACTAGATCAAACAAGCAAACAAATTATATACAACTATTTGATATAAGTTCTTAGGTCACCTTTAGGGTACTCGTGCTCTTGTATTTTATAACTTTATTTGATATGAAAAGATTTCTAAATGACTTAAGTATGTGTTATTTAACATTAAAATTAATCTGTTAAGCTTAGATATTAAAACTCATTATCTGTAGATTATGAAAACTTGTAAAATTTAAACTTTTTGCTAATTTAAAAATCAATCACAGACAAACTGTTTACCCTATATATATATATATATATATATATATATATATATATATATATATATATATATATATATATATATATATATATATATATATATACACACATATATAGTTACAGCAGAAATATAGAATGACATTTGACCAGTTCACCCTTTGTGTTCTTTTCAAAATTTGAGATGATAACAGGTATTTTTGAGGTGATAACAAGTATTTTGGGGAGAAAGGAGTTGCTTTAATACAGTAAAGTAAAACATTAAAAAGATTAAAGATTATATCATTTTCTGCGTTTTTAAGGGGATAATTTTTGGTCTTCCACAGGATTTTTCTTGATTGATGTTATCTGTTGACTTGATGTGCTAAATGATATCATGTACAGTTGTTTAAGGCATTTTCAAACATTTATCAACCATTTGTTTAGACTTGTCATCTTTCATTAAAAGTTGTACTTATGCGTATTTAAAATTGATGTTGTGGTCACACTCTAAGATAATAGTAATCAAATGACACATCTTTTAAATGTATATAGAGCAAATAAGATATTTTTCAATTGGTTGATAACTATGCAAACACTTACACATTGCATGATTGTTTAGTATGGTGCCAGTACAAACATTTTGCATTTATAAGTATTTATCTATAATAATTGTGAGGGGTCAGATCTTTTTGGCCATAACTATATAATAAAAACATTAAAAAAATCATGCTTACCCTGTAGTAAACTGCAACATGGCCTAAAACAAAATTAGCATTAAATAATTATTTAATTAAAAAAAAAATTAAGATTTAAAAACTAAAAATGTAAAGAACAGCAGATATTTATCAATAAAAAAAACAAAATATAAAATTCTTTATAAAAGTGTTGCACCAATATTAAAATTTTTTATTATAAAGACTTCATGAGCAAAATGGCTTGAAGTACATTAAATATTTGTTCAAAACATAAATTATTATGGCTTAAAACATTTTTACTAAAATATTACTAAAACAAGTAAAAATAATTTAAAAACAAAAAACTACAGTAAAACTTTTTTGTAATAATAATATTACAAAAATCAGTAAAAACAACTTGAAAGCATATAATCTCTATTTTAAATGATAAAAAAGAATTAACTTTGAATAAAAATTTGTCCGAATTTTAGCTATTGGAACTGCATAATTTCATTAATATTTGTTGGGGAAAATCTGATACAGTTTTTCCAAGAAAAAAACTGATCTAATTCTTGGAAATTTTATCGCATATCAGGTTGGTTTGAATTCATAATATTAATTCCAATAATTTAGGAGTTTATGAAATAGGTGATGAAATAACGATAAAATTTTTTTACAATTTATGCAATATAAGTTAAATCAGTTGATAGCAGCTCAGTTCCTTCTCTAAAAGCACTTAACATGCTTCTTTGCGAAGCAACCTTGTTCATCAAGGTGTAAAAAAAGTTAAAATAGGATGAACAGAGTCTTGAGAAAAAATAAAATAAAAATGGTTGGCCTCCTCCAATACAGTTAATCCAGTAAATGCAAATGTATAAATATATTAAAAACATATTCACATTCTTATAAATTGCCTTATCTTATTGTACTTTTTCTTATATTTATATATCTTAATTATAAAAATACGAATGAGCAATAATGTGGTAATGCTCATTTATTTTGTGTTTGACACAGACCTTTTGAAATAATGAAAAAATATTTTTGATGATATAACAGGGGTGTACTCTCATGGTCGTCCGGTGGCACAAGACAACTCATTTTCTCCAAGGGCAACTGAAATTAAAAAAAAAATGCCTGTCAGTAGCCCAGCAGGACGACCAGACAGTTTATTACTTACAAAAGTGTGTTATTTAAAAGAAAAAAGCATTTAAAGTAGCATACACTTCATTTAACAATGGGTACACCATGGTGCATTATATAATTTTACCAAACTTAATAAAAGAAGCCGACACGCGATTGAATATTTCAAAGTGCAACTGTACTGTTTTTTTAAAAATTGTTGTTGCATTTAGAAGTAGGCTTCTTCTTAATTTAAAATGAGTTTTAAATTTTTTTTTTTTTTCATTCTCAAATGCTATGGTATCATTTTTTTAAACCTTGTAGTTGTATTTTGAATCACGTGAATGGGCAGTTAAATCATTAATAACACTGAATATCTTTTGTTTTTCAGTAGTAAAATAAATTTTTTTTAACTTTATCAAACAAAATTAACAAAATAAAAAACATTAGGATGCATGTGAAAAATCATTATTAGAACACAATTAATGATGCAACTGGAAATTCTTTTTTTCTAAAAAAAAAAGGCTTAGTTTAATGAAAAATGTTCAAAACAATAAAAACATGTTTTAAAATATTCAACTAAATTAAATTTAATGAAGATTGAGATAATAATAGAATATTTTCTATATATAAAATGTTTCTTTGCAGTTTTGGCTTTCAACATTTTTTCGCTTCCAAAATGAAAACTTTGTTAAGATTGACAAAAAGAAACAAAACAATACAAATATCGACTACAACAAAAATTACAACACATCTTTAATTTAATTAATAAATTAATAAACTGTTATTTATTAGACGTATTTTAGTAGTCAAACGTTAGGATTTTTTTCTTTTTTTCACCCAAGAAAAAATACAAAAAAACAAATATCTATATTGCTTTTTTATAATTTCTTCATAAAATTAAGTGACATTTTTTATATAAAGTAACATCTTATGATTGCTTAATAAGGAAACAAATGTTCTTTTATTTATCAAAGAGTATAATACAATTTTTTTTTATATACTCATGTCTTATTTCCAGTGCTGGATTAAGGAGGATTGGGGTTAGAAGGAGCTATATAGCCCCGGGTCGCAACGTTAGGGGCCCCAAAATAGTCAAGAAGACTGTTAAAGTCCAACAAGATTCTAATAAAACTAACGCTAGTCTTAGTTTAATTTAAGCTAAATTATTTATAAAAGTTAATTTTTTTAATAACTATTTTATGCTTCGCGTAGTTTGAAAAGTTTAACATATTTGAAATAATTCTTCGTAAGATGAACAAATGAAATAATTAAATCATCGAGTTACTGTAGAAATTAAATTAACTAGATAGAAATCAACTAAAAAGGTTAAAGATAATTTATGAAGAGGAAGTAGAACTGCTTCACAATACCACTGATGATGTTTAGTGAGTGGGCTTTTTAATTTTAATTAGTATTTAAAACAAAAAAAAGTAACTTTAAGTTTAAGTAAATCGAGTTTGTAAGAATGGCAACTGAAGCGAAAGTAATTAGAGTTAGTAAACCAATATCTATGAACTTAAAAACTTTTCTTTCTTGGGGGAAAGAATCAGTTTTCAGGTACACGGAAGAAAATGGATTAATTATGTTTGTGGTGTGAAACAATATTGTCAATATAGCTCCTTAACTTGTAATTTTGTTGAGCTCTCTCCTTATGGAGCGCGTCATTACTGCTTGCCCACTGCTCTGTAGTTTGTGCACAACAAAACAGTTTTCTAGTTTTATTGCTTGGATTTAGTCCCATAAAATCATTACATTACTAAAGAGTCTTAGAGGGCGAAAAAATATTGTTTATTGTTACTCTTGAGTCCTTAATACAAGGGGGGATGGGAATGAAAGGGTGGGTGGGAATTTTAGTCCAGATCCAAAAAAACAGGGGGAGGAAGGGGGGGAGTGGGTCTGAATTTACACTGAAAGTTTCAATATTTATCAGTTACTAGTATGTTTTTTAATTCTTAAGGCCTATTTTCACTTAATTTTTTTTTTTAGTTTTGAGAAATAATTTTGCTGTTGATAACAAGTAAAAATAAAAAAATGAGGCAGGGGGGGGGGGAATAATGAGTGGATGGGAAAATTTTCTAAAAATTTATTAATAAACATCCGCTCTACCCACTTCTATTAAGTACTCGAGAGTACATAAAATTGAAATTCCTAATTTAAAAGTTTAAAAAATCCCATTTTCAAAATAAAGTTCGTCAAATTAAAGTTTAAAAATTAATTCTTAAAATTATTTAAAACTAATTATTAAAAAATAATAGAAAAATTACATAAGAAATTCTTATTTAGTTATTGTGTAAAACTTGAAATAAAATTGCTGTTATTGGTATAATTATGCAGTTATGCAATATTATTGCATAACTGCGAAAATGTCACTTAAAATAAACTTCTTGAGAATCAGCAACTTGCTTCTAAAATTCAATTCACAAAATTTGCAAATAATATTTTGCAATACGTTCCAACAACATCAAATACTATATAAAAAATTAGCAAGAAATAAAGTACATATAAAAAAATAACAAATTTGTTTAACATCCGCAATTGCTATTTCTTTACAAGTTTCTCACTTTTTGGCCAAAAAGTTAAATAACTTATTAAGTCTTACTGCAAACTCTACTTCAAGTAATACATGTGCTTTGTCAACAAAAATATCAAGAAGTCATTTACGTCAAATACTATCGAAATTTTGATCAAATTTGGATATTACGATAAATCTTTTAGTTATTGTTTTTCTTTTTTTTTGTTTGGTATTTATATTAACTGAATTAGATATTCGCATCGACTAAAATCTTTTTTTACTTATTTACTATCATTTCTCGACTATCTTTTTTAAAAGACCAACTCTGAATTATAAGTTAAATACAAAAAATGATTTATGATTATAACAAACTGGTAATAGAAATTTATTTAACAAGGATAATAGATTTCTTTACTTTACTGCTTGCTTTTAATTAAAATGTAATTTAAATACGAATATTAAAATGTAAACTAAATTTGTTTAATAACAAGAATGTTTTTTTATTACAACAAACTGGTACTAGAAATTTAAAAAACAAGAAAACTAGATTCACTGCTTGCTTGAATTTAAAACATAGTCATAATAATATTTTATGAATAAAAAATAACAATTGGTATTTTTCGTTGCAACGATAGCGTGCAATTGCTTGCGATCAATACCCTTTTGTAATTAAATGATATCTTTTGTTGTTTATTGCTCAGACTTAGTAATTGTAACTTTCTTTCGCTATGCAATTTATGTACAGAGAAAATTAATATTAATTATAAAATTGAACTTGCAATAAATGTGAAGTATGAAATTTACAAGCTCATGTTTACTATTTTTAAAACCTTTTTTATTTTTCTATTTTAAAATATTTCTTTAGATGTCACAATTTATTACATGATGGTGCAGGGGTTCGCCTATAAAGGATGTTGAGCAGAATTTAAATAATAATAGAAGATCATTGACATTCTTCTGTGGAGATTTTCATTGAACATAAATCGCTATATTACTTTAAAAATCATCCTTTAATGTCCACCAGTAAAAAAGAGATGTTTATTCAAAAGAATACTCTTAAAATGAAAGCGACAAGATATTAGGATTACAAATAAATCAAATATATTATTCTTAATAATAATTAATTAATATACACTGATTATGTTATAATATAAAAATATTTAATTCTTAATACATCTTTGGAAATCGGAACTTAATTTGCTTTGTCGTTGTGAAACCACTCTTAATTTTGTGTTGTTTTCATATTCATTTTCAATAAATGTTACAGACGGTATTTTATTTTATTTTTGCTGTCCAATCAATGCATGCAGCGATGAAGTGGAATAAAAGAAGAAAGTATATAAGAAAAGGACCCCACGCATTCCTGGAACACATTTAAATCTCAGAGAAGGGGGGCTGATGATTGGAAAATATTTTGAAAAATTCCCAACTTCGTCAAAATGCTATATCAAATTTATTTCTAGTTAACTTCCTGTGTGTGTGTATATATATATATATATATATATATATATATATATATATATATATATATATATATATATATATATATATGTATATATATATATATATATATATATATATATATATATATATATATATATATTTGTGTTCTGTTGTGACCTCAGGCGCAGTGCTTGTTCATCCGCAGTTACTTTGTATGCATGTTTGTGTTTAGTACCCAGAAACTTCTTGTAGTTTATTTTATAATTAGTTCTATTAACTTTAATGATTATTAATAACTTCATTGAAAATGCAATTATTGTTGAAAGTCTTATTGTTTACAAAATAAATCATAAAAATTGCTTTAGAAGATTACATTAGAATAAAAAACAGATACACAAAACTACATTTACAAATAAAATACATAGTTTTTAGATAAAAAATAAGAATATACTAATAAAATCTATAAAATATAACAAACTTTCAAAATTTTGACAATTAAAAAAATTTATATTTAAAACATTATTTTTGTAAACAAATAATAGTTTAAAAGATTTACAGCTTTGCAGATGTGGCTCCAAGAATGAGCCACAAAATAATAGTTTGCTTGATAATATATTCTTAAACAATTTATGCTAAAAATCTCAAAACTTAACAAATCTTGAATAATACAATTTTTAAAACATTTTAACAGAATACTATAGAACTTTATTTGGATTAGTCGGCGTATTTTTTGAACCAATAGAATTAGTTTGTTCGTAGATTTGGCAGGTTTTTAGAGTTTGCGAATATTCTTTTTATTCTTCCGCACCAAGATATTCTGAGAACATTCAAGTTTACGTATGTTTCAATGTATGTCCATAATTTTTGTTTTACGAACATACATAAACTTAAATGTTCTAAAAACGAGTAAAAAATCTGGCCAGTTTTTTGCAACTAAATATTCTTTCTGTGGTCAGTAATTGAGAGCGATTGCTCACGCTTCCCGACCAAGCCTGTATATATACAAAATAAATTATAAATATACATATATATATATATATAGGCCTTGTTTTAAATTAAAAATACTTAATGAATAAGCTTAACGTGATATTTGACATAAAAAAATTCTCTTTATTTTTTTATTATTTAAAGACATTAACTTTTTAAAATTATAGCGATCGACCGAAATTCGGTTCAGTTCTGGCCACAACCCTGACCAGATTTTTTGGCTCCTGTATTATTTAAGATTTCGGTTCTGGCCAGAATTTCGGTTCAAAATACTACTGAAAATGGATATCTTAAAGCTCTATTAAGCATTATTTTGATAAAATAATTTCAAAAAAAAGTTTTTTAAACTAAATGAAATAACTTTCTTGTTTAAATTAATATTCATATCTTGTAAAGTTTTTTATCATTATTATTTGAAAGATAATATTATTGTTATGAGTATAACTTTTATATAAATAGATATATATATATATATTATATATTATATTATACTTTTATATAAATAGATATATATATTCAATATTGTTGTTATGAGTATAACTTTTATATAAATAGATATATATATTAAATATTACAATTAATTAAAAAAATCCAACTTTTATCCTAATTTTATTTAATCTATAAAGTGTTAAATTATCTGTTGTTTCTCTTCAATCAACTCTTTTTTAAGTTTCGCACAACAGTTTTTAATTGCAATCATGTGAGAATTTCCATTGGAAATCAATGTCCAATTGGACAACTACTTCAATTGGACAACAATTTCAACACTATAATTTCCTTAAGGGAATTGTAGTACTGAAATCATTAATATTTGTCCAAAGAGAGCATATTGTTAATTATTGTCCAAAGGGAATTTTTGTGTAGCAATTAGTGATCGGAAAATTTTGGTTTCGGCTGAAATTTTGCTTTTAACCGAAACCGAAATTTTGGTTTCAGTAGTTTTTTAAGTTTCGGTTCAAACCAAAATTTCGGTTCAACTTCAAACCAAAAACCATGATTCAAAAAGCATTATTAAAATAATAATTAATTTTTTTCAAATTTAACTTTGCTGACAGATTTTTAATTAATTTTTTATATATAAATATTAAATATATTAATATAGCTATCTAATATATTTATTTTTTTAATTTATAAAGTTATGCATATTTTATGATTAAAAAACCCTTACAATCTAATTCTATAATTTATTCTATAAACGTCGTACATATAAAATGTAAACGTTTTTTTTTTTGTAACAAATTTTGTTGAAGACATTGTAGCGTTTTTATAAAAAATTTAATTTATTTTAATAAAATTTTGTTGACATTTCAAAAATTATTTTTTTAATTAATTACAAGTTAACATTTTACATTATATTCTTAATTATTAATTTACATCATTTCATTTATAACAACAAATCAACTCTTAATAAAACAAATATCAAAAGAGCATTGTTTAAACACGTTATTTCTTACTTTTAAAAAATTTTGGTTGTGCTGAAACTTGGGTTTGAATTTCGGTAAAAGTTTTGCCGAAATTTCGGTTTCGGTTGAGAAATGCCGCAATCGAAATGAACCGAAACCGAAATTTCGGCAAAATTTCAACTTCGGTCGATCACTAGTAGCAATCATTACAATAAATATTGGAAATGCAAAAAACTTGTCAATTATATTTTTAACATTTGTATTTGACGCAAACCAGCAACACTGAAAAACCATCTTATACTTCATTCTAACAAAATAAATTCAAAAAAAAAAGCAAGTTTAGCATGGAAATACTTCATAATTGAAAGAAATAATCCAAGAATAGTTCAGTGCAAAATATGCAACAGCAAAGTTTCAAGAGGATCAGATGACCCCAAAAAACAAGGATTATTTGGAATAACATCATACCTGGAGAATCATCATCCTGACATCAAACTTACGCCAGAAAGTTCAGGAAATCCAAAAGCCAACGAAAAAGCTGCTTTGAAATTAAACAAGAGAAAGACGGTTCCAATCTTCAATATACCATCAAAAAAAAAAGAATTGACATGTTCAAATCTACAATTCCAAACTGGGTTCAAGCTTCTTTAAAAATTGACTATAATTCTAAAAAAGGCCAAAAATTTCACAAGTCAATATTTGAAATGATGGTTCTTGACCTCCAACCATAGCATATTGTCAATGATGCATGGGTTTTTAAGGCACCATGCTCTTGCTGCTCCTAATTACAAAATTGTTAGCAAAAAATACTACAGAAGTTTACTGTTTTCTACAGCTGGAGATATTCTCTCAAACCAAAAGAACAGAATCCATCTAGAAAATTTGGAAAAACTTCTTTTTTTGTTGAGAAAATCTTCCAGTTGTTGAATTCTATTATTAGTTATTTTTATTAATTTTATATTTTGTTTAAATTAAAACCAACTTTAAAAAACAATATATATTATTGATTTTCTGTTCCGGTTCCGGTTATAAATAATAAAAATCAATTGTATTGTTTGTTAAAAAATAATCGCTGCGATTTAACTTGCATTATAAAAAAAAAAATGTTGAACTTACGTTTTGTGCAAATTTTTGATGCAGCCGTTTATTTAAAACTTAATTTTGAGTAAAATGTTCAAGAAGGAGAACCGAAAAAACAATTGCGATAAAAATGAGCTAAATTTTTTTAAGAACAAATAAAATTTCAATATTGAATAATATTTAGTAATATTCTTAAATAAATTTGACAGTTAACAAGTTAAACCCAAGCATTAACTTTAATTTTAATAAACTTAAATATGTTTTTTAAATCAAAATTAAATTATACATTTTTTATCAGAATAAAATTATATATTTTTATTAAATTAATTTAAAATTAAATCATATATTTTTCATCAGAATTAAATTATGTTTTTATAATCTTGGCTTCATTAAAAAAATCAATCATTACAATAAAATAAAAACAAAATAAAAATAAACTTGTAATTTTATTTGCATTTTTTTCATTAGTAAATAGCGCTTATATCAAACATAATTGTCATTCAAACTTTTGTAACAAATATTTTTACATAAATGTCATTCAAAAGTTAATGTGACTTTTTTAAAAATTAATTACTTCTTTTATCTTATCACTCATAGAATAATTTAAGTTAAAAAATGATAAAAAGTCGCATAGCCAAAATTGCTTACTGCTTACATAAAATCGCTTAAGGCGTATGTAAATCGCTTTATGCGTAACACTTTAAAACAAAACCTTTATGTGTGTGTGCGTGTGCGCATGTATGTGTGTGTGTGTGTGTATATATATATATATATATATATATATATATATATATATATATATATATATATATATATATATATGTATACAAATTCACTTTTAACAAGTTTTTAGCAACCACCGTTAAGTTATGAGTTACTAAAAAATAAAGGTTAGGGTTAAAGAGAAAGGAAACAATAAACTTAAAAAGTTTTAGGTTGTATGGGTTAGGAGAACATAAAGATGGAAGAAGGGGTTGAGGTTTTGTTGATATGCAAGAAAATAAACTAGATGAATAAAAATTTGTATAGCATGGAGGGACAGATACAATAAAAGGATGTTACTTTGCTGAATGACAAGCTAAGCGAGAATGAGTTTTGGTTGATCAAACTAGAGATGGTGGCTTAATTGAGAAGCCGCCATGATGGTATTTGTAGATAATTGAGAAGCCACCATGATAGTATTTTGTATTTACAATGCGTTTATAAACCTTGTCTAGAAGAGAAAGAGCATCATTAGAAGAACCAGCCCAAATATGATAACAGTATTTCATACAGGAACGAATAAGAGATTTGTAGAGATAGAGAATGAAATTAGGAGAGAGAAAATGGTGAGAACAATAAAGAGAAGCAACCTTAGCAGATGCTAATTTAACAATTGATTGTAAATATGGTTTCTATGAAAGGTCAGTAGTAAATGATAATCCAAGAAGACATAAAGAAGAGGACTCAGTAAGAGGGTCAATATTCATTAATATAGGAATGTCAACAGTATTGCGATAATTGTTGGCAGTAAATAACTGAGTTGTGTTGAAGTTAAAATTTACAAACCACTGTGAGTTAATCACAGGAGGTTAAGTAGGAGGCGCATTTTTCAGCTGAGAGGAAAAAGACATTAGCCCAAGGACCATCACGAAGATAATCATAAAAAGAATCCTAGTCAAAACCACCTATAACCGAAAAATGAGAAACTTAACACAAGCTAGGATCAGAGATCAAACATAAATCAACGAGTGAAGGTAAATGACTAGGGTTGTCAAGAAAACGAGTCACAAAGTTAACTATCTGAGTATGAGATTGAAAAATGCAGACATTACAGGCTTTAGTGCCACCAGGGTCAGTGGCGTTAGAGCCAAGCCACTCAGTGCTATGAGCATTAAAATCACCAATAGTAAGAATATTGGCAGAGAGTAAAGAAAGAGGGCATGGTCAATTTGATCAGAAATTACATCTAAAAGAGTGCAGTCTTGGGAAGGAGAACAATAAAGAATAAAGAGAAAGGTGATTGAGTGAAGAGGTGCTAAGGGAAAGCGCATAAAAGAATTCGATGGAAGGTTGCTTCACAGACCACGAATACTAGTAAAAGATATATTAAAACAGTTAGGTGGTGGTGATGGTTTTTTATGTTTAATATTGGGTTACTTTTGACATGATTTAAGTTTAAAGAGAACTTGACTTATTCATAAATAGAGCACGACCACCTAAGCAATGAGCTATGCAATTTTCTCAGTCCTGTTAATTAACCCAAAGTCATAACATAGGGCTTCTTATGTGGCCTCGACAATGTGTACTTAAAGCATTAACAGGGACACCATCCATCCGCAACATGGCACTGTTAATACTCTGATATTTTGCAGCTGTTAAAGGAATTAGCCACTCTGAGAGCTACCACAGAGTTCGAGAAACCTTACTACCAGCTGGTCTCAAAACCATTAAACTGAGTTTTAGAGCTGTACCCTCATTAAGAGATAACAGAAAAAGTTGCATAGCTACTATCAAAGAGGCAAAAGTAAAAACCTATGAGAAGATTCCAGAAGATCCAGCATTCATCATTCTAGGCAGGAAACAATGTAACACAAAAGTTGTTCGAAGCTGGTTATCAGAACTTTTCTGCTTACCCGTAAAGTCTTTGCCTAGGAGGCTTTCTACAAAACAGTAGCTGGATGCAGTTAACATCTGCCCAACTTGAGTATTTTTATAGAGACACCATCTCTAGCCTTTACTCAACCAAGAGACCCAAGACATAGGAGTTTTAGCTGGATGCAGTTAAAAGCTGCCCAAGATGAGTATTTTTTTTGAGACACCATCTCTAGCCTTTACTCAACCAAGAGCCTAAAGGCAGGGAACTTTTGAATTGGAGTTGCTTCTCCTAGCGTTTGCCTAAAAAAGCAAAAAAAAGATCCTGAAGATCCTGAACCTGACCTGGAAATTGAGAGTTTAAAAAAAAATGTTGCACAAGTGAATGAGTATTTCAACTGTAATGCTTGCTCAAATCAAATTAAAAGTGAGTATATATAGCAAAAAAATGGTCAAGGTGTTTTAAAAGAAAAAGAATCTGATTAAGTTAAACTGGGCTAAAAATCTGTACAAGTTAAAACTCACCCTCTTGATACAATTGCCGCTTCATTGCCATGAAACTACAAGAGAGTTTTGCTACCTTATAGTCTACTGCTACAAGAAAGTGCTGCTACATCGACTGAGGGTTTGGTTGGGGCAGGTAGTCTATCAAATAATGAAGAAAAAACTTTAAAAAAAGTTTTTAAATGTTTTCAGGTCTTCAAAAAGTTTAAAAAAAAAAACATCAAACTGCCCTGACCAAGGAAGAGTGTATATATATATATATATATATATATATATATATATATATATATATATATATATATATATATATATATATATATATATATATATATATATATATATATATATATATAGTTCTTTTTACCATTCGATGAACTCTATCAACATGTTCATTTCCTGATGATTTTTCAACAGCTTGATAGATAAGTCTTATTTCCCACTTCTACGCCATAGCTTGTATAGTCTGAGATCTAAACGACTTAGAATTATCAAGGAAAACTTTGGAAGGAGGTCCAAGCGATGATCATATTGTCCCTAACGATTGAACAACCATTGCTGCACTTTCGTCGCAAAATGGTGTCCATAATGTGTATCTGCTTAGGCCACAATCAATACAAGTGAGATATAGCGACGAATCAACGTGAGTAATATCGCAGGCTACTCTTTCCTACACTTTACTGACAGCAAGATTTAATTTATCCCATGAAATCAGTCAATCATTATCTTGCTGTACAATCTTCATTTTTTCTCTTGCAGTAACTTCCAACTCTAACTAGTGGTTGCTTGCAGCCTTGTTAGAAGCGGAGATGTTAAAAAAAAAAAAATCACATTAGGATCAATTAAATTACATTCATCACATTCAGTGATAACTTGGTTCACTGTATTTCTTTTAACGTGGATACCAGCACGCAAGCATAACTCCATACTCTTGGAAACTCCCATATGTGTTACTGAATGAACTTTTTTAATCTGCTGATTATCGTGCTTATAAATGATATTACATTCTTGCGCTGCAACTTTGTTTTTTATCCATTTTTTTGGCACTCATGTGAGTTCATTTGCAATATTTTTTGTTGTTGGTACCCATGTAACACTTATATTTATGGCATAATCCTCAACCAATTTTCCAAATATTTGAAGTCTTCATTGAATTAGCATTTTGCATTGCCCAGCACATTTTACAGATTTGTCACAAGTCAATTCAGAATATAGGCAACTAAATACACTATGAGAACAGTTTTGATAGAGACATCACTTGGGTTCCATTTCAATGCCATATTGAGACCTTTAATACATGCATCCAATTCAGCTACAATGGTATACATTACATCAGACTTTGGTCAAAGCAAACTTGCATCACACCATACAGTTAGAGATGCATTTGGTTTGATATTCTATACGCCTTTTGCTGGATCGTATTTGATGACTTTATCCACAACTTCCTGCATCATTTCATTAACGTACTTATTCATAATAGGTTCATCCCAACCTTTTTTGTTTGTACATCTCTTTATAAAGCTGCATGTGAGTCTCAATCATCCAGCAACTTGTAGATCAGCAACCAGATTACCACATAATGAGAATATCTCCCTTTTGGTAAGCACATTTTTAATAATGGGAATCTCGCGTCCTCTCGTCCACAACACTTCTTTTGTAGATGGATTTACTGTTACTTCTAATCCTAGTGCACCAACTGGGTTTTCGCCAAAATATCCAGGTGATTTTGCATGAAGACCCCATTACTTCAAATGTGCCACCAGCTTTCTTCCATTTCCATTGGTTGCTAAGGCGACATCATTAAATCCACTTGTTGATTTTGTAATTGCAGAATTTTGCTGGAGAACATATCATAGTATTGAGCCCATCATCACAGGTGCTAGGTTCAAACAAAATCAAACGTGTAAGCGCATAACATTATCTTCGTAAATGACAGTTTGGTAAGACCAATGTCGTTAATGCACATGAATTTGTAGGTATGCTTTTTTTAGATCCATCACGAAGTCGTTGCTATTTTTATGAGTCTCCAATCCCTCATTGCATTGTTGATGACATCCACATCCCTTGTAGAGGCTTGTACATAGATGTTAAGTTCGCGATAATCAAGTACCAGTTTTATCTTCTTTTTATTATCTTGAATGACGCATATCAACAGTAGTAATCCTTTAGCTTTAAAAGAAAATGGTACTTAAAAAGAAAATGTTACCTAAGCTAGTACCATTTTCTTTTTCAAATTAAAATTAAAAGCATTTCTCTCAAACTGTTTCTCTTTTTAATAGTTTTTTTTTCATAGTAAGAAAATCTAAAAGAGTTTTTCTAAGATTTTTTAAATAATGGTTTGACTCTGATTTGGGTCGAAGCATTTGTTTACCAGTACTAATTTCATGAAAGAGATTACACGATTTAAAGTTTTATGGTTTTGAATTTTCAAAATTTTAATAATTAGTTAATTTATTGGTATCAGCATTGGTATCGACCTTTTCTCATCCATTGGCTCCGGTATGGGTCAAAAAAGTGCTATAGGTACATCACTAACATATACATATATACATATATACATATATATATAGATATATATATATATATATATATATATATATATATATATATACATATATATATATATATATATACATATATATATATATATATATATATATATATATATATATATATATATATATATATATATATATATATATATATAGGGTGGAAAATAACAGTCAGTCAACAGTCAATAACTGCCTGAAATAACTAAAATTGCTATTTTGACCTTCAAAAATGAATTCTTGCAAGTCATGGTTGAAATTTGAAAATAAAATTTTAGAAAGAAGTTTGCTTTAGGTAACATGAGTAATTGTTATAGTAGCATTTCACAAAACAATTTCTTTTAGTATTAAGTATTAGGTTTAAATTTTTGTAATATTTTATAAATATTGTTTTAAATATTTGAAAAAGAATATTCATGACCGTCCAAAAAAAACAATTGACCTTTAATTCCATGTGCTAGCCTATCATTAACTGGTTTATAGTTTTTCTTTTTTTTTTTCTTCTTTGCACTTCCTTATAATTTAGTTACATTTAACTGTCTTTCTTCTGCTCCTCGAAGGTTGATCTTTTACTAGAATATTATTATTTTTCATTTTTTCTTATTTTATTTTTTATTTTTTTGTATTTTATAATTTTTTCTTTGTTTTTTTGCTTTCTTAATTCTTTATTGTACAAAATGGCTCCAGAGACACAAAATCTTTTTTTACCATATGTATTTTTCAATCAATTATTATTTATAGACCATTATTGTTAACTTGGATAAGATCATTTAAAGCAGGATAGCATTTACCTTCAACAATTAATTCTATTAGTTTCATTGCATGATCTGTACTTTTGTCAGTTAGTGCTTTAAAATTAAGTTCCTCTACTAATGGTGCTGCATGTAACATTAAGCATTAAAAAATTTTCAATTTTTATAATTTTTTTATCGTCAAAATACTGTATTGGAGCTCTTTCCGATGATATATAACAATATGGTAATTAATTAATTTCAAAATTTTATGTGACATATCTAATAGATAGATAGACTATATTTTGAGAATCATAGCGATGAAATGAAAAAAAAAAAAAATAAAAATAAAACTATACAATAAGATTTGAGACTTGATGCATGGAAGTGGTTTATAAAGAAGCTATACACAATAAGGTGAGCACAATATATTAGTTATTTAAAAATTATTTCTTTTTTTTTTTTTTTTTTTTTTTTTGAATTTCTTCAATATTAGTAAATTTTTTGATTGTTTTCATTTTTAAAACAAATAAATACTTATATATTTTTACAAAAATCAGTCCTTGTGTCAAAAAACGTGAAAAATAAATTTTGACAACCCTTTTACCCCTTTTTTAGTATAAGCATTTATCACCACTATATATAAAAATATAATATATCAAAAATTAAAGGACAACATAGATATACAAATATTGATTTATCTAATTATTTTGAATAATGCTTTATTCATGTTTTGCTTTTAACTGTTAAGTTATTTTCAAATACTATAATGAAAATCTCAATAAATATTTTAACGAGAAAACAAACAATTAAATACCTTCTTCGACTTTGTGAATCGAAAAATTCGCAATCAATGCTAAAATTGCTACAATAAAAGCTAACGCTCCAACATTGACATCGGCCATTTTGCAATTTTTTTATAAACTGAGCCAATTAAGTGAGCTAAAGATTAAATTTATCAATTAGAAAATCTGAACTCTTTTACATCACTAAAATTAAACTTCCAATAAAAATGTATTCGATCTAACTAAAATCAGTCAATTTAATCCAGCTAAGATGGCTTTTCGGCTGCATCCAGCTAGGATATTTAATCCACTTAAGATGGCTTTTCGGCTGCAGCTAAGATGGTTTATCGACATATCGTACTACGTTCTTTGCGTACGTACATACGTTCATACGTTCATTACGTACATACGTTCTTTGCGTAAGGTAGGTTCAGGGCCGCCCAGAGGGGGGGGGGGAGAAATGGGTACATATTATCTAGGCGCACGGACAAAGGGGGCACATGCAACCCTCAATAAAAGATTTTATCAAAATTTTTAATAATCTTAAATAGCACTATTCCTTGGAGAAAGTTAAAACAGAATTTAAAAGACTCTTTATGGATGACCTCTTATTACAATTAGAATTTATTACAACAGACTTCAAATATTTATTATTCTAAATTTAATTCAAAATAGAATTAAAGAAAAAAACGTTGTTATTATAACTAATTGAATACCGTAAAATCGCCTATGTTTGGTCACCATGTAACTTCGGTTATTTAAGAAAAAATATTAAAAAAGCAGGCAAAACTCAAATTTTACAAACTTTTTTTTCTCATTTTCATCTCATATTTGTAATTAGTTCGTTAATATGAATCTATAAAAAAAAAATAATGTTTATATGCAACCTGCTGAAATAATTTTTTAGCAAAACACCAATTAAAATCTAAAGTAAGCAAAGTTCTGCTTTTTTTGTTAATTGAAAAAAACTTTTTAAATTGAAAACTATATTTTTAATTTTATTACAAGTGACGTAGCAAATGTAATAAAATAAATAAGTAATAAGTATACCAAAGTAATAAAATAGTAATAAAAATACCAAAGTAATAAAATAGTTGACAAATTACAATGAAAATTAAAAATACTACTACTTATATTTAAAAAGGCCTTTTTTATGTGCTCCTTCAGGTTTTCTTTGATGTCCCTAAAGACTTTTTTTTTTGAGTTCGGGGCGACGCCCTCCATAGTTATAAGTATTTATATAGCGACCGAACTTATGAGATGGTATTAAAAGTTCGGTCAAAGTAGATGTTTTCATTTTAAATTAAATATTGAGTACAAGTTTTATTTTTCATTTTTTTATTTCACAATATCAATTATCAATATAATTTTCTGTATGTTTCTAATTACTAATATGAAAGAAAAATTGAAATTTTTTTATTTATGCGTGATAAATAAATGTTCAAAGCTTATATATTTGCTTTTATGTAAACAAAGACAATATGTAAATGGGGCTCGGTGATAAGACAGTTTATGTCTTCTTCTTACTCCGGCCTGAATTTATATATGTAGTATGTATTTATTGTAAATTTATCAAACTGCAAACTTTCAAACAGGCAAATTATCAAACGGCATAAAAAAGGAAGATTATCTGCATAATTTTAAGCAAAGTTTTTTTATTGTGTAAGATATTTTGTAAGAGTTTTAGAATTTTATAACGTGGAATGAATTTGAAATTTAGGTTAAGTTAAATGGAGATTTCACAATTTCTATTTTTTCTGCGTGGAAGGACTGATTGGAATGGCTCCAATTTAAATATAGTTAAAATTCGTATTACGTAACACTTATCCGAACAATAGGCTTGTTTTAAAACATTATCAATGTCTTGTTATCTTACTCTCAGTTAAGTTACTCTCATTCCAATACTTTTCAAATATTCATTCTCAATATATTCATTCCAATTAATTTGATATTGTGAAATCGTAATTTTAATTCCATTTCTCTTTAGTTCCTTTGAGAATTAAATTCTATATAAAAAATTCATTTTGATTTCAAAACAAATAAAAAACTTTTTTATTTTAATTATAAGTAAGTAACGCACATCTTAGAGTAAAAACGTCATGTCCAGTTTCCAAAAGCATGATTCAGGATCCCATGGCAGAAAAAAAGCTGCAGAAAAAGATGTAAAAGAATACAAGAACGAATGTACATGGGAAGAGTGTAGGTTCAATAAAGTCAAAAAAAAAAGGCATCTAAAAACTCTACATCCGACCAAGTAGTCAAGGTATAGATTAACAGCTTTATTTTTTTATTCACAATCTTATATTCATAATTTCAAAACCGTAAAAACAATTCTTTTTTAGACAGACCATGCTACTAACAGCGTTGATGAACCCTTCAGTTTAAGAAAGCCACCTTTCCTATTAAATTTTTAAACGGTCTCTGAAGAAGATGATGATAATCGGGTGAGTTTGGGACGCATTTTTATTTTATGAAAAACCTGCAGATATGAAAAATATATCATTTAATATCTGCAGGTTCTAAAAACGTATCATTTAATATCTGCAGGTATTAAAAACATATCATTTAATATCTGCAGGTATTAAATTATTAGGATCAAGAGGCGATTCAACTGGGTGATCAAGCAATTAGAAACAACCCCACTTTGTGGAAGAGGATTTTATCTAAAGTCGGACGCGGTCTAGTCATATTAAATGAACCACCTCAAAATCCGGCACTTTTTCCAAGAGATTCTACCAAAAAAACAGTTCCTGCCTCCGTTTTTTACGAAACTTCTCTCAACGGAGAGAAGATTAACAGAGACTGGCTTATTCGGACTGGAACTGCAAAAGCTTTCGTTTATTTTCCCTGCTCTATTTTGGACAAAAGCATAATTTTTGCCCTGGATTTTACCCCTGCCCTTTCAGTCTTTCCTCTTGATGTGGAATGGCGGAATAAAAGATAACTGACAAATACTAGGAGAAAAGATTAAAACCCATCAGTGTAATGTTCAACACAGAAATTATACATTGTCTGGAAATCAGCCTTAGAAGCCTTGAAAAATCAGACCGGTATCAATTTAGAACTGGAAAAGTCAATAAGAAATGAGGCATCTAAGTGGTATGAAATTTTACGCTGCGTTCTGGACGTCACTCTCCATTTAGCTTCAAGAAATCTAAGTTTTTGAGGTGTGTTAGCAGTTTATGTTCATAAAATATTTTTAATGTTGCTTGGAATATAAATCTAGAAGAATCTTTATTTTAATATTATGTTCATATTTGTGTAGGTTAATCAAACATGTTGGACAAATATGATAATGGTTATTTTTTTGCCACCCTTGAGCTGTTGTGGAAAAACACAATAAGACACTTCAGTTTCATCCAGAAGAAGTTTATCGACACCTAAAACAAGGAGCAAGAATGCAAGCGCACTATTTGAGCTGGAGAACTCAAAATGAGTTCAATATAGCATGTGGAGAAACTGTTTTTGCTGCTTTCATCGAAGAGATCCACACAGCCATTTATTTTTCCATTACTGTCGATGGAACTCCGTACGTGTCTCATACGGTACAAATTACTTTCGTTTTTGTTTTTGTTTTTAATTTTTGTTATTTAGGTGCCCCAAGAAGACCTAACGATCTTGTCACAGAGCACCGCGAAAAAGCATTTAACCAGGAAGTTCACGCCTCCTTCCTTCCAATGACGCGAAAATAGTCTAGAGCTCGTTTCGAACCTGGATCTCCTGCTACTTAAGCAAGCACTCTAACCACTGTGCCACGACCGCACACGATTTGTCCGTCTAGGATCTGAGAGCCAATGGATATTAAAAGAGTGTTATCTGAAGGTAGAAAGACTGGAGAGAAAAAAGGGTTCTGATATTGCGAAGCTGATTATAGACCTTTTGGATCAAAGCTGAATTGATTTAAAGAACTATAGAGGCCAGGACTATGATTACGGGGCTAATATTTCAGGCTTATACAAAGGAGTGCAGGTCATCATTCTCAAGAAAAATCCTTAAGCTTTGTTCATGCCTCGCAGTGCGCATAATCTCAATCTAGCTGGTGTTCATTCTATAGAATCCTCTACTATAGTCAAGAACTATTTTGCCAACATCCAATTGTTGTATAACCTTTTTAGTAGTAGCCCCATATACATACATACATAGGAATGTTGATCTTGCTTATATTATGAGTTTACCTTTTTTAACACGCATTTTCTTTATACAAGCCTAAATTAAACGAAAATTAACTGGTTGCAGGTAGCGTAGTTAGTGTTAAGGAAGTGATGAGTGTGAGAGGGAAGTCAAGTTAGTAAGACATATTGAAGAATGTTGACAGATATTGCACCGCATACATTGTGTTAAGTAAACAAAGAATTGGTACTGTGGTTTATCCTCCACCGGCTAATTGCCATATAGAAGCCACATTACCAAGGACCGCAAAGACAAGTTCGGCTCCAAAAGGAGCGTCATAACCCGCTCTACGGACCAAGAGTAAAGTGATTTTAGGACGAACGAAGATATGTTAGAGTGAAAGATAGAAGTAGTCGACTTCTATCTTTCACTCTAACATATTCGCGAATTAATTTTTAATTAATACAAAACAACAGTTACAGAACATGCAGTAAACAAATAATTGGGAATATTTAATTGCGATATCATTCCTGAAATTACGTTATGTGAAAAAATTCACATTTAATATACATTTTTGCTTGTGGGTTCATAAAAACTTGTGAAGTATTATGCTTGTATTATTCACCAAAAAAAAAAAAAAAATCTAAATATGAGACGTAGTTAAAATTCGTCTTATATGTATATTTTTTTAACGTTAAGTTTTAATTTACATTTTTTAAAAGTTGCATTTTTATAAGTTTAAATAAAATAATTGAGACCTAAGTTTGCGATTGGAAACTTTATTTTTTTTGTGACAAGTTAGTAAAATTAAACGATGATAATTTTCATTTTTTCAAAAAAAAAATTTAGTTACGAATGTCTTGACAAACGCATTATTAAATACCGTAACTCATTAATTACAGTTTTTAACAAAATTGTTTTATTAACATTATTATTTAAGTATTTGATTGTTTATGTATTTGATTTTTGAAAACGCAATAACACGCTTTCTAAAACTCCTACTTTGAAAGCAAGCGCTCTAACCACTGCGCCACGGCCGCACTTTATCACATATATAAATTTTTTTACGTTACATTACGTCTTTTTTTTTTTTAAGTGTAACAAATTAAGACGTAACGTAACGTAAAGAAAATCTATGTTTGAGACGTATTTTAGTTACGTCTCAAATCTAGATTTAGTTACGTTACGTCTCAATTGGTTACACTTTTTAAAGTTAAAAAAAATAAAACATTTGAGACGTAACGTTGCGTATTGAGACTTTGTTTTTTTTTTGGTAAAAAGTAACCAATTGAGACGAAGCTATTTTACAATAATAATAAAATAAAAGGTAGTATTTAGCAATAAGGCAATGATAAACAAACACTTACTGAATCATCAAGTAATCAAAAAATTAGAGAATGTAACTTTGTTACCAATTGTAACCGATTGAGACGTAACGTAACTTTAAAATGTATATAAAATGTCAACGTTTATTATGATAAAATGTTACATTAAATACGTTAATTAACTTAGACAATTATTTGTATAGTTAACACATTCTAACATCTAAAAAAACATTTAATTAGAAAGATACCATAGTTACAATGTTACGTCTCATTAGGTCAAAATGTTATGTTACGTCTCGGTTACGTCAAAATAACGGACATTTTGCACGTAGCGTTACGTTACAGTGTTACGTAAAATGTTACGTCTCGGTTACGCAAAAATAACGGATATATTGCACGCAACGTAACGAATTTCGTTTTCGTTACATACGTAACGTAACTTTAAAATGTTATAGGGGTAAGATGTTAGCCTAACAAAATATCGTTTAAAAACAAAATTTTAAGTTTTATCTTTAAAAATAGCAGCTTTAAAAAAATCTTTAAAAAAATAGCAGCTTTACTAAAAGAAAAATCTGTTATATTTAGTCTCGCGTTTTATACATACATTGCATGCTAAAAGTTTGGAGAGTCTCTAAATATAGTCAACTAACTCTAAATTTATTGTTTTTAATCATAAAAGAATAATAAATAGTTATTACTCAGTTTCATTACTGGAACTCACTGCTTCTAATAATTCAGTAAAATCCAAAGCAATATTTTGCTATTAAATATTAGAGAGTTTAAGCATACACGCGTTATCTGCAGGCGGTGCACAGTGACTCAAAATAACAAAAAAATGGTAATAAACCCCTCATAACTTTTCTATAAATTAAGTGCCTTTTTTCAAATAATATTAAATTGCAATAACTTTTTATTTCAAAAGTAGAAATGATTTTTTAATAAAACTTTTATTTCCTATTTTATAGTAAAAAGAAGTGAAAAAGTTTGCTATTATTTTCAAAGAAATCTAAAAAATGTGAGATTTTTATTTAACTAAAATAGGGTACTTTTAATTTAAATAAAAGTGTATATTTATTTTGAAGATAATCTTTTGGCTCCATACAATTCAAATTTACTAAAAAGAAAAAAAATTCTAATTTTTTAATTTAAGTTTAAAGCCTTTTTTTAAAAAAAGGCAGCAAGTAATTGTATTTTTTTGGTTTATATATCAGCTAAAAAAATGTTCCACCGAGTTCCAAAAATATATATTTTTTTTTTCTAGTTAATAAACATTTCTACTTTTAAAATATAAAGGGATTACTGCGGTCTCCTGCGGTATTGGAAGTTATTAATGAAATATAAATGTTGTTAACACGTTCGCTGCCGAGCTATTTTATTTTTGCCGAGGCTGTTTTTCGCGGTTTCATTCTCATTGCCAAGGCTAGATATCAACATTTCAATAAATAAAATATTTTTAATCTAAAATAATTCTATGATATTTTTTATTCTGAATATAAGTGACAAAAAATAAGAACTACGAGTATACTCGTACTTTGGCAATGGAGAAGAAATTTTTTTCTTCAGTACCGAAGTACGAGTTTACTCGTAACACCGTAATGAGTATAATACATTGCGGTGACTACACCTTATCAAGATGTAATTGAGAACTTAAAAGTTGTAATTAACAAACGTAAGATATAATTTGGAACATGGAGGATATAATTAAGAAACGATAGATGTAATTTAGAAGATGAAAGTTGTAATTGAGAAACGTAAGATGTAATTTAGAACATGAAAGTTGTAAATAAGAAATCGTAAGATGTAATTGAGAAGATAAAAAGTTGTAATGGAGAAATGTTTATAATATAGATTATCAGAAAGAAGTTATTTGTATTTTTAATTTTGTAGCTTTAGTTTATCTTGTAATATTAGGTTTGATCTTTATTTGACCAAGGTGGCCATATGGGTTGGTTTTCAATAAATAATAATATATTATCAATAAAATAAAAAAGTGATGAATAAGGGATTTGCGGTTGGCGGTAACTCCATATCTTCCAAAGAAATTTAAATTTCCGCTAAGGACCCAATTGTATGCTGTCTTATATTTGACACCTAAAGTTTGCGCCAAAGTCGCAAAATGACGATTGGGTTGTCATTTCGCTCAGCACATACAACAACTTATTTGATGAAGATAAAACATAATGTTATCTTTCAACTTATTCGGTTGTATGTATTTCATGTCTACAAATTGGACAAGGTGATCTGGTTGTTCCAAAAGTGGATGTAAACAAATTTAGTGAAATAAATGCACGGATTCAATTTAATAACAGACTTTCTGTTCATAGTGTATTAAGAAATAACACAATGATCTTTCAATTCCATTACTTAATTACTGTATTGCTGGTGCGTACAAATGCTAAATTTGATACTATTAACTTATTAAAATGCACGTACAAGAAGATTTTTTATAATGAACTTTAAGCTTACATTGTGAATTTGCAATTACAAATAATGTATTCTCATTTCCATATTACGATTTCTTAATTAGAACTTTTGTTTTTCCAATTACATATTGCGATTTCTTAATTACATATTGTGACTTCTAAATTACATGTTGTATTTTTTAATTGCATCTTACTTTTCTTAATTACAACTTTCAAGTTCTCAATTACATCTTGAAAAGGAATAGTAATGTAGCTTATTTGATGCAATATTATTATAAAGAGTGTTTCAATTTTTTTGCACATGCACATGCACATTGGGAGTTATCATGAGTAAAAAAGGTAATTTATATTTTGTTTTCTTAATTCTAAATTGTTGTGTTTTTTAGACTAGAAGCTGATAACTACACTAATATATTTGATAAATACATTATACTGCATGTTATTAAAAATGTGAAAAAAATTTGATTTACACAACGTTTACAAAATGTTTTTTAACATATTAAAAAACATTTTAGCGTGCACTTCGAATTTTTTTACACAGTATACTAATTAATGTGTTTTATAGATAATTAATTTCTTTTTTATAAATAGATAATTTATAAATTTATCTATCTCATATTAGTTCAGCACAGATATTCCACAATTGGATTAGCACGTATGATTATGGAAGATTGTGAGGATAGTGAAGATGATGACATTGAAGATTTGGATTCATTTTTCGCTAATACTACTACGTCTTCGAGCTTGAGTGTATCAGAATCTGGTTCTGAAGATAATAACACTGAAGAAAGTGATGGCAATCAGTTGACAGACGTTTATCTAGCAGCCACTGCAGAAGATTTTTTAATGCCACCGAAAAGAGCTAGAACAACGGGTGGTCTTGCTTATCTACAAAATCAAAACAAAGCTCAACAGGTAGATCTTATAAGTAATATTTTGCGTGACAAAATAACTTCTGAAACAAATCCATCTAGAAATTCAAACCAATGGAAAGATGAGCCGAATATTGTAAAACAAATTCAATTTACTGCCGATCCTGGTTTGAAGATAAACATGGAGAGCAAGAAACCATTAGATTTCTTTAGACTTTTTGTTAGAGAAGAGCTTTTAAATAATATGGTAGTTGAAACTAATCGCTACACTACGCAAGAAATAAATAAGCAGCATCCCCTCAGAAGAAGCTCACGTTTTAAAGATTGGAAATCAATAAATTCAGAAGATATGCGGCAGTTTCTTGGAGTTCTCCTGCATATGGGGTGTGTCAAAATGCCACCTTTAGAACACTATTGGTCTAGGAACAGTCTCTATAGAGTTCCCTTATTTTCTAGAATAACGCCACGAAATAAATTCCAACTAATGTTACGGTTTTGGCATTTTATTAACAATGAAGATTCAGGTAGTGGATGCTTGTGTAAACTTATTGGACTTCTCTATCACTTAAATAATACAATGGATAACATCAACTGTCCTAAAAAAAAAATCAATCAATGAGTCAATGAAGCTTTGGAAGGGACGTCTTGTATTCAGGCAGTATGTGAAAAATAAAAGACATAATTATGGTATCAAGTTCTATGAGCCATGCGAATCAGATGGTATTGTACTAAAAGTAAAAATCTACTCTGGCGAGACAACTCTCGGTAAACATTTGTTGGGTCAAACGGGAGTTATTGTTTTAGATTTAATGGAAAAGTTTCTGGGAAAAGGTTATCACCTGTACACCGATAACTTTTTTGATTTCCTTTGAGTTAACAAAGCACATGATAAATCAAAAAACATACATTTGTGGTATTTTAAGAACTGACCGAAAGTCAAGTCCAAAAGAATGTACAAAAGCAAAACTGAAACAGGGAGATGTTATAAGCAGAAGCACTGAGGGTGTAGTGGTTGCTAAATGGAAAGACAAAAGAGACGTGCTAATGATTAGCAACTTGCATTCGTTGCAAATGATTGAAGTGACAAACAGGAGAGGAGAGAAGAAAATGAAACCCAATATTATTAACGATTACAATCAATGTATGTCAGTAGATAGGGCGGAACAAATGGTATCATATTATGATTCCCTAAGAAAGACAATTATATGGTATAAAAAAGTAGCACTTCATCTCTTTAATACTTTTTTGTTTAATGCTTCCTGTCTAAACAGCAAATATGGACTAGATAAAACAATTTCCTTGCTTAAGTTTAGAGAATTAATTATTACGTATTTATTTAGTGAACGTTTGAATGAAATTGTGCCTCGAATCACCAATAATAGCTTTCACTACTTGTCTTCAATACCACCAAATGAAAAGAAAAAATTCCCAACAAAACCATGTCGAGTCTGCTCTAAAATAAAACGTAAATAAACACGATATGAATGTGTTGTTTGTAAAAATAGACCTCAGTTATGTATTGGCGAATGTTTCAGAATGTATCATTCAAAAGAATAATTTTACACTTTAATTTTCATGAAATAAAATTAAAGCATTATCAATATTTTACTTTTATTTGTTTTAAGCTATTTCTGTCTTTATCCGCATTTAAATTAGGTTCCTTGGATTTTTAAAATAAAAACCTGAATGTAATATTTTCTGAAATCAAATGTGAAGCTAAAAAAAAAAAAAAAGTGAATAGACAAAGCCAGTCATGCACAAATATTATTTGAAATAAGTTAGTATAACTACGAGTTTACTTGTAGTTGGCAAACTCATGACGCCGGCTTACAACGAGTATTCTTGTAGTTGGAAAATATCAAAGTCCCGCTAATTACGAGTATACTCGTAGTTGGCAAATAAATGACGCCAACTTACTACGAGTATACTCGTAGTTGGCTGCGAACGTGTTAATATAATTTGCTTAACAGAACCATGGTACAGTTCGGATGACGTAAATTCTTTTACTAATTTTGAAATGCCGGGTTTTATTGAAATTTCATTGGCACGAAAAACAAATAAGCGTGGCGAAGGCTTTCTTATTTATGTTAAAAATAACTTACGATATTTTACCCGACATGACGTGAGCATCACTGATGCTGATAAAGAGGTTTTAACGATTGAAATTTTAACCAATAAAAAAAAAAAAGTTCTAAGTTGTTGTAAAAGTTCTAAGTTGTTTTAAATTCACCTTCAGGTGAATTTAAAAATTTTAATTCGTTTTTATGTAATGACCTTATTAAAAAAAGTAACCACGAAAATATATTTATCTACTTATTGGGTGATCTGAATTTATATTGTTTTCAATATCACGTCAATAATAAAATTAAAAGGTTTAATATTGGCATTTTTGAAAATGGTGCGATTCCTTTGATTAGCAAACCGACAAGAATTATTCAATCAAGTGCTTTTTTAATTGATAATATTTTAACCACTAATGTTTTCAACGAATCCTTAAAATAGGGCATAATTAAAAATGACATATCTGATCATTTTCCGATTTTCTTTTTTATAAATATAGATAATAAATTACTTCCTAATGAAAACGAGTTTTCAAAAAGCGCATTTTTACAAATGAAAACCTTGAATCTTTTAAAGAACAATTATCTTTAATTGATTGGAGCATTATTAACACCTCTGATAATACAAACTTAGCTTATAACTCCTTTTTTAAAACTTTCTATGATATTTACGACACTAATTTCCCTGAAGTTAATTTAAATCTCAAAGCTAAAAGTATTAAATTGCCTTGGATTACAAAGGGTTTGCGGAAGTCTTCAAAAAATAAACAAAAATTATACATTAATTACTTAAAATGTAAAACAAATGAAAATAAAGTTATATAAAAAAATTTCGCTAAACTTTTTGAAAGCCTCAAGAAATAACAAAAATAAAAATTATTTAAATTTACTAGATAAATATAAATTAAATTTTAAACGCACTTGGTTTATAATAAGAGAAATTACTAGCAGCAAAAAATGTACATCTCACTCTTTGCCAAACACGGTTAAACATAATAATGAATTTTTATCTGATAAAAGACAAATTACAGAAGACAAATTACGGAAAAAATTACGGAAGAATAAATATTTTGTGTCTGTAGGACCAAATCTTGCAAAAAGAATTGCTATAGCTAACAGTTTAATGAGTGATCTATGTTTCCTTCTAAACTCTTACTTGAACTCTTTTGAATTATCTTTTGAAAAGTTTGAAATTGGCTTTAAAATGTTAAAATCTAACAAAGCAGTTGGCTCTGATGGTATTAACGGCAACATTATTATAAGTTCATTTGATGTTTTAAAAGATATACTCTTTAAGATTTTTCAATATCAATTAAACAGGGAATTTTTCCACAAGCTCTAAAATTAGTACAAGTCATACCAATATTAAAAGGTGGTGACATTGAGAATATAAGTAACTATCGTACAATTTCACTACTTTCTGTATTCTCTAAAGTTTTAGAAAGAATTTTGTACAATAAAATTTATAATCATCTTACTATAAACAATTTATTATACAGCAATCAATTTGGATTCCAAAAAAACAATTTCACTGAACATGCCATTCAACAATTTACAAGAAATATATCTGACTCATTTGAAAATTCTCAATTTACTTTAGGTGTTTTCATTGACTTGGCAAAAGCTTTTGATACTATTGATCCCGAAACTCTTTTTAAAAAGTTGGCGTGGTACGGAATTACTGGAAATTTATTAATTTGACTAAAAAGTTACCTAAATAATCGAAAACAATTTGTTTATGCGGATGATAACGTATCATCTAATTTATTAAATATTTCATGTGGAGTTCCTCAAGGATCCATATTTGGACCCCTCCTATTTCTAATATATATTAATGATCTACCAAAAGCTTCTAACCTTATGACAATTATGTTCGCTGATGATTCTAACTTGCTTCTTTCTCATAACAACATTTTTACACTTTTTAGCAACATGAACATTGAACTAGTCAAAATTTCCAAATGGTTTAGGTTAAACAGACTATCATTAAATATTGATAAAACTAAATGGATTCTTTTTAATCCTTATGGTAAAAAGCACCAGCTGCCTAGCATCTTACCTTTTCTTTTTATCAATAACATAATTATTAAAAGAGTTCTAGTGACAAGATATTTAGGTGTATATATCGATGAAAATCTTACATGTAAAAGCCACATTGCTAACTTGTGCAATAAAATTTCAAAGAGTATAGGCACTTCATACAAAATAAGAAACATTCTTAATAAACATGCCTTAATTCAATTATATTATTCGCTAATTCATTGTCATATTAACTATGCAAACATTGCTTGGGGTAGCAATTATAAAAGTAAACTTAAACCTCTCTATCGGCAACAGAAGCATGTAGCACGCCTTATAAATTTCAAGGACCATTTTGCTCACACCAAACCTCTTTTATATGATATGAAAGCACTCAATATATATGAGTTAAATGTTTTTGACATTCTTTGTTTTATGTATAAATGCAAGACCCACCTAACACCCGATTCTTTTCGTAACTTGTATTTACAAAGAGATAGAAATAAATATATTTTAAGGAACGATAATTTAATTCGACAATCATTTTCTCAAACTAATTTTGAAAAATTTTTTATTTCATTTTGCGGAGCATTTTTATGGAATAGTATAGTTCTAAATACTATTAACAATTTTCCTCAAAAATGTAATTTTGATTCTTTTAAACAAAATCTTAAAACTCATTTTTCCAACTGAAAATATACTAATCTACTTTTAAATTTTTGAAAATCCCTTACCTATATTAGTATTTGTATATAATTAATGTATACTCTTTTTTATTTATTTTTTTGTTTGTTTTTTTATCAACAAGCAATTATTTAGCATGTTTACTTTATATATTTCTATTATTAAATTTAATTTTGTAATAAAAAAATTTTAATAAAAATAAATAAATAACAAGAATAAAAACATTGAAAAAAAAAAAAAAAAATGATAATAATAATAAAAAATATATATATACAAAAATATTAAAATATATATATAAGAAAAAAAGAAAATAAAAAAGAATGGATGCATGCTACATACCTATATCTGCCAATATATGTATGTAGGCTACGTTTGGAGATGAACCATCCTTTAGTAGTGGCTTGGCGTTTTTGTCTTCAGAAGCGTAAGTGTTAATTTATATATTTGGCAGTGGCTTGGCGTTTTTTATTGTCAGAAGCGCAAACGGAAATTTGGTAGTATGACTTAACACACAGCGATAACGATCGTATCTAGGCTATCTAGGTCCTTTTGCACAACCTTTTGAACAATCTAGAAATGTATTATATTCAGTCTGGAAATGAGATTATGTTGATTATATTCAGTGGTATATAGTGAATAATATATAGCGATAAATAAGATTCAGTGATTATTTTTGACATATTAAATTCAGTGTGCTCAAGTGATTTATCTAGAAAATTATGAACATTATTGTTCGGATGAGTCAGCTGTTTGGAAGACACAGTAATTTGATTGATGCAAGCCGTGAATACCATAACAAAAGGAAATAGCCCTTAAAAAAAAACTAAATTTTTCTAAATTTTTCAATAGCGGTTGTGACAAAACCTGATGGTCTTCTTTGAATATCCGCGTTCTTTATATTTATTTTTTATTCTTTATTTCTTAACAATATCTTGATTTGATAACTTTTCTTTTTTTATATTATTTGTATTTGTATCATAAATATTGTAATAAAGAACAAAAAAAAAAAAAAAATTTTGTAGGTCTTTTCAGATCCACCACCGAGTTGCTGCTATTTTTACTCATGAGTCTCCAATCTCTCATTGCATCGTTGATGACATCCGCACCCCTTGTAGAGGCTTGTACAAAGGTGTTAAGTTCACGATAATCAAGTACGGTCTCATCCTCTTTTTATTATCTTGAATGCTTCATTCATCGAAAAATTTATAATAGTAATTTAAAGTAATTTAACTTTTTCATAATGTCACTTAGATAAGAGAATGACATGGAAACCTGGTTAAACTGCACAAGTGCGGCGAAAGTTTTACATTAAAAAAACAAAAATTACAAAATGATAATTTAATAAATAATAATCTAAGAATTTATTTTTTACTAATGCGAATATATACATTTTTATGACAGCTCCTAAAGATGCTTCTGCATCGAAAGCCAATATGGAATCTGTAAGGAGAAGTATTGAATATTGTATTAAAGAGGAAGCAAAAATCACAAAAACGTTATTTAGCCTTAACAATAACACAATTGATATCCAAAAAATAACATCCGAATAGACGATTAACGATTTGCCATTCAACAATATAGAGAGTTTTCATGATTTTGATTACATATTGAAGAGTGATGCAGAATTGATGCAAAAACTAGTAAATAAGTATTGATTCAAAAACTGCTATAAATATTTGTTTTAAGTCTTTTACGATATATTGTATTATTGAATATTATTTTTATTATGATTGATGCTATATTTAACTATATAATATTTAGTATATATATATATATATATATATATATATATATATATATATATATATATATATATATATATATATATATATATATATATATATATATATATATATATATATATATATATACTTGACAAGTGCCATTTTGCAGCGGACAAAACAAGTGCAACTTTTTTGATTTGTTTCATTTTCTTAAGTCTGGTCCGTGTCAACGTCACGGAAGTTTTTTAATAATTAAAGAAAATATCTAGAAGTTTCCAGAAGCATGCAGAAGCATGCAGAAGCTTCCAGAAGTTTCCAGAAGAAGCATCTGGAAGCATCCATTAGCATCCAGAAATATCCAGAAACATTCAGAAACATCCAGACGCATCCAGAAGCTTCCAGAAGCATCGAAAAGAAGCATCTAGAATCTTCCAGAACAGGTTCACACAGGTTCATTTTACTATATAAGAGACATGTAAATCGACATGTAATTCAGTCAGTATATGGAAGTCAATCAGTCAGTATTATCAAGACAGTTTATCGAAGTGAGTTTTATCAAAGTGTTTTATCAAAGAACATCAATACAAGAAGTGAAATACAACAAGTGTTTCATTACATCAATACAGTCCACATCCAACCAAGACGTTGTGTCCCACAGAGCATTATTGTATCATCACAAGGTAAATGTAACACGGTAACCTTTGAGAAGCGTGATTATTTATTTTTATTATTTTTATGACTTCAAGTGCAAAAACAGCTCCCGACAGTCTTGGATTGGAACTAAGAAAGAAAATTATTAGCGATTACGTAAGTGGAATGTCACAAAAAAGTAATTGTGATAAATATTGCGTGAAAAAATGGACCGTATCAAGACTATGTTCCAAATATCGTTCTACGGTGAAGTTGGCAGCAAATAACAAAGGTCGAAGACCGCGTTCCATTACTTCTAGAGAGAATTCTATGATCGTCAGATCCGTCAAGAAGGATCCCTGGATATCATCAGTCGAGATACAAAAGTAATTAGAGCTGCCTGTATCGGACCGAACAATCAGACGACGTGTTGTTGAAGCCGGATTGTTTTCTCGACGCCCTGCAAAGAAACCGCTGATTTCACTAAAAAACCAGAAGAAAAGACTCCTGTTTGCTACATCTCATATTGACTGGAATGTGAAGAAATGGCAAACTGTCCTGTTCAGTGATGAATCGAAGTTCAACATCATTGGGAGCGATGGCATTTGCCGTGTACGTCGACCGGCCGGAAAACGCCTCGATTTAAGTTACTGCCATAAGACCGTGAAGCATGGTGGAGGCAATGTAATACTCTGGGGGTGTTTTTCTGCTAAGGGTCTAGGTCCAATACATCAAAACGATGGAATAATGGACCGTTTCATGTATAAAAATATCCTGAAAGATGTTACGTTACCTCATGCTGAATGGAATATGCCAATAAAATGGGTTTTTCAGCATAACAACAATCCGAAACACACTGCAAAAGTAGTCAAGCAGTGGTTTCAAGACAACCGCCTCAATCTCTGGATCTCAATCCTATCGAGAACCTGTGGGAGATCGTCAACCGCAGAATTAATCGTGAAGGTGTTCGTAATAAGGATCAACTGTTTGAACAAATCCAAAAGGCCTGGGCAGCGATTCCACAAAGTTTCATTGATCACCTGATCAAATCTATGCCTCGAAGATGCAAGGCTGTGATCGACAACAAAGGATTCGCCACGAAATATTGATAGCGAAATATAGCTTGGTCAACATTTTGTCGAGTTGCACTTGTTTTGTCCAGAAGGAAATCAACTTTTTTTAAATACTTTTGAATAATTTATTAATTTTCGCGTACAAATAATGAACTTTGTGATGAATAAAACTTGAAGAACTTTGTCTCTAAACAGTCACATAGTTATTTCTCTAAATTGAAAAAATGCAGCACTTTTATATAAAGAAATCAAATTAGCATTATTTGGTTGCACTCGTTTTGTCCGATACTATATACAAAAAACGGTAAAATTATTCCAGAAAAAAAATTTAAAAATAAAAATTGTAACTGTTCGAAGAAACGTGTACAACGTATTAATGAAGCAGAACGTAAAATAACTTTTCAGCAATTTTGGAAAATGAGGGACTTTGATAAACAAAACTTTTTTTTTTATGAAAGTGTTCATAGTTATCCTGTAAAAAGAATAAGGCCCAGAAATTATGCGGGAACTTTGAGGACTAATATGTATAAATTTCACTTGAGCACTCCTCGTGAAAACATTTTAGTATGTAAGAAATTTTTTATAAATACTTTTAATATATCTATGGGAACGGATTGATCGCATCTTAAAACCAAAAGATATTCCAAAAGAAATGCGTGGGAGAATGGATGGTTCCTGCAGGAGAACTCGCTATAAAATTTGTTAGAGAACACATAAAAAGTCTTACGGCTTTTGAGAGTCCTCGATCCAAAAAATCCAGAACGAAAGTACTTGAATCCTGATTGAACATAAACAAAATGTTTAATTTATACTTAGAAAAATGTGCGGAAATTAATGAAGTTGCAGTTAATGAATCATATATTTCCATCAACCACGCAAAGACACGTGTAAAAAATGTGATTTTTTTAACATGAAAATTCAGACAACAAACAGTGACGAAGAAAAGGCGACTCTTGTATAAAGACATGATGTTCACTTAAAAAATGCCGAATTAGCAAAAAAAAGCTTTACATATTTTATTCCAGCAACAAAAAATCCAGAAAGGTATTTTGCCTTTTCTTTCAATTTACAAAAAGCCTTACCATATCCAAAATTATCCGTTTCGATTGCATATTATAATCGGAATATGTATGTTTTAAACGAGGGATTCCATAATTTTTACGACGGTAAAGTTTTTATGTGTGTGGGACAAAATTACTGCTTCTAGGGGATCGCAGGAAATTGCATCTTGTTGCCTGAGACATTTACAAAATGTAACGACCCAAAACCATGTTATAGCTTAAAGTGATATTTGCACTGGGCAAAATCGAAATATTCAAATGGCATTAATGTGGTTAAGAGTTGTCCCTCCTCGGAAAATAACATTGAAATCATCGACCGTAAATTTTTGCTTTCTGGGCATTCGTCTTTACCAAACGATGCAGATTTTGAAGTTATAGAAATGGCATTACGAAAAAAGAACTTCTTGTTCACTTTTAAGGATTAATATGAGATTTTAAAACAATGTCGACGAAATAATAAGTTTAATTTGTACAAAATGAAACGTGAGAATTTTATTTCAACAAAATATCTAGAAAATGCAATTCAAAAGAGGAAAAAAAAACACTGAAGGAGAAAAGGTAAACTGGCTGAAAATATGTTGGCTGAGGTTTTGTAAAAGTGCACCATATACTATTTTATATAAAACATCGATGGAGGATACGGAATTTAAGACTTTAGACTTATCACCAACCTATCGAGGGAAACCACCAAAATTTGAAAGAATCGCGCTAAAGTCTTTGTATATAAATGCCAGACCCATTACACACGAAAAATATAAGGATATGATGCAGTTATTGCCTTATATACCTTTTGCGCATAATAAATATTTCAAAACACTTCCACATAATGAGCCTACATGAAAACCAGTAACTAATGCTTAAGCTCGTTTAACGTTGAGAATTAAAAAGACACTATTTTATTTCTTGTTATTATTTTTTTTATAAAGAAAAAAAGATCAAAACAATGTATTTCAAGTGAAAATTAATTTTTGATTATTGAAATTTTTTGATTTTTACAATTCAATAATTATGAAAGTGGTGTATGTCCATTTACGAAACTGAAAGAATATTTTAGTTAAATTCACATGCAAGTTATTTATGTAATCAAATTACACATTTCTAAATTCGAAGAGACATTGCCAAACTTAGTACAATTTATTCATATTTTTTAATCGCCTAAAATGTTAACCTTTATATATCTCGAAAGCAGAAAAAATGGACTTTACATCACCTTCAAAATAAACGGTCCATTTATATATATATATATATATATATATATATATATATATATATATATATATATATATATATATATATATATATATATATATATATATATATATATATATATATATATATATATATATATATATATGTATATATATATATATATATATATATATATATATATATATATATATATATATACATATATATATATATGTATATATAGGGTGGCCCTTATTTTTAAACTTTCAAATTGTTTAGCTCCTAACCCCATTTCTTGTTCATGAAAATAATGATCTGTACAAAATTTTAGCGTAGTCGGACAACTGTAAGTCGACCCACATTGTCCATAAAGTTTCGAAATTTTTGCCCTGAGAGTCATTTTTGAGGTGAAAAGTTTAAAAACTGTTTTCAAAACTGTTTGTGCTGCTCATGTAAAGTGACTTTTAGATTTTCTTCTTTTTAGACAGTAAAATGGCATCAAGTTTGTCTGGGAGTTCGTCACAGAAGTTAAGAAAAGATTTTCATGTCTGTCTTGTTGGCTACATTTCAAATCAAATTGTCGGAGCCAAATTGCCTCCGAACCGGCAAGTTTTACGCGTTTTCTTCTACAATGTAAGAGTTGTAAAGCTTACAACAAAGGAAAGTGCAATACTGGTAATTCAAGAAGTTTCATTTTTTGGCAAAAAGCACGAATTCCTACTAAAGAAACTGACCACTGTGTTGAGAAGTTACTGAAACTATATGATGAATGGAAAGGCTTACAAAAGAATTTGACGAGAGGTGCAGGCAAAGACAAAGAGAAAAGAGATATCTTTGTAGACAATATGGATGATCTGTATGACATAGCTCATTCATAACTTTTGGTTCTGATGAAAAATGAAAAGGATAAGAATTTCTTAATCCTCCAGCGCCAAAAAGGACGACCAGGGTCTATGCTTGGTGTGGTTTACAAGCTAAAACACAAGAAAGAAAGGGCACTGAAGCGCACTGCAATGGAAACTGCCAGGAGAAAAAGGACTTATGAAGAAATGGAGCAACATTTTGGTACTCATGAGCTTTCTACATCAAAAACTGATTATTCAGCATCAAGCAGTGAAGACATTTATAGTTGTGACGACAGTTAAAGTTCACCTGCCATCGTTCGGCAAATATCAACAGCAGAAGCAGCAGCAAAAGTTCCAACAACACGATGGTACATCGCCATTTTTCACTCCCCGTCTCGCAGAAGTTTTTGATAGGTGCAAAATTACTGACAGAAATTGGGTTTACATATTAATGGCTGCTGCAGAAGCTTTCGGATGTGACACTGAAAACCTGGTGATAAATCGCATTTCTTTTCAACGCCTTAGAAAAAAATTTAGATAAGCAAGACACTCAGAAATTCAGCAAAACTTTAAAATAAATGATTGCCAAGAATTAGTGCTATACTGGGATGGAAAGTTGCTCCCAGCACTCACTGTCGGGTTTAATTGACAAAATTCAAGCAATTTGCTGTGATACGACAGCAAGCAACACAGGTCGAGTAAATAATGCCTGTAAAAACCTAGAAAAATTTTTCAATCGTGACCTATTGTACCTCCCTTGCCGTTACCACATTTTTGAGTTAGTTTTGAGGAGCTGTTTCGAGTCACTGATGGGTGCAACTTCTTCTCCGGACATGGCGCTTTTCAAAATATTTAGAGAAGCCTAGACGAAACTCGACAAGAAAGTTTATATAACTGGTAGTAATGAAGTGCCTGATGATGTTCGCTCTACCATTCTTGGATTTGTTGAACACTACCTTTCTACACAAAAACAGCAGAGAGATGATTATCGAGAATTGTTGGAGTTAATAATGATCTTTCTTGGTGGCATTGCGAAGAACAGAATATCGTTTCGTATACCAGGAGCTGTAAGTCATGCTAGATGGATGGCAGAGGCAAATTATGCATTCAAGATATACCTATTTCAAAATCAATTTCAGTTATACGGAGAAGAACTCTTTAAGAAGAATATGTATGTTCCTTGCTAGAGCGTACGTTCAAGCCTGGTTTCTATTATCAGAAGCAATTACAGCACCATATCATGATTTCCTATTCATTTGCCAACTGATTAATTATCGAGACATAGATCCACAAGTCAGTAAGGCTGCTGCAAAGAAATTTTCCAACCACCTCTAGTACTTAGTTCCCGAAACTGTTGCTCTCGCCTTATTTAATGACAATGTTCCACCAGCAGTTAAGACAAATATGGCTCAAGTTTTGCTCGACAAAGATGAAGAAGCAGAGGAAGAAAAATATCAAGTCAAGAGATACATTCTTCCCGAAAAAGACTTTTCTTCCTTTCCAAACATCGAGTTTCCATCTTTGTTAACTCCTGGTACAAAAATATACTTCAACAGATTTTCTCTCAGCACCGATTGTCTAAACAAAGACCCTTCAGTATGGAAGGATGATCCTGGTTACAAAAGTGGAATTGTAACACTTAAAAAAATAGTGGTTGTGAATGATGTTGCAGAAAGAGGAGTCAAACTCATTCAGGATTATAATAACATACTCACCAAAGATGAAACTGAGAAACAATTTGTTTTACAGATCGTTGCCGGAGACCGCAAAAAGTATCCAACTGCTACTAAATCCTGTCTTATGAAACAGTAATGTTCAAGGTTCATTGGTTTACATTATGTTTTGATTCTATGGACGTTATTGTTGTACATGAAAATCCTTTTGCCTTATAGCTTTTTGGTGTAGTAAATAAGAACATGGTCAATATAGACAAGAGTATGTCGCTAAAAAGGCATTTGAGGGTCGCCTTGCAGTTGCCCGATTGAGCTGAAATTTGCACAGTTCCTTATTTGGTTGATTGGAACATGATCAGGGGTTGGGAGGTGCAATATTTTCACTCTCGAAAATTTCAATACAGCTAAGGGCCACCCTAATATATATATATATATATATATATATATATATATATATATATATATATATATATATATATATATATATATATATATATATATATATATATTAGGGTGACAAATAAATTTATTGAAAAAATTTTTTTTTTTTATGCTTTCAACCTTTTATTTGATTCCATTTAATGAAAAAATGATACTGGGAAATTTTGGACACAATTTGTTAAGGTTTAGGGGTTGCTCAATCCAATATTTTATTTTTACAAAGCTGCTCGAACCCACATTTTTCATATTTTATCATTTACCTTTTCTATTTTACTAATTAAGTTGACAATGCTATCAATATTTTATTATTTGTTAATCTAATGAGTCATGCATAATACACATTGTTTTTTTTAGAAAATTAAAAAGTAAAAATAAAATAAGTTGGCTGGTATTTAAAACACTCATTGTAATATTTCATCTCCAGTTAAGTTACTGCATCAGTATTTCACTACTGCTAAAACTATTGCATTATCCTGTAAATACAAAATACATTTTTAAAACACATTATTAGAGAGATATTTTCAAATTTGATTTATTGTAAATGGAGACAAGAAGTCAAAATGAACTATGGTATATTGGTCAAGCTACATCTGTGATCACAGGGCACAAGTTGCCATCTAAAAGACAAGTTTTAAAATCTTATTTTTTCTTCAAAAATAACAACAATGTAAAAGAAAGTGCAGGCCTTGTGACAGATCAGGTTCTAGACTTTTGGCAAAGAGCTAGAATTCCAACAAAACAACGTTATCATGTTATAACACATGTTGAAAAACTTGTTGAGAAATACAGAAAGCTGAAAAAGAATAAAGGCAGAAAAACAGAAACTCAGCAAAGAAATGTGGAAATTTTTTCTCAAGAAATTGAAGAACTATTTGATATTGCTCATGAAGATGCTTTAAAATTAATGACAATAGAAGAAGACAAGACCTTTCTTACACTACAAAGAGAAGGAAGAAAAGGCTATATGAGTTCAGTTGATTGTGAATTATTCAAAGACGAACAGCGTATTTTAAACAGAAAAAAAGCAAATGAAGAAAGAGAAACAAAAGAGTTAAAAAGAAAAAAAGAAGGAACGTGTTCAACAGTCACAGACCTAGTTTTGACAGAATCAGACTCCTTTCAGGGTACAGATAATGAAGTAGATGACTTTATTCCATCATCAGCAAAGAAACTGAAAAAGAGTGAAAAAACAGAAAAAAAGAAAGTGATTACTCCAGCATTTTGTTTAGCTCTTGATTGTTTGAAAATTCTCAATCGTTCTGGTTCCTTGGTTTTGTCTACAGTTTGTCAAGGGTTAGGTGCCAATATTGAACATTTATCTACATCATATGAATCTCTTCGATGTGCACGTATTAAAAACCGTAAAGAAGTTGCAAAAAGAATTATTTTAGAGTTCAAACCACAGATTCCATTAACTGTACATTGGGATGGAAAATTGTTATCCGATTTGACAAGCAGAAATGAAGTGGATCGACTGCCCATACTAATGACAGGATATGATGTAGAAAAACTGTTGTCAGTCCCAAAACTGGATAGAGGCACTAGTGAACAAATAAGTTTTGCAACAGAACAAGCTTTAAAAGATTGAAACATTTCATATGACAGAATTGTGGCGCTCTGTTTTGATTTCAAAACAGAGCGCCACTTTAAGCAACACAGGTATACATTCAGGTGCTTGTACCTTGCTGGAAAAATTAATTGGAAAGTCTTTATTATACACAGCCTGTCGACACCATATTCATGAAGTGATTTTATCCTATGTTTACAAAACTTGTTTTGGAACATTTTCTGGTCCAGAGGTTAAGTTGTTTCAACAATTTCGTGATCAGTGGAGTAAACTTAATTCTAAATCATGGCTCTTAACTGATGCAGATCTCAAAGTATATGGCTCACTTGTACCATCAGCTATAGAATTTGCTGTAATTATGATGCAAGGATCAAAACAACCTCGCAACGATTACAATGAGTTTCTGCAACTAGCAATAATTTTTTTAGGAAAAACTCCTCCAGGCCAAAAGGGAACAACTTTTCGTTCTCCTGGTGCTATGCACCAAGCACGATGGATGGCAAAAGCACTGTACTCTATTAAAATCTACTTATTTCGACATAAGTTTTATTTAACAAAAAATGAAGAGAAAAATCTTCTACGATTTTCGATTTCTTCAATATTGATTTACATGGAACATTGGTTTCGGGCTCCCATTTCTTCATCTGCTCCTCACAATGACCTGACACTGATTAGAAAATTGAATAAATTCAAAATATTTGACAAAGAAGTAGCTGAATCTGCCATAAAAGCCATTGCAGGATATTTATGGTATTTAACTGAAGACCTTGTGAGTCTCTATTTTTTCAGTAATGATGTTGATAACCAAACTAAAGAAAAAATGTTGATTGCGCTTGAAAAGCCAACCAATAAAACCCAGATAAAAAGGATTAAAGGCAAAGGATTAATGGATAAAATTGTAAGCATGAACTTAGATGACTTTGTAACAAATAGATCAAAATATCTATTTGAATTGCTTGGAATAAATTGGGCATTTATGAAGGAACATTGCCCAGACAAGTGGAATACGATAACAGAATACCAGGATGCACATAAAATTGTTAATTCTATGAAAGTTGTGAATGGCACAGCTGAACGAGCAGTGAAACTGGTTTCAGATTACACAAAAATCTTGACAAAAGATGAAACTCAATTGCAATATATTTTACAAATTGTGGAAGAACATCGACGTCAAGTTCTAGATATGCAAAAGTCTACAATTGTTAACGCATTAATAAAAACTTGAATAAAATAATTAAAACTTTGTAGTAATGAAAAAGATAAAAAAGTATACTCATTTTTACTTTACGTTGACCCTTAAATCTGATAATATCATGCTCATTGAGCAACCTCTAGATATGAAAATATCTTAGTAATATTTTGCGCAGTGTATTTTTTAGTTAAAAGGAACACAATAAAGGGTTGAGAGTTCAATTTCGAGCACTTTGATTTTTTTTGTCGCCCTAATATATATATATATATATATATATATATATATATATATATATATATATATATATATATATATATATATATATATACATACATATATACATACATACATACATATATATATATATATATATATATATATATATATATATATATATATATATATATATATATATATATATATATATGCCGTACATTATACTTTATATATATATATATATATATATATATATATATGTATATATATATATATTTATATATATATATATATATATATATATATATATATATATATATATATATATATATATATATATATATATATATATATATATATATATATATATATATACATATGTATATTATAATACATTATATATAATATATATGATTATGTTATGAATTCATTATATTATATGATGACTGTGTATTAAGGCGATTTACAAATTATTCGAATTCTTTTATTTGAAATTAGCATGATTTTAGCGTATTATTTCTAAACGAGAACTTTAAACGTTATAATTTTTTTGCATTTGGTTTTTTTGATATTTAAATATACCTTTTTTTATATACATACTTTTCAAAACCTTTTTACTACCCGTGGTAGTGAATCTAAAGAACACTATTTTAAGAGTCTATAAATTATTTGTGTTAATCACAAAACATCAAAACCACATCACAATCACAATCACAAAACATAAACCATCAACCAGTTGGGTTAACCACAAAAATACAGACACAAAGTAGTGTTGAATATTTTCTCGATGACATATATATCTCGAGAAATAAAGAATGTTCTTCTTTTCGAGAATTCTCAAGAAAATAAAGTATGACATATTTTAGCAAAAATATGTCGTTTTATAAAAAAAAGTTAAATAATAGGTGCATACTATGATGGCATACTTAACTTTGAAGCTTCATTATTCAGTACTCTGAAGACCAAGAATAAAGATTTTGATATGGATACATTCCTTGTTACGTGTAGAACAATAACAACCCTCAGAGTTTTCATGAGTTTTGTTTCTTTATTAGTTATTATTATTTAAAAAAAAAGCACAAGCATACCATTATAGGCAACTACTGCTCCTATGATGGCATAGGGGAGAATGGGACTGGTTAGCATCAAGGATAACTTGACGATTTCATTTAACCTTAGACTCTTCCCTCAGAAATACCAGAAATTACGCGTAATCATCCTAATTTACCATTTCGTGCAACACAGCAGCAGTGTAGAATTTTGATCATGCGCATAAGGAATATTGCGTTTTGTGTAATTTTTGAACCAAAAAATTTTTATTAAAGTAAATATTCTTTTTTACTTCACAAATAAGTTGTTTGTATGAAAAAAAAAAGTTTTTCCCTACTCATCAATATAGCAACACACCTAACTCGTCAGTATGCCATCATAGGAAGAAGTCATCATTTTCATTTAAACAAGCTGTGTCTGCCTAGTTCAAAAGATAAAATTGAAATAAGTATTCCACTAAATGCACAAAACTTGGATATATATAATGCATGAAAATTTCATTTCTGTGCAGTTAATAATAAAATTGCAATCTTAAATATATAACATACTTTGCTTAATGCTGAGAAAACAAACTATATACTATTTCATAAAAAACACAAGAGAAAAATCTTCCTCTCAAGTTGCCTAACCTATTACTAAATGAACTAATTTAAAAGCAATCTAATATAAGATTCTTAGGAATCATTGTTGATGAAAATTTATCCTGGCTTACTCATATAATTATCCATCCAGTCAAAAGCCACCAAAATCATAGGTTTGACGTATCGAGTTCGCTCTTACGTCAATACACAAAGTCTTAAGTTAATCTACTTTGGGCTAATACATAGCTTCATCAGCAACGTCTTTACCGCCATCAGAAACATGCAATGCGAATAATATATTTTTTAAATCGTTTTTCAAATACAAAACCTTTATTCAAAGATATGAATGTATTAAACGTTTATGAACTTAACTTGTATAATACTTAATGTTTTACGTTTACGTTTTACGTTTTTTTGTATGAACAACCCTTTATTACATCTTTTTAAAGGTCTATTTAACTTTAAAGTAAGAATAAATAAAGTTTGCGAAATGAAAATTATTTAAAAGAACCCTTTTGTCAAACAAAGCTTAATCAATTTTGTATAGATTATCGAGCACCTTATCTCTGGAATAAAATTGTCCAGCCTAATTTAGATTTATCTATCTCTTTTTTTGTTTTTAAAAACAAGGTAAAGAATATTATTCTTTCAACGGATAATATATTGAAATATTTTTGAGATATTATTTTAACCATTTATTATTTCAAATGTTTTGGATTTTTATTTTGTTAAAACTACCTGTATTATTTTATATTATATTTATATTGTAATTTTTATATGGTTCTGGCGATTAGATCGATATGACTTTTTTAATATTCCAAGTATGGAATATTATACCATCCGTCCTTGTATGGAATACTTTTGCTATATCTGGGGCGGATCTTCTAATGATGCCCTTTCTCTTTTAGACAAGGTGCGAAAACGCATGTTAAACATAGTTGGACCTGCTCTTGCAGCCAACCTCCAACCATTATCACATCGCCATAATGTTGCTTCTCTTTCTCTTTTCTACAAATATTATAATGGGCACTGCTCTAAAGAGCTAGCGTCTCTTGTGCCATCTACTAAAATTTACTCTCGTGTTACTCGTCATTCAATTAAGTCTCATCCTTTTTCTGTGACTGACTGATCCTAAGTGCTCCAAAAATGCTTATTCGTCTAGTTTTTTTCCTCGAACATCAGTTCTTTGGAATTCGCTTCCTTCATCTTGCTTTCCTGTTTCATAATTTGCAATCCTTTAAGGCGTCCGTCAATCGTTATCTTGCTATTAAATCTCCATCTTTTCTCTTCCAGTAACTTCCAACTCTAATTTGTGGTTGCTTGCAGCCTTGTTGGAAGCAAAGATGTTTAAAAAAAATGTATATATTTTACGAAATTTTATTACGTATAACAATATTTTATTGAAACTTTGTTAAAGTGGCTCTATAAAAAGAATGCGGAGACGTACTGTATCCTCATCTTCTTTGAGCTCCTATCTGTTTTACTTTTTTTTTTATGAAGTACAAAGTTGTAAAACTATAATGTCTTATTAAAACAGAATATATATATATATATATATATATATATATATATATATTATATATATATATATATATATATATATATATATATATATATATATATATATATATATATATACATATATATATAAAGGGATTAAAAATCCTACAGCACAACACAAAATCAATTTTTTTGATTATGAAAGCAATATTTGTGCATAACGGACGTATTTTTACTAAAACTAATGTAAGCTCAGTATAGACATTGTAGGTCTTATAACTTTTTTGCCATAACCAATATTTATGAAAATATGACCGGTATGCCATCATAGGCGTCTTTCCCCTACAAAGTGTATTAAAACTTGGAAAACATATAAGACAAGAAATTAAATTAAAAACCCACCAGGGCCGACTACTAGGGTTTTGAATTGGAAAGGCATAATCGTCAATTTCTAAAAAAAGAATAAAAACTGAAATATAATAACCATTAACAAAATAACACATGAAATATAAACTTACAAGCAAGTATTTATATAGAAGTAAGAAAAACTAAGTACATAGTTTTAAAATTCAAAATGATTATAAAAATTATATTTATTAAAATTAATAAATTTAGTAAATGTGAAATTATTTTGCGGTTTTAATGGGAATTTTAGCAAACTTAGCACATTCAACTTTTCGCTCGATAACTTCCTTTTTTTGTAACAAAATCACTAACAATGAAAAAGTTTCGTTTGTTTTGCGTTGATATAGGTAAAACCATTAAATTAGGGTTATAACTCCTCTCCCTCCTTCCACCCTTGTAAGAACCTGTATACAGAGTGTTGACTTTTTGGTAAATTTTTGGTTTCTCTAGTTTCCTGTATAAAAACAGATGAACTTTGGTTTGAAAGTAACTGAGATGTTATTGGTTTTATTTAATTTTTGAAAAAGGTCACCCACTATGATCCTTGAATACACACTGGCTCCCATACATCAGTGAGTTTTTTTTTCTTCAAAAGTGTATTAACCTGGGTCTCAAAAGAACCAGAATTTTATAGTGATTTCAAAATTCATAATCTTTTCTACTAAAACCTTAAAAAGAAAATTTTGCAAACAAAATGTCATAAAAAATAACCTTTTCAATTTTTAGTTGAAAACTGTTTTTTTTTTGCATATAGAATTTTAGAAATTTATTTTTATTTAAAACCATTATTATTTCTGAAAATATCTATGAAATTCTGGTTCTTTTGAGACCCAGGTTGATGTACTTTTGAAGAAAAATTTTTTTTCTGATATTTGGGAGTCAATGTGTAATCAAGGTTCATGGTGGGTGACCTTTTTCAAAAATTTAATAAAACCAATGACTTTTTAGTTACTTTCAAACCAAAGTTCATCTGTTCTTATACGGGAAACTGGAGATATCAAAAAGTCAACATCCTACTGTATACTCTCAGATTGTACAAATCCTTAGAATTTACATATAAATGAACATTCATAAAATTTTGATTTTAAAGACTGGTTTATTTATCAATAGACACTCTAAACTTTTTTTTTTCTTATTTTAAATTCTAAATATTTTTTACAAGCTCTCCTCTTTCTTAACATATTGAAAGTTCGTCATTAAATGTCGCACTTGACGGAATTTTGTGATAACTTGAATCTTTTTGCATTCATACTATATCGTATAAATTTACTTTTAGCTATCTGGTTAAAAAGAATCTATCTACAGCTGCCATTTTAAATATTAAGTTCTCCAGAGTTGCCCGTTTAAAGAGTACTAAAATTGTTTGACTATTAGTACAACACAAACGCCGTTTTACTTGTTGGCTAGATGTCAATGGGGATGATCTGGAACAGGTGTTTTTGACTTCGGCTTCTTTTTTTTGGAACTTGTGGACACCTTTCTGATACCGGAGTAAACCAGTAGTTGACGAATTTTCGCATAATAGTTATTTACTGCTAATGTTGCGTATAGCACAACCTGGATCACGTTCTTGTTTTTGTCATTTCTGTTGATAAAAAACTAAATATATATAAACTAAGTACTGAAATGGTAAGAAAAATTCTACGGAAAATCTTTTAATGGGAATAAGCAGAACTGCTGAACATAAATAAAACAAAACATATTTACTGATACTTATTATTGTTACACCTTTTTAAGATGTAAAGGTTGGGCTAAATAAAACTGACACTTTTCAAGATGTAAAGGTTGGGCTAAATAAAACTGACACTTTTTATATCTTGAATTCAAAAAAAGATTGGAATCAAAAAGATTGGAATGAGCTATACATTTTTTTTTAATTTTTTTTTTTATTGAACCCCTTTTAAGTCTTGAACAAAAATAAAGAAAATTTTTCTAATTTTTCTCTAGATTGGAGTCATAAGATTTTACACTAGGTGAGATCCATACTTTGTGGTGGTTTTATCTCGTTCTTCTTAAAGTCAGTACTTGAATTTGCTTGCTTAAACTTCTTACGTAATTTGGCTCTAACAATTGCCTAATATTGCTCAATTGGACGAAGTTCAGGACAATTTGTAGGATTGTGTGTCCAAGGTATGAAATTGATGCTATTAACATTGTAGAAGTTTAACGTTGACATGAAGTAATGATAAAACGCTAGGTCAGGCCAAAAGTTTGCATTACTTTCGTGGACGTTCCACATTGGCAATAAGGGTTTTTTAGGGTTGTTTTTTTTTTATAAATTTCACTATTTATTGTGGAATTAGTGACATAACTTTGTGTTTTCAATCCACATTGACTGATGAATTGCTAAACCAAAATTTTTTTGGCGGAATTTTTTTAAATTTATTGTTTTAAATTCTTTACCTTTTACTTTACTTTTTTCCATGAGACATTAAAATGATGACCTGGAATTGTTTATGAGACATTAAAATGATGTCCTGGAATTGTTTATGAGACATATTAAAATGATGTCCTGGAATTGTTTATGAGACATATTAAAATGATGACCTGGAATTGTTTATGAGACATATTAAAATGATGTCCTGGAATTGTTTATGAGACATATTAAAATGATGTCCTGGAATTGTTTATGAGACATATTAAAATGATGTCCTGGAATTGTTTATGAGACATATTAAAATGATGACCTGGAATTGTTTATGAGACATATTAAAATGATGTCCTGGAATTGTTTATGAGACATATTAAAATGATGTCCTGGAATTGTTTATGAGACATATTAAAATGATGACCTGGAATTGTTTATGAGACATATTAAAATGATGTCCTGGAATTGTTTATGAGACATATTAAAATGATGTCCTGGAATTGTTTATGAGACATATTAAAATGATGTCCTGGAATTGTTAATGAGACATATTAAAATGATGTCCTGGAATTGTTTATGAGACATATTAAAATGATGTCCTGGAATTGTTTATGAGACATATTAAAATGATGTCCTGGAATTGTTTATGAGACATATTAAAATGATGTCCTGGAATTGTTTATGAGACATATTAAAATGATGTCCTGGAATTGTTTATGAGACATATTAAAATGATGTCCTGGAATTGTTTATGAGACATATTAAAATGATGTCCTGGAATTGTTTATGAGACATATTAAAATGATGTCCTGGAATTGTTTATGAGACATATTAAAATGATGACCTGGAATTGTTTATGAGACATATTAAAATGATGTCCTGGAATTGTTTATGAGACATATTAAAATGATGACCTGGAATTGTTTATGAGACATATTAAAATGATGACCTGGAATTGTTTATGAGACATATTAAAATGATGTCCTGGAATTGTTTATGAGACATATTAAAATGATGTCCTGGAATTGTTTATGAGACATTAAAATGATGACCTGGAATTGTTTATGAGACATATTAAAATGATGTCCTGGAATTGTTTATGAGACATATTAAAATGATGTCCTGGAATTGTTTATGAGACATATTAAAATGATGACCTGGAATTGTTTATGAGACATATTAAAATGATGTCCTGGAATTGTTTATGAGACATATTAAAATGATGTCCTGGAATTGTTTATGAGACATATTAAAATGATGTCCTGGAATTGTTTATGAGACATATTAAAATGATGTCCTGGAATTGTTTATGAGACATATTAAAATGATGTCCTGGAATTGTTTATGAGACATATTAAAATGATGTCCTGGAATTGTTTATGAGACATATTAAAATGATGTCCTGGAATTGTTTATGAGACATATTAAAATGATGTCCTGGAATTGTTTATGAGACATATTAAAATGATGTCCTGGAATTGTTTATGAGACATATTAAAATGATGTCCTGGAATTGTTTATGAGACATATTAAAATGATGTCCTGGAATTGTTTATGAGACATATTAAAATGATGTCCTGGAATTGTTTATGAGACATATTAAAATGATGTCCTGGAATTGTTTATGAGACATATTAAAATGATGTCCTGGAATTGTTTATGAGACATATTAAAATGATGTCCTGGAATTGTTTATGAGACATATTAAAATGATGTCCTGGAATTGTTTATGAGACATATTAAAATGATGTCCTGGAATTGTTTATGAGACATATTAAAATGATGTCCTGTAATTGTTTTGAAATTTAGTTTCACATAAATTTTATCATCCATAATTGTTCAGTTATTTTTCCTACACAACAATTTGTATAAATTTCCTGACAACTTCTTGTCGCTAAACTTTTTTCAGAATTGCAATCTGGAGCTTTAAACAACTTGAAGGAGTTCATTTTATGCTTTTTCTTGATAGTCCGGACCATTTGTCTGCTAGTTTTGCATTATAGTGCCAAATTTCGCTCAGAAATGTAAGAATTAGCCCTTTTTTTTGCTAAAACATTTGTCTTTTACTAATTTTCATTGTACTAATGTCTTTCTACTTATTGTATTAAGCGTCAAATACTTATATTATTTTAGAACATTTAACAGCTTTTACAATCCAGTGGCGGATACAGCATATTTTGATCTTTGAGATAGCTAACTTTCAAACATGGAGTTAACTCCAAACATTTATATGTTTATACTTATATCAAATAATGAGGGTTTGCAAAAAATTGCAATGGTTGGAGGCTGGGAACAAAAAAGCCCCAAAATTTTTGCAACACCTGCCCCAAACGTGACAGCAATAAGTTGGTGAAATATTTTGTGTATAATCTCAACTAGACTTATATTCATCGATAATTTTTAAGTTTTATAGTATTATCTCTCAGCGTTCAAAAATTATGACCATATAAAAATTACAACCCCTCAAATTGAGGGGGGTTTAAACTTTATATGGTCATAATTTTTGAACGCTTAGAGATAATACTATGAAACTTAAAAATTATTGATGAATATAAGTTTAATTAAGAAAAGTACAAAAAATATTTTATCAACTTGTTGCTCTCACGTGTGGGGCAGGTGCTGCAAAAGTTTTGGGGCTTTTTTGTTCCCAGCCTCCAATCATTGCAATTTTTTGCAAACCCTCATTATTTGACATAATTATAAACATATAAATATTTGGAGTTAGCTCCATGTCTTATTTAAAGGGCAAATTATGATTTTCTACTCGAGCGTGCAAAATACATCATGCGCTTGTTGCTGTTTTGTTTTGCCATTTTAAGTAATAATAAATATTTCTAGAAAAAAAACTTAACTGAAATATTAATACGTAAATAATTGTTTTTCTGTAATGATAACGTTCTACATGATTTTTTTAGCGTCCTAATCATAAGAAATAAAAACTGTCAATTGTACTTTTCCCAAATTTTAATTGAGAACTTGAAAGTTGTAAACTAGAATTTGTAAAAAGTAATTGAGAACATGATAGTTGTAAATAAAGAAGGTACAAAGAATACAAAGTTCTTTGTATTTTTAATTTAAAGTCTTAATATACTTTGTAATTTAAGGCTGGAAATAATAATATAATATCAATAAAAATAAAAAAAATGTTATAAAGAAGACATTTGAGGTTTAAGCGGTAACTGGAAAATCCTATTGGGTGTCACTTTGAAATTTCTTTTACTTTTGTTTGTAAAAAATTCAGTTGAGATTTCAGATAAATAATAAATAAAACACGAATAATTTATTTAAAAAAAAAGCGTAAAATTTAAATTGAATTTAAACAACGTCATTAAAAACCATTGCATTATTCAGTTACACACCAGCTTAGATGTCTTTTATATTTAAAATTGTTGCGTAGTGCGTGGTCGTATATTGTACATGTGCAATATACGTTGTACACGTGTTGTATACAGCACGTGTACAACCCCTTCCCATTAGAATTTTTTTTGCTGCATTAACAATTCTTTCTAAATACTGCATTCGTTGTTCCGTAATCCCCGCATCGAATACAGGCGGAATGCGAGTTGATCGCAAATTGAAAATTCCGTAAAAGTTTCTGGTCTTCAAATTTTGTATTTCTTGAAAACTATTTGTGCGCGTTTTTTTCGGACTATTCATAAAAGTTTTACAAATTTAAAGACCGGAATTTTTTACGGAATTTTCAATTCGCGACCACTTAATTCGCCCCTTGAATATAGCTGCAATCAAATGTATGTTTTCACCTTTTGAAGCAGGTATTTTTATTATTACTCTTTTTCCCTGTTTGGCACGTCCTTGTATTTTTATACAAAAAAGGTTAAAGTTTGTTTTATCCAACCAAACTATTAGATGACCATTGTGATTGTTCGTTGATGTTTTTAAAATATTCAACTCTTTTTTGTTTGTTCTCATGACTATCATTGTAGTAGGCTCTTTGTGTACTTTTGAAAATAAAAATAGTCTGCATTCGAGGTAATTGGAGATTGCTGTTGTGCAGACGCTAATATTAAATTATCTTAATGTCCTTGTTTTGATGGTCGCCAATGTCAATTGACCGTCGCTTTCAACCCGTGTTAGTGTTTCTTCGATTTGATCATCGGTTAATTTATTTGGTTTAAACCAACTTTTCCAATGAAATTTAAGTTTCCGCTGTGTATTCAATTGTATGCTGTCTTATATTTAACACCTTAAGTTTGCGCCAGAGTCACCCAATCTTCATTTTGCTCAGCACATTCAATAACTTTTCTTCTATCATTCGGTGAAGATAAAATGTAATGTTTTCTTTCAACTTGTTTGGTTGTATGTATTTAATGTCGACAAATTGGACAAGTTGGTTCTGGTTGTTCTAGAAGTGGATGTAATCAATTTTGGTGAAATAAATACTGACACGGATTTAATTTAATAACAGACTTTCTGTTTATAGTATATTGACAAATAACACAACAGTCTTTCAATTCCATTATTATTGTTGGTGCCTACAAATGCTAAAGTTGATATTAACAACTTATTAAAATGTATGTCCAAGAAGATCTATTATACAATCTTAAGGTTTACATTGTGAATTTGCAACTACAAATTATGTGTTCTCGTTTACTACGATTTCTTAATGATAATTTTGTTTTTCTAATTACATATTGCGATTTCTTAATTACATGTTGGGTTTTTCGATTACATTTTACGAATTCTCAATTACATGTTGTGATTTTTAATTATATTAAGATTAATTACTCTTTTAAACTACATGTTGTATTTGTCTACATTACTGTTATATTTCTTAATTAGGGTAACATAAGCATATTAGGCAAAAATTGGAATATTTTCAAAAATAATTATGCTGGATACAAAAATTTTGCGAATAAACAATTTTTAGGGATTTTTAGGGATACTCATGATTCACTAAGATATTTGGGCACCCGAAATTTTTTCTTAAAAACACAGAGGTTTTAAAAAAGTAGCAAAAGTGCTCATATTATCCAGACCACTGGTAATATGAGTACTTTAAATTAGCTCAAAAAAAATAACATTAATTAAGTAAAAAAATATCAAACTGAAAACTAGAACTAATTTTTGTAATATAATGATTCCCTATTAACAAAGCTTATCAATAAAAGATCAAGTTTTAAGCCATTTTTTGTTGAAACAATACTACCATGTTTTCCGCAACAACAACAACAAAAAAATAGTTCGTTATTGTTTCAATTTTATTAACTCAAACCTTTGAACGATAAAAATTTTTGAATTTAAATTACAGATAATAAATATTTGAGCAGCCCATCTGCAAAACGCGCTAAGTCACAAAAATAAAAAAATCGAGTTAATTACATTTCTACATTCTAGATACTGAAAATTATAATCTATTTAAATATTAGACCTAATAAAAGACTCTAGGTCCTAAAAACATTTAGGGAAAATATCACAACATTTTCAAAACACGCTAAGTCAAACAGAGTTCAGTTTCAAAAAGCACTAAGTCCGCAGCGAATCAAATGACGTTATGATTTTTTAACAACCAATAAAAGGAGTGTTTATATTAAAATTAGCGCAATCTTTTTTGGCGCCTAAAGTTTTATTTAATATTCACATAGAAAAAAATGACTGAAATTACACAAGGTTTTATAGCTGTTGGAGAAAAAGCAAGCCACCGCCTTACTAAGGGTAACGCAAGGAAAAGAAAATAAATTGAAAGGCAAGTAGTGTATTTTTTTATTATGAATATTAAAAGTTTTATACAAACAGAATCAGCAAGCTTATTACAGTAGACAACTATACATATACAACTTTTGTGTTGTAGAAAACAAAAATAACGGATCATTAAATCAAGATAATGTCACTATCTATACTTGAAGAGAATGATTTTAAAAAGAATAGTTCTTCCTGTTCCAGTGCAGTATTTGACGAGCTCAGCAATACAAACATGGATGGCATAGACACTGTTCGTTTAGTTTCTGATGCATGTGGTGGTCAAAATAAAAGTACTGCTTTAATATATATGGCAGGCTTCTGGCTGTTAAGACATATTAGTAAAAACAGTTGAACTTTTGTTTTCTGTTCGAGGACATACATTTTTGCCTTGTGATCGTGTATTTGAAACTTTAGAAAAAAAGCTTAAAAAGATTGAACGAATATATTCCCCAGAAAAGTACTATAATGTTTACACTGCACAGGGAAAAGTGAAAATTGCAGAAAGAGACTGGAGTGCGTTAGATTTTAAATCAGTATCTCTAAGAGTTTTTAAAAAACTTATGCCAATCAAAGTTCAGGAAAATGAACGCTTTTTTATCACAAGAGGATCACTTAAAAATATTAAAGTCCAAAGAGAACCAAATTTTAAATTTTTTCTGAAAAGTCCTCAGATTATAACAAAGTGAGGGCGTGACTATTTTTCTTGTCCATCTCAGATTCAGAAAGGAGTCCCAGTTGCAGATGCTAAAAAAAAAAAATATCAATCTACCCTACTCATTGCGATTTCTTAATTACAACTTTCATGTTCTCGATTACTTCTTAAAAAGTTGTAGTTACCAAAATCATCAAAATACTTTTTTTTTTACGGTAAACTATATAGGAAGTACGTATTACCTTACTTTTTGAAGATAGTGCTGCATTATCGCGTTTATATTTTATAATTACTCTTTAAAAGTTTTGTATTCGCGTCTTTTTTACACAATTATCTATACAAAGTTAAACCCCCTTGACAATTACTTATAATTACAAAATTGTTAATAATTACTTTACGGTCATTAAAACGTAAACCTAGGGGAAAGGCGCCTATGATGGCATAGCGCCTATGATGACATACCGGTCATATTTTCATAAATATTGGTTACGACGAAAAAGTGATTAGATCAACATGTCTATACTGACTTTGCATTGGTTTTAGTAAAAATACGTCCCTTATACACAAATATTGCTTTTATAATCAACAAAAATTGATTTTGGGATGTGCTGTCGTATTTTTAATCCCTTCAATTATTTAAGATTGTGATTTTATGATTAACTGTGCAGAAATGCAATTTTCATGCATTATATATCCAAGTTTTGTGCATTTAGTGGAATACTTATTTTAATTTTAACTTTTGAACTAGGCAGACACAGCTTGTTTTAATGAAAATGATGACTTCTTCCTATGATGGCATACTGACGAGTTAGGTGTGTTACAATATTGATGAGTTGGAAAAACTTTTTTTTTTATAAAAATTACATACTTGTTAGTAAAGTAAAAAGAAATATTTACTTCACTAAAAAATTTTTGTTTCTAAAAATACATAAAACGCAATATTCCTTATGCGCATGCGCAAAATTCTACACTGCTGCTGTGTAGCACGATTGGGTTAATTAGGATAATTACGTGTTTTTTCTGGCATTTCTGAAGGAAGCCTCTTAGATCAAATGAAATCGTCAAGTTATCCTTGATGCTAACCAGCCCCATCCTCCCCTATGCCATCATAGGAGCAGTAGTTGCTTATAATGGCATACTTGTGCTTTTTTTTTAAATAAAAACAATTTTTCTACCAACATATTTTGACATAATTTTATGTCTGACTTATTTTCTGATGACATAAAATATGTCAGACATATTTTCTATCGACATATTTTGACATAATTTTATATCTGAATTATTTGCTGTTTGATATTCTTGGAAAAAAAATCAATCTAACAAATTTATTGCGCATTTCAACTTAATTTACAGAGTTAAGTGAAAATAGTTTAACAAATCTGTTGCTTTTTTGCAATCAATTATGAATCATAAAACTTTTACTTTAAACCCTATAAGCAAACATCGGTTGTTTCATAAAGGTCTTTTTCTGCCCTTTTTAGCGATGTATCATTTGATAGTATTGACTAATATTGGCATTTATTGACTTATTTATTGATTATGACTTATTTATTGATTATGACTAATATTGACATTAATAGTATTGACTAATATTGACATTTGATAGTATTGACTAATATTGACTAGTATTGAGGCATCATTTGATAGTATTGATTAGTATTGATTAGTATTGGCGCTTTCCCTTATTAGATTGTAAAAACCATCTCAAGCTGAGTTTTTATTTTTGAAAGTGGTTTTTATTAGTATGACTAAACTTAAAATTATTTCTTTGATTAAAATAATAATAAAAAAAAAACTTTTACAGTTATTTTTAATTATTAGTTGATCTTGAAAAAGATTTCATTATGAAAAATTGAATTTAAAAAATTCTATGAAAAAAACGGTTCACAGAATTTCAAAAAATTCGTGCCAAATTAAATTCATTTAAGCTGAAGAATTTGAAATATTTCACAAAAGTTATATTCAGCTCATTAAATTCATATTAAGAAGACTAACCGGTAATAATTTATAACTAATTACGAATAATATACTTTTAGTTATAATAGTTATGATTTATTTAACAATAAAATAATTGACAGTTGCATTATAACAGCATAATTAACTGCCATAATCTTGCATAAAATGTTTTGAGTGAAATATATATTGGAATAATTATTTTTTTCGTTTTCCTTACGATTTAAAGTCAAAAATGGAGAATAATTTAGTGAATGAATCAACTATTAGTTAAAAATAACTAAAAATATTTTTATTTAAATATTAATTTTATCAAGAGAATAATTTTAAGTTTATTCATATTAATAAAAATCATTTTCAGTAATAAAAACTCAGCTTGAGATGGTTTTTACATTCTAATAAGGGAAATCGCCAATACTAATCCATACTAATCAATACTATCAAATACTATCAAATTCTATTAAATGATGCATCAATACTAGTCGATACTCTCAAATGATACATCGCTAAAAATACTTTGTCAATACTATCAAATGATACATCGCTAAAAAGGGCAGAAAATGACCTTTATGAAACAAAAGATATTTGCTTATAGGATTTATAATAAAAGTTTTATGAAGCATAACACAGGTCAACAAAAACAAAATTTTTTTCTGGTGCCAAGAAAACAATTTGTTTTTTATGTAGGATTTCTTATTTTGATTTCAAATATGCAACTCATTTTTTACCATCACGTCAAGTTGTAAAGATGTTTGGGTTCAAATTTTTAGAAATTGGGGTAAAGTCCCTAATATTCAAAAGTATGTCAACCTGAGTCTCAAAAGAAGCGTATTTTATAGAGATTTCAAAGATGTTATTCGTTTGTAATAAAAGTAAGTATTTTTTGTATTATTGCTGAAAAACATTTTGTTGACATTTTTTTAAGAGTCTTTATCATTTTTTCAAATAATTTTTTTGCCAAAATATTTTAAGGAAAAATTTTTATGTTTTCTAAAATCTCTATACTATCTTCTAAAATACGCTTTTTTTGAGACCCAAGTTGACATACTTTTGAACAACTTTTTTTTGACAATATTAGGGACTTTACCCCAAATATTAAAGATCTGAACCCAAATATCTTTACAACTTGACGTGATGGTAAAAAATGAGTTGCATATTTGAAATCAAAATGTGAAATGCAATCCAAAAAACAAGTTGTTTGCTCGGCACCAGAAAAAAAAATTTTTTTTGTTGACCTTCAATTATAATTGATTGCAAAAAAGCAACAAATTTGTTAAACTACTTTTGCTTAACTCTGTAAATTAAGTTGAAATGCGCAATAAATTTGTTAGATTGATTTTTTCTTCAAGAATGTCAAAATATGTCGACAGAAAATATGTCTGACATATTTTATGTCAGCAGAAAATAATTCAGACATAAAATTATGTCAAAATATGTCGACAGAAAATATGTCTAACATATTTTATGTCAGCAGAAAATAATTCAGACATAAAATTATGTCAAAATAAGGCGACAGAAAATATGTCTGACATATTTTATGTCAGCAGAAAATAATTCAGACATAAAATTATGTCAAAATATGTCAATCAAAAATATGTGGGACATATTTTATGTCGGCAGAAAATATGTTTGAAAATATGTCGACAGATCTGCCAGACATATTATGTCGTAACAACTCTGCAGATATGGCTTGTGTTTGTAAAAATAATATTGTAAAAAAATTGTTTTGTAAAACTATTTAGTATTTAGCACTTAAAACGCTATAAAAACTAAATATAAATAAAATTTCATGTCAGGTCAAAGAATAACACTAGTAGATAGCTATTGCTGAAAAGTTCTATTTACTAGATGGTTCTCTGATTGATAACTCTTTCAATGAGAGTTATTTGTACTGAAAGCTATTGCTACAGAAAATATCTTTCGCAAATGAAAAATATGCATCATACAAACGCGTTTAAAACTAGAAGAAGGCGTATTGAATCAAGAGTGACTTTTTTTTTCAAATTATTTTATCAATTAGGTATTTAATTAAATTAATCTATTTTTAGATGTGGGATTATAGGTATTCATATTTCAGCCGTAGATGGACACTTGACACATATTACCTAATGGTTTTTACTTATTTGCATCAAAAGCAGTTGTTAATTCAACTCATTCGTCACACGTTCTGCAGCCACTAGATGTTGGTGTTTATTGCTATGTCAAAGAAGTTTGGCGCAAATGGCTTCAACAGTTTTAAGCAAAGACAAAGTTTAGAAATTTATCAAAAGAAAGCTTTAGTTAACTGCAAACAATACCTTACAGCTGAATTTCAAAAAAGCAGTTTGTTTCCGCTCCATATCAACAAAATAAAAGAGTCAAAATTGCAAATTGCTAAAAAGTTTAAAACGCCGTCATGCCAACCAGGATCTTCGTTATCTCAACTTTCAAAATTTAATTGAGTACTAGCACTACCAACACCAGTAACTAGGGTAGATTCGGGTAACATGAGCACCTAGGTTATATGAGCATACCATAAGATTTCTAAGATGTAAGTATTGAAGTTCAACATTCTTTTAATTTTTTGAATCGACTTTATGTGCTGATAATAGAAAACAGTACAGTTAGCGTAAATTTATATGCAGTAATTAGTTGCTCTCATCCCATTAAAGCGCTATTCAATTTTTTGTGTTGTTAAAATATTATCATTACACAAGAAAGAATTTATGTCGCGAAATGTTTAAATATTGATATATATTTTTTCTTGTGGAAAAGTATATTATCTTGAAATCCGTTCTATTTATGTTTGGAAAAAAGTTCCTAGAAACATTTATTTTTGACTTCACTAAAAAACACTATTTTTGTGTAAATATGCGCATGCCCAGTATTTTTCATTGAAATTACCTAGTTTAAAGTCTTAAAATTGCGTTGGTTTTAATTACTTTTTGAATAAAAGCAAAATATAATTTAAAAAAAGGTAATATTTTAAAGATACTAAACATCTTTCCTTTAAAAAGTCCTCTAAATATTTCTTTGGTTTAGAAAAACAAAAACTTTCAAAACAATTTGTTTCAGAAATCAATAATAAAAGTGACGAAATCCATAAAAACTAAGGGCTCATCCATAAACGACGTCACGTAAAATTTATCTTTAAAATAAAAGTAAGAAATCATTGGCTCATTGCGCAGAGGCTTTTAAAGTATTATAGGGCTTTGTTATTAATGAAAATCTCAGTGCAAGAGAGCAAATAATCTCCAACTTCTATTCAAAAATTGAATTTAACGAGGAGGCTGAATAAGTGCGAATTTCATAAGTGCGAACTGGCATAAGTGCGAAGCAGTTGCAAAGACTGGCATAAGTGCGAATTGGCATAAGTGCGAACTTGCCAATTCGCCACTTATGCCAATTTGCACTTATGCCAATGTTTGCAAATTCTTTCGGCGCACTTATGCTAATTCGCGCTTGTGCCAGTTCGCACTTATGTCAGTTTTTGCAATTGGTTCGCACTTATGCCAGTTCGCACTTATGCCAGTTCGCACTTATGCCAATGTTTGCAAATTCTTTCGGCGCACTTATGCCAGTTCGCGCTTGTGCCAGTTCGCACTTATGCCAGTTTTTGCAATTGTTACGCACTTATGCCAGTTCGCACTTATGCCAATGTTTGCAAATTCTTTTGGCGCACTTATGCCAGTTCGCGCTTGTGCTAGTTCGCAATTATGCCAGTTTTTGCAAGTGATTCGCACTTATGCCAGTTCGCGCTTGTGCCAGTTCGCACTTATGCCAATTCGCACTTATGCCAGTCGCACTTATGCAGATTCGCAGTTATGAAATTCGCACTTATTCAGTCGCCCCAATTTAACGTGACGTCGTTTATGAACAACCCCAAACGGATCGTCCGTAAATTACGCAACGCTAAATTTATTTAAAAAACAGAAGTCGGAGATCTTAGGTTCGTTTACGCGGGGATTTTTATTAAATTTAATGCGCTATTTTGATTTTACATTTAATTTAAGGCTTTGCGAAGGAAATTTTTTTATCTTTTTTGTTTTGTTTATTGGTGAAATTTAGCGTTGCGTAATTTATGAACGATCCCGAAGCCAGTGACGCGAAAGAAAGTAACTCCCCGAAAAGTTAACTCCTGGTTAAAGCATTTAACTCCCCGGTTAATCTATTTCGAAATAAATTAACCCCGGGAGTAAATTGCCTTAAAATATGGCTAAATGGATTACCCGGGGGCTTAAACATTTCTTAGCCCCATCGTAATAAATTAATCTCTTTTAATACGCGTTTTAAATTATTAAACTTATAATAAGTTTTACAAAATTGCGTATGTAGTTTATTTTAATGTATTTTTTAAATATATATCTTCAGTTTGCGTTGAATAAAATTATTTTGAAATATAAAACTACCTTTATAATGGGTGATTTTAATATAGATCTTATAAAAGCAAACTCAGATAATTTAATCTCGGAGTATTTGAATACCATTGCTTCAAACAACTTTCTTCCTTTTATATCTTTACCGACAAGAATTACCAATCAATAAGTACTTTAATTGATAATATATTTTCTAATTTTTTTTTTTTTTTTTCGAATTTAACTTCTAAAGATATTTTGGCTTAACTCGGAGCCTAAAACCATGGATTACTTCAGCAATTTTAACCTCGATAAAAAAACGAAACAACATATTTAAGAAGTTCCTTAAAACAAAAAATCTTCATGACAAACTTATTCTTGAAAAAATTTACAAAACCTATAGAAATTTACTTGTAACACTTATTCGAAGAAGCAAAAAAAAACACTTTTCTAACTACTTTACTACCAATAGCAATAGTTTGAGAGCAACGTGGAAGGGGATTAGAACTCTTTTGAATATGCGTTCGAATGATATCTCATATCCATCTTGTATATCTTCAAACAATACCATTATAAATAATTCATTTAAAATCTCGAAAATTTCAACTCCTTTTCTATTTCAACCCCTGAAGAACTGCAAAAAAATATTCATTCATCTCTTACTGACTTCCATAAGTATTTATAAACATCAAACCCTAAATCTTTCCTCATTAAACCTACGGGAAAAAATAAAATAATATTAGTTATTCTTTCTCTAAATGATGAAAGGGTTCTTTTCCAAACAGCGTTTCAATCGTTATTCTAAAACTTCTTGCTAATGATATTTCTTCAGTACTTTCTAAACTATTTAATCTCTCATTCGCTACTGGTATATTCCCTAATATTTTAAAAACTGCATCTGTTAAACCAATCCATAAAAAGGACTCAAAACTTGACTGCAATAAATATAGACCAATATCATTATTATCAAATATCAGCAACATTCTTGAAAAATTAATGTATTCTCGTATCTACCACTTTCTTGATAATTCTAAGTGTCTCCAGTTTGGATTTCGTTTAAAACGCTCTACTTCCCATGCACTTATTAGCATTACTGAAATGATTCGTGGTGCGATTGATAGTAGTTCGTTTGTTTCTGGCGTCTTTATTGATCTCCAAAAAGCATTTGATACAGTTGATCATAAGATTTTAATTGAAAAATTGTATCACTATGGTTTACGGGGTATCGCTAATGATTGGTTTTCATCATATATTAACAATCATACTCAGTTTGTCTCAATTAGTGGGTTTCAATACACAAGTAAAGTTATTAAGTATGGTGTCCCACAGGGTTCTGCTCTAGGACCTTTACTGTTTTTAAGATATATTAACAATTTGGCTTACTCTATAAATAATTTGGTTGTTCATCATTTCGCTGACAACACTAATCTTCTATGCATAATTAAATCACCCGCACAGCTTAGTAAAAAAGTTAATTCAGATCTCCATCATTTGTGTCATTAGTTAAATAGTAACCGTCTTTCCCTAAAATCAATAAAACTGAATATATTATTTCAACCTCCAAAAAAAATTGATAGCAATAATGTGAAAATTAGAATTAGTGGTAAAAGACTTTTCCCACCTAAATATATAAAATACCTCGGACTATTTCTTGACAAAAACCTATCATGGTACTAATTCAATTAAATAAAAACTCTCACGTGCCAATAGTATGCTGTCATTAATACGACACTATGTTCCCCAACATATTCTAATATCAATTTACTCTTCCTTGTTCTCCTCACATCTATTTTAATGTAGCACTGTTTGGGGTCAAAAAAGTATTTTTCTATTACATCGTATAAACAGTTTTAACGGAATTCCTTAAGAATTATGACATTCTTCTCCATTACGATCTAATATCGAAAATAGGTTTTCTGAATTAAAAATTCTAAAATTTTAAAATCTTGTAAAGCTTTATAATTGTCTCTTTGTGTTTGATTTTCTTCAAAATAAACTACCAAATTCATTCAATAATTTTTTTATTAAAGCAGGTAACACACACAAATATTACACTCGAAATACTTTTAAAAAATCGAAAAATGTTAACTCGCACACTTCCTTTTTAGCACTATCAAATATGGCAAAGCTCTCTATAAATCATCAATGTATTTCTCACTGGAACCAAATAATACCATTTATAAAAAAAAGGTTTTTACTAAATACCCTTTTATTACCAACATTCTTCTTCTCAATCGAAACCAAATTAAGAGATTTTTATTTGAGTATATATTTAATGAATAATAATTTTATCTTTTATTATTATTGCTTTTTTTATATTACTGTATGTTAATCATGGTATAGTTACTATTTGTAATGTTTTTTTATTCACGTTATTATTAATATTATTATTATTATATTATTATTGTTGCAATTATTAATATTATCTTCATTTATTAGTGTTTTATTTTCGTTTCTTTCTTTCTTTTTTTTTTTTCTCTCTATTTTACTTTAAATTCTTTCTTCTTAAAATGTTTAATTTATAGTTTGTTTTTTTTTGTATTTTTTTTTTTTTTTTTTAGGTGTCACTTCATTGACTAGTTTTTAACTGTATAAGTGACACCTAACCTTATTTATGTGAGTTTATAAAATATTATTGTAAATGTTCATATTTTATGGTTAAATAAATAAATTAATATATAGAGAGTAAACTAGGGTAAGAGTAAACGGTTTAGCTTTAAATTCAAATATTTTTTTAAAGAAGAAATATTTTATGTTTATTTTTTTTTTAAAAGAGAACCTTTTACATTATATAAATATATAAATATTAAGAAAAAATATTTTAAAAATCTTTAAAAAAATTGAATTTTATAAAGAAAAAAAAACGTTTACTTTTCTCCTTATAATTGGGGAAATGTAAACTAGTTAATTTTCAATAACAGTTTTTTAAGATATTAAGAAAATTAAAACTGAACAAATGAAAAATAAAATGAAAACTAATCTTATTAGAAGTTAAGTTTACAAAAAAACTATTTTAATAAAATATACGAAAAAACTATTTATTAATTAAAAAAAAGATTTGTTTCATCGGCAGAAGCAGGTTCGCGGCATTTTTTCATGCAAAAAAACTCTTCACCAATTTTGTATCTTTTGAGTAAACACGATCGACAAACCCAAGACTTGCAACTGAAAGCTTCACATTGGTACCATATTTTGTTTTGAGTTGGCGATGCTTCTTCCCAAACTCTTCGACACTTTTTGCACCTCTTGATGTCTTTGTCTAGTCTCGGTTTATTTGAATAAAAAACTAACGTTGCACTAGCTTCATTTGAAGCTAGTGCAACGTTCATTTGAACGAGTTTCATTTAAAGCTTTACTGAAGTGAGTTTTGCGTTTCTTGGATTGCTTTAACTTTTTGGCCTCATTGTCTTGCTTAGTTTCACCTCAGATGTACTTAGACACTGGCCTTCAACTATGGGAATGCTGACTCTTTTGGTTTTTTTTTGCGTGTCAATATAATAGCGCTGTAAAAGATTTTTCAAATTGCCTTTGAGTCTTTCTGTGAAGCGTTGTAATATTTGATACGTTTGAGCAGGAGTCACTGGTGTTGTTGTTAAATTTTGAAGTTGGCGAATTGTTGGAGTTTGATACTGACTTATGTTAGATGATGATATAGGCTGGAATGAGGATGATGAAGCAGGCTCGGTTGAGGATGATGAAACAGACTTGCATGAAGATGATGAAACAGGCTCAGTTGAGGATGATGAAGCAGGCTGAGATGGTACTTAAAATGTTTGAGCAATTTGTAATTTTTTAGATAAATAGCAAAGGCTGTTATATTTATTTACGTTTTAAATATTTAATAACTATTAATTAGTTTAACCAAAAAAACTTGTGTTTTGAACAATAGACCTTTTCGGATTATATTGGCAAGTACAAGGACCAAAAAGCATTTTCATTTTTTGATAGTGGTTCTGTAGACTCTATTATGTACTTTAGTTTTAAAAAAGATATTTTGTTTGTATATTCTGAAGTTTGTGGTTCGCAAAAAATCAAGGAAAAAAGAAAACTTTGGGTTGTATGCTAACTACAAAGGTTGGTGTAATCCAAAATGTACTGAACAAGCGTGTGTATAGAATAAATTCTCTCATAAAGATATCCAACCATGTTTAATAACTGACCTAGTTGTTAAATAAAAGAATAGCAAATAATGAAACAAATGGTATAAATAATAAGGAAAAAACAGGAATGAAAGCATAGAAAGAAGTTGGTTCAAGAATTGAAAGTTGTGACTTTAATGAACATTCGTTTGAAACTTTTTTAAACAAAATATGTATAACTTAGCCTTCTGCTGTAATATCCAAATCAAAAGTTAAAACATTTAATAAAAATATTGAAAGTATTCCTGATCTTGAGGAGTTATCTTTTAAAATACTTTCTGACCATCCAAATGCTGATAAAACAACTTTATGCAAAATGTTTTTAGAAAAAATCTTATTGACAGTTAAAACAATTAAACATATAGAATATAACACAAGAGATCCAGCCTTCTATCAAATGGGGAATGGAATATGAGCAAGATGCTATAAAAATTTTTTTTTGCAGAGGATGTATCAAAACGCACTGATTTGAAAGTTGAAAAATATTTTTTATGAAAGATCTTATCTTGCTTGTTCACCAGACGGATTTATAGTATGCAAATGCTATGGAAGGGGGTGTTTGGAAGTGAAATGTCCTTATCTAATTTTTAATAAGGCAATTAAGAGGGAGCTAGTAATTGCAACTTTTTTACAATAATAAATAATGAAATAGCATTAAACAAAAGTCATAAATATTACACTCAAATCAATTCCCAAATGACAAATTGCAAGTCAGCATATTTTATTGTTTGGACATTTAAGGTCTTATATGTTGAATTAGTCAAATTTGATCAAGAGCTCTGGGATAAAATAAAAAAAAATTAGATATTTTTTTCAAAACACACAAAACATGTTTCTCCAGCATTATTACTATTAGAATATATAATATTCTCTGGAAAATGTGACAAGTTAATACTTAAAGAGCCAGAAACCTGTGCTAATGAATTTATATATAATGTAGCAGTATTCAGTGTGAAATACGTTGCACTTAGTTCCACTGTTCGAGGCAAAATTTAAAAAAAGATGATTATGAAATATAAGCTGATCAAGACTGGATTTGTTACATGTTCTCCATGTCTACTTTATGTTAAGTTTTAAACCTCAAGAGTATGTCTTTATATGTGTTATATGTTTATACTAAATCAATCAGTACATTGAATTCTTTATTAGCAGTCATTACATTTAATTCTTTTATCTAAAACATATATTAGATTAACATAATCATTTTTTTAATTTTTTTTGACAAAAAGTTGTATTTCTTGAAGTTTTTTTTCTGTATTTTAAAAAGATTTCACAATCAAAAAGCTGGGTTAAAATTTTCAAATTAAAGTAAATAAACATGATTTTAAAAAAAGTAACTACTTATTTCTTTTTTAATACGACAACTATGCTTACTTTTATTTTGACTCTGTTTATTAAACTCTATTTACAATTTTTATACAGAAACAAAAATTCTCGAGGGCGTAATTACATACAAATATTATGACAAGAATTTTATAAACGTAGCAATAAAGTTTTATAACAATTAGCTACTATCACATTCTTTACATATCTATCAGCCCTAATTGATATAAATTCATTTTTAATAATAATGACCTAAAGTTTAAACAGTAAGTAAACAGTAGTTTAAACAGAAAAAAATTAAAATTTCTTAGAATCGTTGAGGAACATTATATTGTTTTATAAAAACGTTATACTATAAAAAAAAAAATATTTAGTAAACAAAATTTTTTTATTAAAAGACTGTTTAGAAACTTGTGGTTTACTCAAGTTTAATATAGCAGCACATACACACAGTATATTATTCATGATTGGTAGATATAAAAATGGCTGTGTTATTTTCAATATTCGAAAATGTTTTATCCTTTTTATTGACTGCTCTACATAAATGCATACATTAGAAATGTTCAATTCATCTTGAACTTTTTCTTTTGACATTTGTATTCTTTTAGAAGCACTTGGAGGTATACAAAGTGTACACTGTTTAAATGCAAGATAAACTCAACATAATAACAAATTAAAAAAAAAAAAACTAATGCCCAAAGTTAAATTATACAAAATTGTTATTTAAACAACAAGAAAATAAATAAACAATCAAATAAATAAACTTATTGCAAAAACACCCGCTTAATCAGTACAATTTAACTGTATGCTCACATCGTTTCTATTTTAAAGATTTACAGAGAAGATTTTATTTAAATAATAATCTAAATTTATTTATTTTTTCTTAACTTATATTTAAATTGTGTTAATGTGAGTAAATGCATATAACTTTCGAGATTTTATACCTAGTTTGTTTTATTATTTACTTGTTTGTTTTTATGTTTATAAAATATTTGTTTACATTTTTGTCCTCCCGAGAATAACATTGCGTCACTTGGTTCATAATAGCCGCTAAATTCCGAATCATCTACAAACATGTTTACTAGGGTGGAGTGAATTTTAGTTTTTTTTACAATTCGTGTACAAAATTTTATAAAAGTTTCAAAAATAACAATTATTTTATAAAAAAAATTATTATTTAAGATTTTTTTGAAATTATAATTAAAAAAAAAATAAAATTTTTTCATTTTTAGTTTAAATGGTCATTTTTTCTGCAATAAACTATAAAATAACAATTTTTTTTAAAAATAATTGTTATTTTTGAAATTTTTATAAAATTTTGCTTCTTTTGAGACCCAAGATGACATACTTTTAAAAAACTTTTTTTTACATAATATTAGGGACCCATAAAAATTTTAAAGGTCTTGAGGCACCTCAAGATAATTTCCTAGAGTATTGATATTTTTCCAGAGTATTTCTGAAATGAATAGACAACTTTTGCACACCCAGGCTAAACGAATTGTAAAAAAAACTAAAATTCACTCCACCCTAATGTTTACTTTTCCCGCGAAAAACATTTATATTGGTTTTTTGCTCATAACTTTTTTCTCGAACAAGCAAATTCGTTTTTGAAAAGAGAATCTCAATCGTCATAAAATTTTCTACAAAACAGCCTTTTTTGTTTAGTAAAATTTATTTTTAGTTTTGGGAGTTTTGAATTTTATTTTTAAAAAAAAAAATAAACTTCAAAACTCCCAAAAGTTTCCATGCTTGTGCTCTATCTAAAGGTGTAAAAATAATTTTAAAAAATTTAAGTTTGCTGAGGCAAAATTAAATTTTTTAAAATTATTTTTACACCTTTAGATAGAGCACAAAATTCTCTACAAAACGGTGCCTCGCATTTTTAAAGATTTTTTGTTTTAGCTTCCAATAAATGCAAAAGAAACAAAATTGTTAAACTGTTCACTTTTTTTTTTTCGTTTACTCTTACCCCAGTTTACATGTATATATATATATATATATATATATATATATATATATATATATATATATATATATATATATATATATATATATATATATATATATATATATATATATATATATATATGTATATATATATCGAGGAAAGTTTATGAGTAATTGAAGAATATAAATTGCATTTTAGAATTTTTTTTAAAAAGTTCCCCCCTCCCCCACTTTTCTTCGGAAGAAAAAAGTGAAAAAATAATTTTCTTTTTAAAATGACATGTGTTTTTTGCTTTATTCAAAAGAGTAATAGTAATAACTAAGCAACTTTTATTAACAAATAAGATACAGAACAGCTAGCAATTTGTCTAAAATGTACATGAAATGTTTAAAAAGTAGTTTTTGCTATGAACTTCAGGTTCAAAAATTCAATTTTTCTTGATTTCGCATGAAGTTCCTCCATCAGTTTTACAGCACGTTCAGCAATTTGGTTAGATCTGGGAATGTCAATTAAAGACTCTTCGACTGACCAATGCGTCTCCAAACACTTAACTGCTTTCTTGCATTTTATCTTCATGAGCGAGGTAAGCAGTTCATTGAAGGACGCTTCATTGTAGTGTTGCGAATGGAACCAAGCATTTGCCCATTCGTAGCAGATGAAGTCGCATGCTGGAGCGAGGATACTGCGCCGCTCTGGTATCAGAAATAATGCTATAATAGCATATACCGCACGTGAGTTCCATCTTGCCTGGTGTAAATTTGGGAGTTTCTTCCAGCTGATTCTAGGCCAACGTGAAGTTGTTTTGTAATGACGAATGCCTGAAATAGTTCATATAAGAACTTAAAATCATCTCGCCATCCAGGATTCTTGCGTGTGTTAACATCATCTGTCGCAACGAGGTGGTAATCAGCCTGAAGAGAGACATAGTTTTCTGTTAATTTATTAATGAAGGAATAGTTGAGTTCTGGTTTGGTCGTTGGCTCTTGAATAAGAAAATCCATGACATGCTTCAAAAGGAGGTCGAGCATATGGTGCTAACCTCCTTCTGGTCCCTTGCTCAAGACATCATCCTGTAAGAGCTTTACAATCCCGTGCAAACGACCAGTATTTACTGCGGTCGTGTCGCAGATTACCATGCGAATATTTTTCTAAGCATCGTATTCATCAATTAGCTGATGTATTTCCTTGTGAATGGCCGCGGCAGAACCACTCTCACATTTAAGAATACCGAGTTTGATTTCGGTTGTCAAATTTTTCAGCAGAACGACTTGATACTCTTCGCCTTGCATTTTTTTACCATCAAACTGGAGACAATAGGGATCTTTGATTTGAAGTTTTTGAACAATTTTGGTTTTCATTTTCTGTCCTTCAGAGATTACTCGTTTCCAGACACCCGCCTGACTTGGAACCGGCACATCATGACCATGTTAAGCAATGGTTGCAAGAACGTCATGTGCTTTATGTGTAGAAATGTTGTTTTTCAGTAATAATAAACCCGCTGTTGTAGTGCTTGATCTTTGGGATTTCGGTTTGCATTCAGGAGAAGTTTTCTGTTTAGAAAAGGAGGGTAGATTCTTCATCCAAATATACCTGTTTGACTTTACACTGTTGCTGGAATTTCTATAAGACATTTTATTGACAATCTTGCACTGAAAACAAAAATATTCAAACGAGTTCACACTTCACACGGTATAGCTGGGATCAAAACAAAGATAATAAACAATATCTATTAACAAACTATTAAACTAACAACCATCTGTAAATGTCTTATTTATAAACAAATGGAAACAGCTGACTGGAATGTGCTTAAAAGCAGTATAGAACGTCATATAAAAAGTCAGTGTGAAATTGAAACCGATAGTCAAACTGTGCGATGTGTGCACAAAAAAATAAAAAGGTAGGGAAACTTTTTTCAATTTTTTTAAAAATTGATGTTGCTACTGTCATCTACCTACAATTGTTCCTCTAATGTAAAGGGTTTCAGTTTCGTAATGAAATATAATGATAATAGTTATTACCCCCTAATATGTAAATATATATATATATATATATATATACATATATATATATATATATATATATATATATATATATATATATATATATATATATATATATATATATATATATATATATATATACAGCGCCGTACTATCGCAAGTGCAACAAGTGCAATCGCGCTGAGTCCCCAATTAAATAAATTAGAAAAACTTCTCCAATACCATAAACTACTACGAATTAAAAGAAAAAAAATTTTTTTTAGTTTCTGCACAGGGCCCCCAAAAGTTACAGCACGGCGCTGTATATATATGTATATATATATATGTAAATTATGTTAGTGTATTTTACAAACAGAGTGCTCAATGTTCTTAAAGAACAGAGCAATAATTAATTAGTAAAAAACACTTATCTAACTTTTATCTTCGACTTGAAGTTTCACCATTGCTGGATCATCAGGAAGAGTTACCTCTTACCTCAAGAGGTAACTCTTCCTGATGATCCAGCAATGGTGAAACTTCAAGTCGAAGATAAAAGTTAGATAAGTGTTTTTTACTAATTAATTAATTATATATATATATATATATATATATATATATATATATATATATATATATATATGTATATATATATATATATATATATATATATATATAAATATATATATATATATATATATATATTATATATGTATATATATATATATATAATTATATATATATGTATATACATAATTATATATATATTTATATATAATATATGTGTGTGTATATATATATATATATATATATATATATATATATATATATATATATATATATATATATATATATATATATATATATATATATATATATATATATATATATATATATATATATATATAAACACTTATCTAATTTTCTTCGACAGTCTAAATTAGATAGGTGTTTTAACTAATTTTTACTGCTCAGTTCTAAAAGAACAACGAGAACATTATTTGTTTAATACACTAGGGCAATTCCATGCTTAAATGAGTTATTTCGATAAAATAAGTAAATAAATTCAAATAAAAACCAAGTAATTATTTGGTTGCCATATGTTAAAAAGTTTTAAATTTTGTTATTTTTTTGTTTTAAATTTCAAATTAAAGTCATGTCTCATACTTTTTATATAAATACTAGCTAAACTACATTTTGATAAAAGCGTAGAATTGTCCCCATAAGTAATGATAACTAATTTGGTTTAAGATATATAAATAAATAGCTATGTGATGAAATTGAGCACTATTATTATTATTATTATTGTTATATTAATATTTCTTATTGTTTTAGTTAATAAAACATTAAAAAGCAATAATTCAGTTATTGTCATGTATCCTTTGAGTCCACAACAATTTTATTAACTTGTTAACCATTGTGTAACAAAAAACAAGTGAACAAAGCTCTACGACCAACACAATTTGAATCACCTCGAAACACACCATCAAGTAACCAAGAATTTAAACATTGGTTTAGAACTTTTGAATATTTTTTAGATTTGTTATCTCAAGAAAACATTGACAAACTTAGAACTCTAACTAATTTTTTTTCTCATCAGATTTTGAGTACATCCAAGTACTTAAATTACTTGCCAAAGATTGTAACTTTAAAGCAGTTACTCAATTACAATACCAAGAAGAAGCAATTCGTGACTCCTTTATCAGTGGTGTAGCTTCAAATGAAATCAAATGACTTCTCAAAAATTGAGACATGACACTAGATTTGACAAAGACTATGTTTGACAAAGCTAGAACTTGCGTATCTGCTCAAAGGTATTTTGAAGATTATCTATCTTCAGTTTACCAAAAACCTACTTTTACAGCATCTGTTTCTAATGAAAATATGGAAATTCTCACCACATCTGCTGCCATTCCTTACAGTAACAACTTCTCAAAAAAAAAGTTTGCTTCTTTTGTGGAAACACTGTGCATCCTAGATATAAATGTCCAGGTTGTTGTGTTCTATTAATGTGAATGAATCATAAGAAACCCATGCACCTGATACAGCAATTGCAGGACTTCTTAATCAAAATGGCAGACTAGTTGTTTTTTTTTGAAGCATTTCAAGCTTTGAACTGATCAACAATTTGTATTGTTATGTTAAATAAGAATAATACGAGTAAAATCAAGAATGATAACATATATCAACTTAAGCTTTCTAGTTACAGCTTTGACATTGTTTATCGAAAAGAAATAGACAATATTGCACCTGATACTTTTAGTAGTATGTACTCTTCAGCAATGAGCTTGTTTACTCCATTGTCTTTACACAATTCATTATGACAGTCTGGTATTACCAGAATGTTTGCTTCACGCAACCTACCATTCTCATTAAATGTTGTGAAATCTGTTATAAGCAACTATCGAATCTACTGCACACCTGTTACAAGAACCATGCGCGACTGTACACCAGTTTCAAACTTAAGACTCGTCTACACTTAACTTGGAAACACCGAATCTAAGCTCATCGGAACAATCTACTGTACACCTGTTACAAGAACCAGATGAGACTGCACACCAGTTACAAAAAGCAGATGATACTGTATCATTGGATCTTGCTACGACATCCAGTGATAAACATCTAATCAATATATAAATATCTTAACTGTTAAAACAAAAAATATGTATCTAAAAATGTGACTATATCAAAACATATATCAAAATGTCCCGTAAGTAACAGTGGAATTGCCCACTAACATAATTTATATATATATATATATATATATATATATATATATATATATATATTTATATATATATATATATATATATATATATATATATATATATATATATATATATATATATATATATATATATATATATATATATATATATATATATATATATATATATATATATATATATATATATATAATATTATATTGCAGTTTCATATATAGAAATGTCATAACGCTGATAATGCTGTTTCTCTAATGTATAAGATCATAAGCATTTTCTTTGCTTAACTGTAGCTTTTTCATGTTGCCTGTAACACACTATCTCCAAGTTTTCTAACTTCTATTTCTAATTTTTTTGCCTGAAACTCTTAACTGTGGACGCTAATACATGATCATCTGCATCTTTAAACCACCTTAATCTTCCCTGAAGCACCCTCTCACATACACTCACTATTAATAATCTCTAAATGAGATCACCATTCTTTTCTTGTTTTTAGAGTTGCACCGCACATCCATCTGATTGTTGTCTTTTCAATTCTTTCCAAATAGTGAGCATCATTAGATGGACATCACCTTTATTGCATATGTTTCACTGCTATGCATCATTGTTATCTGGACTCACATGGTGAACAACTTTTCTTTAATTTGTAATAATATACTTCTTGCCGTTAGAAGTGGAAATAATTACCTGAAACTCAGACAATTCTTTCTCGTTGTAATTGTATGTTGTAGATGTGTTCATATATATATATATATATATATATATATATATATATATATATATATATATATATATATATATATATATATATATATATATATATATATATATATATATATATATATGTATATATATATGTATATATATATTCACATATATATAACAATTTTAAATGTATTTTATAAAATAGGGTGCTCAATGATCTTAAAAGAACAGAGCAATAAGATGGATGGTAGGTAGTAGTATTCGATATATATGTATATACATATATATCGAATGTTATATATGTATATACATATATATCGGATATATTACCAGTAGCACTATATATATATCTTAAGCATTAAGATATATATATATATATATAGTGCTACTGGTAATATACCCGTATCAACAGCAAATTAACAGATTTAAAAACAGGAAAACATCAAGTTGAAATACTCTTTTTGTAATTCGTTTAAATTGTTGTTCCAAGGGAGTTAAATTATAATGGCGCCTAGATCAGGTCAGTTGAATATTACAAAAAAATTTTGGATTTAATAAGTAAAGATCAAACGGCAACACTAAATAACGCACAGGCGAATGACTAGTTCACAAAAAAAAGGCGATGATTACGTGCATTTTTAAGAAAGGAGACAAAAATTCCTAAATATTAGCAAAAGAATCACAAATAACAAAGCAAATGAAATATTTCTAAAAGTTGCACATTTTTTAATACCAACTTATAAAAATAGTATTAATAGAAAATTAAGAAATGACAAATAATGTCCGCAGTGCAAAACTGAAAACGAAACCTTATATCATATGATGTATAAACGCAAAAAGGTGCAGCTTTTAATTTTGTTTTTATTAGATGTTTTGGATCAAGTTTATCCTTCGGAATATGCTAATTCTAATACTTTGAAATTTATTTTGTTTAAATAGGGTGCTAACGCGGACAATTAAGAGTCTGGCTATATTTTATTGGAAACTGTTGTGGTAGAAATATATTTTAATAGAATGAAAAGTTGTTTTGAAAAAAATACATTTAGTGTAAAGTTTTTACTAAAAAGGTTTGAATATAAAGTTTGTAAACGAGATTAGTAATCGATTAAAATAAACGAAACAAATAGACGAATTAAGTTTTAAACCTAGTTGCTGATGTAAATAACTTTATTGAATAACTTATTTTCTATTTTATTTTAATACTTTCTGTGTTTATTTTTTTTACTAATATATTATTTATTAACTATATAGAAGTCAAAAAGATATCTTTGTAAAACAGGTCTTATTTATTTATTCTTAAAAAAATTTTTTTTTCTGAATTATTATACAAACAAATGACTATGAGCTATTAAAGGAAATATAGTTAATGAGAGAGCAAATTAAAACTTAATCGCTAATACACGGAACTATCGAAAATAGTTCTGATAGTACTTTTCTTTTTGTTTGTTATTTAAATTCTTATTTTCTTTTTTATACATGTAGGTGTTTTTATTTTATTTTTTTATTTTGGACCGTAAAGGACATCTTTGTAAAATGGTTTATTTATATTTGGTTATTTTTTTATTTTATATACTTTACGTTACCTTGTATCCGTATGAGAATGTCAGTAAGGCAAATAGCCAGATGACGTAATAAAATGCAACACTATAACTTAAATTCAAAACATTTGTATTTTTGTCGCTTAAAAGTTTGAGTAAATAAAATCGAAAAATTAACAAAGTAATTTTTTTTTTAAACGTTAAACATAGTGGTATTGTTTCAATTAAAAAAGACTTTAACTTTGATCTTTTAATGATAAGTTTTGTTAATAACGAATCATTATACTCCACAAATTAGTTCTAATTGTTAGGTTTGTATTTCTTTACTTAATTAATGTTATTTTTTTGCGCTTAATTAAAGTGCTCATTTTTTCACGTGGTCTGGTGCTCATAATACCCTAATCTATCCTAAACCATCTCGCCAACAACATTTAGCATCAGCATACGTTGTATAAAAACAGCTCAAAAGTTACGCAAACTAACTAAAAAGTCAACTTACCTGCAACCAACGTTCAATACTGTAGCTCCAGCTGTTCAAAATAAAATTCAAAAAAAAGTTAAAAATAAATGAAAACAACTTAATCATAGATTCATACATTTTTTGCCACCAAGGTGTTGACACAAAAACATGTTGAAAACATTCAGACGCGTTAAAGTTCTAAAGAGAATGTCTCAATAAGTTTGAAATAATTTTCAATTTGAAAGATCCTGATAGCAATAAAAACCTAAGCGACCCAGGAAATAACGTTAGTTTAGTTTTGATTATGAGCAGCAAATAAATAAAGCAACAGCAGCAACTCTAACAACAGCAGCAAACCAAGTCATGTGTAAAAACTGCAGTTAAGTTTTCCGCGAAGATCCAACATGTCAAAATAGTGAAAGATATCAACATGAAAACTCAAAAGACAAAGTTTGGCTTTGTCAAACATGTATATTAAATCATATGCATCGAAAAGTTGCCCACAAGTGATAACTCAACCTCTCAACGAACCTATCAACAACTTAATACCATTACTAGAATATTTTATTCTTTTTATTTATTATTTGGTTATTTTTTTAATTGTTATCATTGGTTGCTTTTTTTTTTTTCAACTGTTATTTTAATTACCCATTGACTTGCATATTTCAATCTCCTAAAATGTAATGGTAGAATGAAGTAGTTTTTTTGTTCAATTAAAAAAAAAGTTCTTAAAAGTCTGAAATAAAAAAATTATTTCAGCTTTACATACTTGAATACAGCTTAAAATTCTCTACAACTTAAAAAAAGATTTAAATTCTTTTCCATTAAAAAAAAAAAAAATAACAATAGTTAAAACTCTAAAGTATATGACTCCATTTTATTCAAATATCTTTTTAATATTATGTTGTTCTCCTTTATTTATCATTTTTAATTCTAATATTTTTCTCCTTTATTTATTCATTAAAATTTTTTTTGAAAAAAAAGTTGTTGTAAAGTAACTACATCAAGTTACTCTCTTATTTCCTAGAGAAAAAATGCAATGCCTCGTACAAAAGCAACCAAATCTACTTACTTCTGATTCTGATAAAGTTGAATTCAATATCTTTTAACATATTTTTAAGTTTTAAAGTTTCAAATTATGTTGAGATATCAAATACAAAGTCGTATAAAAGTATGAAGGTTTTCCAAAGAAAACCTTGAACTCGATTTAGGTTTGAAATTTATTTAATTTGAATTGACTATACTGAAAGTAAAATAACCATTTAATACTTATACAGGCTTGTAAAACTTACTATACAGAGTTAAATATTGTCGACATAATTCATGTAATCTCCTATTAAAACGTATGCTTATTTTCTAATTAAAAAAGGAAGAGGAAGTGATTCAAAAATACCTTATTGTAATATATCAATTTTACTTTATACAAATTAAAAAATTTTAAAATATAGTGTTAAACGGTATGATTTATAAAAACCATAAGAATTAATTTATATAATTATATTTTGCTAATATATTATTTCAAGGAGCCATGATTAAAATTTTAAACTCTAAATTATTATTTATTATTAAAAGAAACACACCGCAGGACGTAAAAAATTTATAAGCAAGAAGCATTTACTTAGTTTATAAAAAAGAAATGTATTAATGAAAAATGGTTTTATATTTCAAAGTCCTAGGATGAAAAAATATTAGTCTTGTAATTATATATTTTTTTGCAACTTATTGTTTATAGGTTTGAGTCGTGTATAGGAGTTTACATTTTTGTTGTATAGTTTTGTAGTTGCCATCAAATTTTAGAAAACCGCGGCTATACTAAACACATGCTTTCAAAATTAGATACCAGTCTTTAAAAACTCAATTGAATAACGCGTTTCCCTGATAAACACCAAAACATTCGGAAACAATCGAGCGATGCAATACTGAAACCGGCGTAGGTACTACAAGCATGTGTGTCAAGGCATATAGTTTTATAATTATGATATTAACAATAAAAATAACGATTTTATTTCAACTTGTTCCAAGTATTTATGGGAAATGTGGATGTCATAAAGCTTCTGGACAAGGTGTATTTTAGTTTAAAATATGTATTATTGCCCAACCCTTTTTGTTTATTATTTGAAGCCTAATGTAAGAATGTTATTATTTATAATAAGCTAAATGGAGATATTAAAAAAATAAAGAGCTTTGATTTATGAAAACTACGAATGCAAAATAATATTAGAATAGTTTTTTAAGTTCGATGATTCCACTGTAATTAGAGAGTTGTAATACTTTGATGTAGCAATATATGGTCTACTTTAATTTTAAAAATACATATAAACCTGCTGCACATTAGTCATTTCATCTGTATGCATCTCCTTGTTTCAAGTTCATAATTTGTTTTAATTTTTATTGTAAATGTAAAATCAGGAACTCAATGTATGACTTGCGTCCTTAAAAACTGATATTCACAACA